>NC_142132.1:42853375-43173197 GCF_024610735.1 Ursus americanus
GGGGGAAAAACAAAGAATCTCACTTTGACAGAGAGGGGATCTGGCCAGAGGGATCCTGGGACTGACTCCCCACTACAGGGACTGACGGAAGTGAGGGAAGGACAGAAGCTTCCAGGATGCAGGTAGCAGGAGATTCCTGCTGCTGCTGCTGCACCTGCCAGCACCTGGCTTGTCATCTGCACCCCCCTGAGGTTTCCCAAATGGCCTCATTCCAGGTGTACTTGATTTTGCACACCAGAGCAGACAAAGCCAAAGGCAGTCTTTAAGAAGAATTAGTTTTGGCATGGTATTGCTTTATTTTTTTTAATTAAAAAAGGCCACATAAGATGAAAGAAAATGCTTGCAAACCACCTGCAATCCAACCCACACTAACAAAACCATTTTCCTCCCCCCTCCTTCAGACATATTTTGCATGGTTGTGATTGCAGTGAGCTCAGAATGTTTAGTCTTTATTTTACTGATTAGTCCATCATAAACTTGTTTTTCAGTTTCAGAGTCCTCAAAATACCATCTTCATGGTTTTATAAAATGGCATTAAGTCAGGTCAATATAATTTTTAAACAATCTTCCTGGTGTGGGGTACTTAAGTTGATTCCCTTTAAAAATTTTTTTCTGTAATTATAGTTTATACAGCAGAATGCTTGCAACATGCCAGACATTTTCTAAGTGTTCCACATTTGTTAACTCTTTTGATCCTCACAACAGCCTACAATTGAGGCTGCAACACTATTGCCTACATGAAGACATGGAGGTACAGGGAAGTCACATCACTTGCCCAAGGTCACTAGGTAATTGAGTGGGGAAAGCTCACTCATGAGTCCAAGGGCATCCCCATTCCTCAGTGTAAGCACCAAACTGCCACCCGCCTATCTCTGCTGCAGTGAATCTATCTGTGCAAATATAGAGGTTTTTCCTGGCAAATATTTCCTTAAAATAAATTTATAGGGTCAGAAATTATTGGGTCAAGAAATATGAATACTTTTATGGCTCTTACTTAATAGTTCCTCAATGCTATTTAAAACAGTTCTTTCCACTTCAAACTCTACCAGCAATGAATAATCATGCCAGAGGACCATAGACTGGACAATTTCAAATTCTATTATAAATTTTCATTTTGCTCCTTTAATAGCTGCATAATGATTTCTATAGGTATTTTGCATTAGCAATTCTTTGAATACTAAGAATGATAGGCACTTTCCAATCACTTCTTTCCTAATTGTATATCCACTTTTGTTTGCTCATATCCCTTTCATATTAAACTATTATCTTCTTCAGAATGCTTGTGCATTTGAAAAATAAGCTCTTAAAGCCTTTATCTTTTTTCCTTAACCTGTCAGATTTGATATAAACATTTTCTAAGTAAACAGTCCTTTTTTTCTCAATTTTATTATTGGGGCTTTTTAAAAAAGAATCTATGTATATATTAGATTCTGTTTCCTCTATTAATCCCAAGATGAGATAACATGGCAACTCAGCAGCAAAGTGGCTTTTGATAGTCAAGATTCTTATCACAAAATAGGGATAATATTGTATATTCCGTATGATAGCTAACAGGAGAAAATGAAATGAAATCCTTGAAAACCACCTATGTAAATCCATCTTATTTTCTATTACTGTGAATAGATTTGGGGGGGTGGAGGGGTAGGTTTCACACCTTCTTATCGATGGTGGTTGGAGGAAAAAAAAACTCTCTGGAGTTTTGTCTACTTTTTATTATGCCACTCTTCTACATTTTTAGGTAAAATGATAATAGTTGTTAAATTGATTGCTTTAGATTTTCTAGGTACTCATGTCACCAGTAAATCATCAGTTTAGCTTAGTTTATTTCTACATTTGTGTCTCATTTCTTTTTCATGTCTTATTACAATACTTTTCAAAACAGTATTAGCCACTACTGGGAACTGTGGACATCCAAGCACTTAGAAATTTTCTGTCCCTTGTGGAAGGGTTGTGGGATGGTATTCTGAGATAATGTTTTCTAACAGCTCTTTGTACTCCTTGTACTTTCTACCCCTTCAGCTGGCAGCAGCGTTGCTCTGTTGAGAAAACTAGCATACCATAAAAACAGTTAAGAGATATCTGGGTTTCATTTTTTTTTTATTTTTTTAAATTTTTTTATTTTTTGTGCTTTGCATTTTTTTAAATATTTTTATTATATTATGTTAGTCACCATACAGTACATCCCTGGTTTTTGATGTAAAGTTCTATGATTCATTAGTTGCATATAACACCCAGTGCACCATGCAATACGTGCCCTCCCCACCACCCATCACCAGCCTGTCCCATTCCCCCACCCCCCTCCCCTCTGAAGCCCTCAGTTTGTTTCTCAGAGTACGGCACTGGAGGAGATAATGCTAAGTGAAATAAGTCAAGCAGAGAAAGACAATTATCATATGGTTTCTCTCATCTATGGAACATAAGAACTAGGAAGATCGGTAGGAGAAGAAAGGGATAAAGAAATGGGGGGTAATCAGAAGGGGGAATGAAGCATGAGAGACTATGGACTCTGAGATATCTGGGTTTCAAAAGCCTGAGTTTTGAGGATCTCAGTCCAATGTTTACACCATAAATAAAATATTTGAAACATTGATAGAGAGTTTCACCCACAAACTAGATTAAGATTCTCCAATCAGGAAGAAGGAAAGAAGCAAGTTTGGCCCTAAAAAGGTGGCTGACCCTTGAAGAGGGGAATGACAGAAACTCAAAACTGGGTGGCAAAATCCAAGAGCAAATTACTGAGTAGAGATGAGGGTACTCACATAAGCCTTAAATTTCTCTGACTGGAGCCAACCGTTCTTTCTCCTAGACTCTGCATAGCCAGATTCCTGTTTGATATTGGTCTACATGCTTCTAAGGTACCCTTCTGCAGCCTTGGGTACTGTGGAGAGAAATTCCTCCTCAGCATCAGTACTTTGACACAAGGCAAATTCAAGGACAGAAGAATAAGGAACACAAACGTTAAGGTCTTCAGTCCTTTAAGTCAGAAGAGTGAGGAGCTAAGTTCTCCTGACTCGGGGTTAGTGACAGAAGTCATCGGTCCAAGGGTGAGGTCACTCACCAGCTCTGTGCTTCTTTTCCCAGGTCCTTGACTTACAACCATCATCTGGGGAAAAAATTCTGTATTCCCCAAAGATATTCCCAAAAGAGGGTTTCTGTAGAGTATTTTTAGATCCTTTGGAATTTACAAACTCTCCTCAAGTGATTTTATAGAACATTCACTAGAATTACCATCTTAAGTATTTCTTTCTTAAAAACTCCATTCACGTGCTGGAATAGGGTTAGTTTCTAGGAAGAGGTGAAGAAGAAGGTGCACTTGCTCTGTCACACCCAGGCAGTATTTGGCTGTGATCCACTACACCAAGAGCCAAACCACCAGGTCCATACACCCTACTCTTGTGGGTACACAGAGGTAGTGTCTATAAGAGGGAATGGGGCCTCACTGTGCAGATTGAGGCACATGGCTTCATCGGAATTCCTCCTACAACAGTCCCCAAACAAGCTCCCTTTACTGCCTGAGGTATTCAGAAGCTGCGGGTGGTGAAGGATTAAACAGTGAATAACTTTATTTATTATTCCTTACCCATGGCCCTCACAGAGGGCTGGAGTGGCTTCTCAGCTCACCAGGCCTCAGAGGTGCCTGTGGGTCTGGACTATGGGCAAGCCTGTGGTTTGGGGTTTGTTCTGCTTTCATTGTGAGCCGAACTTCCAACAATTCCTGTGCCCCGGGTGGTTACTATTGATTTATGCTGGTTTCAAAACAACAGACTGAGGCAGCAGAGTGAAGGCAAGTGCAGTGGCATACTAATGCCAGGGCCGGGAGACTTCTGTCTTGAGGAATAGAGCTTTGAGTGCAGACCTGGCAGGCTCCCAATTAAGTATTTGATGACAATTAGAAGATTCACTTGTAAGGTTTCAGAGGTTTCTGGGTCCTTTCCATCACTGAGTTTGCCTTTGTTCTGGTCAAGTGGTAATTACAGAGTTCTGTTCAGATGTCCTACAGGGCAGCCCTCTCCTCCCAGCCCGGTTGCTTTTCTGACTTCCAGGGTCCTTCTTCCATTTTGCTACTGCAAAAATTACATAGTTTCTTCACTGTCTGTATAACTTTTCCCTAAAAATACACCAGTGAAGAAAAGGAAAGTCCCACTGTCTTCTTATTTCCTCAATGCCCCAATCTCTCATTTCTCTGAGCTTTTCTCTGTGTTCTCCCCTCAGTTTGTATGTCTTCCACATCTTTTCCATCTGAGCATTCCCAGATGACCTGCAAGATTCAGGTCAAGGGTCATTCACCTGCTTGTGAGGCCACCACTGCTGCTGTCCAGATGACCCACTCTGAGCACCTCCTCTAGCACTTGTAAATCCCTCCCTCACAACAATTATAAGATGCAAGTGCCGTTGTTTTAAATGTACAAACAACTTTGCCACTGGGAGTCACCAGGAAGACATATTAAGAGTTATTAATCCTAGACTCTTTTTACATGGTAGGCAGAGGAAGTCTTTGTTCAATCAAAACACTTTCATATGCTGGGGCACCTGGGTGGCTCAGTCAGTTCACTGGCTGCCTTCAGCTCAGGTCATGAATCCTGGTTCCTGGGATCAAGTCCTGCACTCGGCTCCCGGCTCAGTGGGGAGTCTGCTTCTCCCTCTCCCTCTGCTGCTCTCTCTGCTTCTGCTCTCTCACTCACGCTCTCTCTCTCAAACAAATAAATAAAATCTTTCAAAATAAAAAAAAATTGTCATATGACAAAATACGAATTTCAGAATCAGAAGGACCTGACATTGGCCAGGTACCTAACTCTCTCAGTCCAAATTGTCTCATAGACCCTCCAATTCTGAAATTAATATATTTTGGAATAATTATCCTAATTGCCCAGCATCTAAAATACTTGAAACTAAAGATACTGTCAAACTGAAACCTAGTATCTAAATAACTAAATGGCGGGACATGCAAACTGATGAAAGGGCGTGAGACCAGGGAATGATGTAGCCTCTTCCTGAGGATTAGTGCCTTTTAAACAGAATGAAATAACTATTTTTAAAATCTTTTTACAAGAGCAAACCTCATGCAGAACCTACTCAAATACTACAAAAAAATTATTACAACAGGAGTGTCTAGAAAAATATTTTTTTCAAACTTTTTTTTATCATAGCAATGACATTTACTTTCATAAAGCTACGCCCCCTGCATCCTTATCACTCATGTACTCTACTTCTTCTAGTCCACTCTATTCCCTTCTATTTAATTCTTTAGGGGAATACTGGTTGTGAGTCCAACCAAATGACGTCTATACATGAGTAGTGCCAATATCACTTTCCCGATTTTGATGATGTACTGTGGTTATAGAAGATGTTATCTTCAGGAGAAGCTGGGTGAAGTGTATATGAAACTTTCTGTAGCACTTTTGCAATGTATTGTTAGTCTTAAATGCATTTTAAAGAAGAACTTAAAAATACATGAGTTGTGAACACAGAATTGGCATTTTTTAACCCCTTAATGAGCTCTATAATGAGTAGAAGTATTGGTCCTCCAAAGTAGATTTATACAAAATAAATCTATTTATTCCTCATATTCAGGACTAACCAGTTTCATGAAATTGCATAAACAATAAAAATAAAAGAAATGAAATTATAAATACCCTAGGACAAGAAATGTGGAAAATTTATATGGAAAAAAATAACAATGAAACATGATACAAATTTTTTAAAAATTCTCAAGACAGGGAAGCTTAATATATGCTACATAATTTTTAATTGTTTGGTGAATGCATGGACTTAATTTTATTCTTACCATTAAACTGATTAGTTTTGAGGAGAGCTTGATGAAGTGATCCCAAAGTTCACCAATGCAGATAAAGCAAAGATAAAGCCTAATGAAGTTCTCTAAAAAGAGTAATGAATCAGAAGAGGCAGTGATATGCTGAAGTCACAAGTATTAGCTTGCAAGAGCATATTGTTAAATTTTCAGGAATTTTGTGATCCAATTGAGGTCATATTGGTAGCTTGGACTCAATGGGAAAGTTAATTCTTTATGAGTGGCCATTTGGAAAGAAAATTATAGAAAACTTCCTGCCACCAAATATAACAGAAAATTTGGAGGAACAAAAAAGTAACATACTAAATGTCACAATTACTTTAAAATGTATAATAAAATTTAACATAATCAATTTTAATCAAATATTTGACTCTGGGAGAATGTTCTGGATTTCAAATTAATGAAAGATATGACAAAGGAAAAATATAGATATGCTGCTTAAAAACTTACAAGTTCTGGGGCGCCTGGGTGGCACAGCAGTTAAGCGCCTGCCTTCGGCTCAGGGCGTGATCCCGGAGTTCTGGGATCGAGCCCCACATCAGGCTCCTCTGCTGGGAGCCTGCTTCTTCCTCTCCCACTCCCCCTGCTTGTGTTCCCTCTCTCACTGGCTGTCTCTATCTCTGTCAAATAAATAAATAAAATCTTAAAAAAAAAAAAACTTACAAGTTCTGCTCACCTACACTTCAATAAGAAAATAAAATAGAAAATAAATCAAATAAATGTAAATAAGCAACCTGCAAGTTCTGTGTTTGACTCGAATTTACGTGCTAATCACTCATTTATAAATCCACAATTAAAAAGTAAATTTAGAAAAACATTTGTAACAAATAGCACACCAGAGCTTAATAATCCTAATGTATAAATTACTTACACAGTAATAGTTAAGTAGCAGCACTAAAACTTCAGTAGATAAATGGGGAAAAGCCATTAACAGAGAAGTCACAAGAGGCTAATGCAATGTCGATAACAAGCGTGAACCCATGGAGTCTGGTTAATCTTTAAAGTGTACAAATTCTACACCTTTAAAATGTACCACTTGAAAAGGTACAAACAGAAATAATGAGGCTCAGCTCTCCGGCTGCACACTATCTCTTCTTTTTCGTTATCATCATCTCCTGACATCTGATCACTCCCTGAGGTTCCCCACAGGCACTTGCTCCTTCTGCTCCTTCTCTGGCTCAACTACTAACATCTATCATTCTTAAGGCTCCACAAAGATGTTCTAGTCACTGAACATTATGGCTTTTTGCTTCCTCAACCTCCTTATTTCTTCAGAACACTCCCCACATATCCATTTCAGTCCGCAAAGTCCCTAAACACATTCTGGTTTTCCTATAACGACACCTTCCCCGAGGATTCTAACAAAAAGGCTACGATCTCCTTTCTGCTGGTTCAACAGTCCTCTGAGCATCTATGCTTTGCCTCCATCATGACATCCAACTCACTGACCTCTCCACCTTCTCTCAATCCTCTGTCCCCATTTCCCCTCCTCCAATTTAGATTCCACAGCCCTTCATTCCATCTCAAACCCTCTAAACTCCCAAGCTCCTCCTTTCTTCCGTCAAGCTCCCAGGCAAAACCACAGGCATTGAAGAACCTATCACCTTCTTCATGCCCATACAAAACCACACTTGATTAGCAAAATCACACTGTAGGCAAGTGAATGTCACTATAAACACGGGATCACCAACTACAACTCCCAGTGACCCAATTATGTTCTCATGACCAGCTTTGAAAATATCTTAATGATACTTCACAAATACCCAACTTGTCTGTCTGCCCCACTCAATCAGTCACTTTGCCCCAATCTTCACTGAGACTATTTAAGCCAGAACCTGATAACTCCTTCAAATTTCCAACACCAATTTCATAAAGTTATCTTCATGTGGACTTGTCTTCTCCTCCCACCCTCCTAACACAATGAGAAAGGGCCCCTCCTCCTATTTTAAGACCAATTGCTAGATCAGCACCTGGACCCCATCCAACCTTGCCTCCTACCTTCATCAGAACTTGCTTCATCAGCTACCTTCTCTTTTTTTTTAATCAGACAAAATAGACTTTCTTGTTTTTTCTAATTTCAAGTTTTTATTTAAATTCTAGCTAGTTAACACACAATGAAATAATAGTTTCAGGAATAGAATTTAGTGATTTATCACAACACCCAGTGCTATCACAAATGCCCTCCTTAATCCCCACCACCCCTCTGGCCCATGCCCTGCCCACCTCTCCTCCAGCATCTCTCAGTGTGTTCTCTATAGTCAAGAGTCTGTTTATGGCTTGCCTCTCTCTCTTTTTTTTTTTCCCTTATGTTCATCAGTTTTGTTTCTTAAATTCCACATATGAATGAAATCATGTGGTATTTGTCTCTCTCAGACTTATTTTGAAAAATGTCTATTCATATCTTCTGCCCATTTCTTAATCGGATTATTTGTTTTTTGGCTGTTGAGTTTGTTAAGTTGTTTACAGATTTTGGATACTAACCCTTTATCTGATATGTCATTTGCAAATATCTTCTCCCATTCTGTAGGCTGCCTTTTAGTTTTGTTGATTGTTTCCTTCCCTGTGCAGGAGCTTTTTATCTTGATGAAGTCCCAATAGTTCATTTTTGCTTTTGTTTCCCTTGCCTTGGGAGACATAGCTAGTAAGAAGTTGCTATGGCCAAGGTCAAAGAGGTTGCTGCCTCATTAGTTACCTTCGACATCTCTGGCTATTATGTCTCCATCCTTTTCTAGCTTCTCCTTTGCCATCTAATAATGAAACTTTGGAACACATTAGGGCTTTATTCTGGGCTCTTTTCCTGTCTCACTCTACAGTTGTTCCTAAGCAATTTCATCAACTTCCGTGATATGAAATACCATCTATTTACTAATACGTATCCCTACCACTTATGTATTAATGACTACCAAGTTTATTCCACCCCAATTCCAGACCTCTTATCTGGATTCCAGACACCTATACACTCAGCTGACTCCACAACTTTTCCCTTTGGAGTTCTCAGATCAAATTCAGCACCTTCAAACCTGAAGCCAAATCTCTCCCCTCAACTTGGCTTCCCCCACTGCGTTCCCAGTCATCATAATCATCTACCCCATTGCCCATACCAGCAATTTGAAAATAATATTTAACATTTGCTTCTTTTTTTCTTTCACTTTCCAAAGATAATCAATCACCCACTCTACCTCCTAAATATTATATATATATGTATAATATATATATATAAACTTCTCACTGTAAATGCAGCGACTTTAGCTCAAGCTATCATTATCCTTCTACTGACATACTTGAAAGAGTCTTCTCTCTCTCCTGTCTCCAAACCATTCGTTACACATTCTGGCTAGATTGGTCTCTTTAAAACACTAATGTGATAATGTAACTTCCATGCTAAAAATCAAGCCACCTGATTCCCATAATTCTTAGGATAAGGCACTGGTCCTCATGACCTCTTCAGCCCACTCTCGTCCCTGGCTCCCTCCCTGCCTCGCAGTGCCCCACGACAATGTCAGTCTCCTGGTATGTCTCAACAAGCCATTCTTCCCTTTCTTTCCAAGTGTTTGTCCATCTCATTCCCTCTGCCTAGAATGCCTTTCCATGCACCTGCCCTTTGCCAGGTTATGCTTACTCATCTTTACGTATCAGATGAAGTGTTACTCTCTTAGAGGAGTCTTTCTGATTCCTCAAGACTAAGTCAGTTTGCCTCCTGAATCTCTCATAGCAGCATTTGCTTCTCCTTTGCAGCCTCCACACAGTTAAGTGATTGCAGTTGCAGCATACACACAGTTAAGTGATTGTTTGAGTTACCACTTGTTTCCTGTTCACATAGCATAAATTCCATGGGAACAAGAACTGTGTCCATTATCTCCCCACTTGATCTCAGTGTCTAGTACAGTGGCTAGTCCACAGTAGGCTCCTTAAAATATGTGTTGTTTGAATTAGCATGCCCTTGCCTATAAAATTCAGAAATAGTCTTAGCGAGAATTCCAAATATTATCAAGGGCAGTGAAATACGCCCAATTGTGCACAGCTCTTGGGGATATAATTTGTCACAACCCTTTTAGAAAGTAATTTTACATGATGTATTCCAAGTGTTACTTTTGAACTAGTAATTCCACTCCAAAGAAATAAGCTTAAGCACAGGCACAAAAGCTTACACACAGATGTTTCTTGTCTCATTATTTGTAATACTGAAAAATTATGAACAGCATAAATATCCAACAATAGTTAAGTAAATTAAAATTCAGCATCTAAGTAGCATGTTATTTCACTATTTTTAATTATGTATACAAAGAGTTTGCAATAATTTGGGGCAATGTTTATTTTTTAATAATTCTGAATAAGCAGTAGATAAAGTTATATAGACAGCATGAATTCAACAATATAAAAAAGCATATATAAAAAATGAGTAAAACTATAAAGAAATAATAAGAGCCATTGTAAGGACAATGATAATAATGTTAGCAACCAGCACTCAGTGAGCATTTGCTATGTGCCAAGCATTGCTGTGCTTTATACACCCTGATTCATTTGATGCTCAAAACAACCTTATTATCTCAATTGGGTTATAATTATCCCCATTTTTAAGATGAGGAAACTAAATCTCAGAAAGATTAAGAGACTTGTCTAGAATCACCCAGAATGTCCAATAACCGAGTCTGAACATTTTAAAGTAATGAAAAGAGTCCCCTATAATAATCATCCCATTTCCTGGTGATATGATTATATGTGATTCTTTTTGTGTTTTCCTATTTTCTGAATTGAACATGAATAACTTTGATAAACAGAAAGAAAAGTCTCATCTGAAAAGAATCTGTTGTATATAATTTAAGTGGACCAAATTCTTAATAACTATTGGATTAAGAAGCAATTGACCACATTCTTATTAACTATAGGATTGTCCCTTATTTGGGACAATCTTTATGCTAAAACAATCCTGGAAACAGATGTATGAATTTTGGAAGTATAACTATTTCAGAAGCCCATTGTATCACCTTCCAGTGACTATTATCAGAAGTATCAAGACCACCTGGTTGTTTGAGAAAATTAACCCATGAGTGTCATGTGCAAGCCAAAGTACAACCCGCTCTCGTCCTGTTATGTACCCATCTTTGTCAATGAACTGATCAGGTAAGATAGAGATCACATATTTTTTACCAAGCCATTCTCATGAAAGTACAGGACAACACAGGATCTGAAGCAAGGGCACTAATTCATCAATTCAGGTGTTTTATTAACATAGTAATAGTTTCAAAATTCCTCCTCTTGCCAGCATTCCATGCTAGCAGGAAGATGAAAATCCATTCGGAGGATTTGCGATAGCTACTCCTGAGTCAGTTTAGGGCACAGGTGTGTGGCCTTCTTTGCTCAAGTATAGACTGCCCTTCCAGCTGACCTCTTTCTAACATGTTTCCAGCAGAACTTTTAATAGTTTGAAAATAAAATCCATCCATACTGAGAACCATATATATCGACCATCTCTCCCAGAAAATTCTTCTACAGTTTTACCTTTTCCAGAATGTCACATTAATTAAATTATACAATAAAGAGCCTTTCAGATTGGCTCCTTGCACTTATCAATAAGCATTTAAGATCCACCCATCTAAGCTTGTGCATGGCTTGAGAGTTCATTCCTTGTTATTGCTGACTAGCATTCCACTGTACGGCTACTCCACTATGGGCTCAGTCCTAAACTATGCCAACACTGTCTTCCATCCCTGCCCTCAGCACCGGCACTAAAATTATTTGGAGCATTTTGTTTTGTTCACTCCAGGGGATCCTGATGCTATGGAAACCTGATTGTCTTCTGGCCATACTTGGTCACCACTTCTGGGTACAGATATAGCAATAGGAGGAGTGAGTCTGAACCCCAGTGATCCAAGGTCATGACAGAGCTGTGCGTTCCTATGCTCTATCTCTCAGACACAAAGTCCCTAATGCCAACTTTAGGGGAAAGATATTGGTTAAAAATGGAGAATTTTCCACCTGACTTTTATAACAGAAACATTTCAAGCTTCCCCTACTGTCTATGACATAATTCAAAATTCTACAAGCATTGAGAATATCGAGCATTAAGAAAGATGGTCAGGATCCAACATCCGCAGTGGCTTCCCACTTCAACAGGGAAATCTGAGTTCAACTCAGGTAAGTACCGCTTGGCCCGCAGCATAGCCTGCAAAGTCATGTGGTTGCCTTCTGTTCTCTTCCTCTTTGTTGAACATCTCTGCTCCTCCATGCAGTCCTCCTGCATGTGTGTCACCTGGATTGCCAGGACTCCAACTCTAGCCCCAGCTATACCTGACCTTACAGCTATGGTCCCCATTACTATCTGACCAGCTTAGCTCTCTGTCTCAATGCCCAGTGTCTGTGTGGACTAGAAACTATCTGAAGTGTCTGTCCAGAGTTTGAACATGTATGATCTACAAACTTGGGCATCAGCATCCATGTTTAGAATACAGCCATTGCTGATTAGGACAAGGGAAGGCCCAAGACCCCAAAATAACTAAACATGTTCTCTTTCTTGAGAATTTTGGAATGTAAATTAAGATCAAGGATTGGAAGCTGACACAGAATGATATCAAAGGAAGCACTTTAGACACTTTAGACTAGGAGTGTTTTTCACATTGTGGAACACATTATTTTTCATTAGATCTTAAAAAAAATTAGTGAGTGATGACTAGCACTTTTCATTAAAAAAACTAAATAGAATAAATATATGATATAAGAAAATATTATAGTGCATTGAACATAGTAAGGATAAATATTATTTCATGAAACTTTTGTTTCAATTTTATATGTGCACTTTCTAGGGAAAACATAAAATGTAGTTCTTCCTGTGGGTCATGGTTATAAAGGGTAAAAAGACCCTGTTCTACAGAAAATGACCACAAACTCCAGATGCTACTTCCTCAAATCCCTGTTATGCAACAGTTCTTTAGTGTGAGAGTAAAAGGGGACATTTAATCCAGCTTGCTTTGGTTCTATTATGGACCAAAATAACCTTAGCTAACATACCTGAAGCAAGATTCTGTCTGGCTGAGCTCCGTTCTAGGGTCTACCCCTCATCCAAGCAGTCTGCTGCTATAATGAGATTACATGATCTGTACAGCTCCCCATTCCAAGTCATGAGTCAGACAGATTCTCCAAGGAGGATGTGTACCTGGACAGAAAATGCCAGGGATCCCATCTAACTATTTCCTAACCAAAAGGAGTAATCATTTGATGATGTGGAAGTGAGCAAAAGTTAGAAGAAAATAACCAGCTTCTCCTGGAATATGTACAGTTTAGGACATGCCTCACAAGATCTTTCTGGATGCCTTCTCTAAGGACCTGGCCGAAACTTCTGTCTTATATTTGGATTCCCTTTACATCGAGTGTCAGCAAAATATAAGAATGGGAATGCCTAGTGAAGGTCTGGAACCAACTGGATTACTACTTAAGTCAAAAATCTCCCTTCTATGGGAAATGGCTTATATATACATGTTTAGGACCCTTGTGTTTACATCTGTGCCAGATATATGACCCTGATGCCTTGGTCATAATGCAGTGGTCCAGGGGTGAACCACTAGTCATTAGTCATTTTCTTTCCAAATTTTCAAACTGGAACTGAGAGGTATAGGTCACCAAGACAATGGCAGGAGATTGGGTGCTATAAGCAACTGATTTTCTCATGATCTGGACAGAGCCAGTTTTTAGTAGGAGAGAATAAAGAAATAAGTTCAGGGACAGACAGAGTAGAGGGCCCTAGCAACATGCAAGTCTCTGGTTCCAGTTGGCTTGGGGACCCATTGTACTTCTGCCCTTCCCACAATTATATAAACAATACCCTGAGGGTCTCTCAGTGAATGCCACATCATACCTAAGCTCGGGAAGTCACCCTGTGCCACTCTGCACACAGAACATTGCCATTGCTGTATTGTGTCACGTTGCCTCTGAATTTCTTTAAGGCTTCCAGGACGCAATCATGTTAAGGAACAAACTGTGACCCAAAAAATAAGTTTTACTACAAAATGTCATTTTCTTGGAGATTCCACAATGGATTTTCCTAGAGACTCTCAGTAAGAAAGCTAATTCAAGTTGGGTCTCAGTCATTTCAGAAAAATATTCTGATTATTTTATAGTGATCTGTCCAATGCCTTTCTAAAAGTAAACCTGTGTCAAAGCTCAGAGAATCTCAGCAAGCCAGATATCAAAGGAAGTGCAAATAATACTAAATGCCATGTAGTATGGTGGGCTGCTCCAGAACCTACTTTAAAAACAAGGAAACTGAGGGGCGCCTGGATGGCTCAGTTGGTTGAGTGTCCAACTCTTAGTTTTGGCTCAGTCTTGGGATGGAGCCCCGTGTTGGGCTCTGCTCTGCAGGCAGTCTGCCTGAGATTCTCTCTCTCCCTCTGCCCCTCCCCCCCAATGAATAAAAACACATCTTTAAAAAAATAAGGAAACTGAGATCCTAAGGCAACATCTTTGGGGGCACTCAGACCCTAAATGGCTGAGATGGGAGTAGAAAGCAGGTCTGTTTGAAACCAAAGCACAGGGTATTTTCCCCCCAGTCACGCCTGGATGTCTGCTGACAAGATAACCTTACCAAGGACAGCTCCTGGCTGCCTCATGAACAGTTTGCCATGTCACTTAACTGAAAAGGTAAAGTAATGCTGGCTCACTCACAGAATCTTCCTAGGGAAGACAGCTTTTATCACTGTTGGTCTTGATTGGGCTCCAGGCTGCTGGAGCTGTTCGTAATGACTCCCAGTTAGAACCACTACTGCATGATGAGGTGTTTAATTTATAATGTGAATCGGGGGCGCGGGCTGAATAAACTGAGAAGTATTCACAAGGTTCTTTCCAAGCCTACGGTACCTACTGGCTCTTCTCAGTCCCCACCCTGCCACCCCCCGGAGCACATGTTTCCGTGGAAACAGATGCCTGGTGCTCTGAAAGGTAATTTTAGTTGTGACTGGATCTGCAGGATGAAGCCCCCCAATGCCTATGAAGGCAGCAGCAGAAATGCCGGCTTCTGAGAGTTGCTCCTGGCAGGTAGTGGAGCCAGGCCTTGGGGTGCAGTGGCGTCAGGAGCAGGGGCCCTGAATGAAAGCGGTGATGAACTGAATTCAACGATGATGTGCCTCCATCCTTGAGAAAGGCTGAGGGCATGCTCTTACAGTCTCCTTGTGGTTTATGGACTTGCATGCACTGAAACCTTTGATTATGGTTCCCGTGGCACTTCCCTCCTCTTGTCCCCATTGTCTCAGGGCTGAGTACACACTGTCTCCACTTGCATCATCCATCTGGCACAAGGCACGATTGCAGAGGTGACCATGAGCCTCATTCTCCCTAGTGTCCATCTCCCTATTTCCAGATTTCACTGCCGCAGGGCACTTCCCTGTCCAACAAAGAGTTTATGAGCTTTGGCCTCAGACAGACCTGGGCTCAAACTGCAGCTCTTTCATTTACGGATTGGGAGAGAGCTGCTTGGAGAAAGCTACAGCAGGGTAGGGGGTTGAAGACTGGAGGGAGGTGGCCCTTTTTGAGCAAGGGTGATCACACCAAGCAGGGACATCCCCCTGAGAACTCTCTCCTGTCCCTCACTCTCTGGCCACCTGCCATCTCGTTTGTGTTTGAGCCATAATGCCTGGAACCCTTGGAACCTACCTCTCCCAGTGAACCAGGTTGATCGAGATGTCACTATCAGATCTTTGGGTCTTAGATCCTTTCCCAAGTCTTACTGGAGACCAGCCTTACCAATGGGGCAGCATCCTTGTTCCCACTCACCCTTATTCTGATGCACTAAATACTTCTGTTCTGCTAGCCTGCAGGGCTCAGCCTCGGGCAGACAAGGCCTCTTACTAGGGCTACTTATGTGCTTGAATGGGTTCTCAGTCTCAGTCATGAGTCTCTAAGTCATAGACTGTATTCCAGCTCCTCCTGGAACTGGAGCCAACCTCAGAAAGTTTGAGGAAAGACCACATATGTCATATGCTGGTGGGCATATGCTGGGGAGGGGCACAGACATGACCATCATGGGTAGCTGAGACATCCCAAAGTGAGTTCCCAGACCTCTCTCTAATTTCTTGTACTACTTCTCTGCCTTTCTCTCAGTTCTCTATATTTCTGTCTCCTTCCCTTTACTCTGATTCTCTTTCTTTTTCTCCCTTTCCATCTTGCCATCTCTCCCTTTCTCATCCTTTCCCATGCTGTCCCTATCCCTGTCACTTGCCCTTGCTCTGGCTTCAAATCTTTCTGACTCCTTCTATCTCCCTCTTTTCCTTGTCTCCTGAAGTTATGGGCCTTCCTCCAGAAAGCTGGCAGAGGCCTGCAGAGCCCCACCTGTTGGCTGTGAGTTCCCACGCATCATTTATACCCCAAAGGAGAAACCAGGTCATCTCCCATGAGCTGCTTGTAGTCCAGGGGACCACAGATACCCCTGTGCTAAGGGAAGCTGGACAGCCCCAGGATCACAGCACAGTGCCCAGAGATGCTCACTGCACTCCTGAGAGAGGCCCATCCTAGGAAGGCCATGCCATAACAGCTCAGCCCACAGGAGGAGTCTCAGGCAACTGCCAGCCTCCTTGCCCATTCATACCACCCCCACCACTTACAACTTAATACCAGTCCTTCAAGTGCTGTCACATAGCTGTCACATAGCTCCTTTCCCATCCCAATTTTTCTGTGGCCAACAATATGGAGAGGGTGGCTGGTTACCTCCCTGTGAGCCTGACTAGAGCTGTTTACAGCCTCATTCCCCAGAGTCTCCAAGGAGAGCTGTGATCTTAGAAGAGGCCCACGTAACTATCCATGTGGGACCTCCTACACGGGACCCTTGAGCATGGTTCTTGGCCTTCCCTCTCACATGTAATTTAAACAGAGGTATAGGTGTGCATACATTTATGTGCATGCATTTTCCTGTGATTCTGACGGTAGTGTTTGGGCACATGTTCATTTGCAGGGATTTTTTTGGTAGGATTTCTAGGACTCAATTAGATGAAGGCTGCTATGAAGCACTCACCATAGGGCTTGAGTAATAATTTGTCTCCTTCCTCCTTCACTCTCTTTGATCTCTTCTTTAGAAGTTAGGAGAGGGTTGCTTTATAAACTCTTTCCTGTCTTATAATTGTTGTCATTATCTAAATTACCACAATAAGTTGAAATAAAGAGTATTTTACCTCCCTGTTTCCCAACACCAGAGGAGAGCAGCAGAACAGAAGTCATTGGAGAGTAGAAAAATTATTTCTTATTCAGTAAGATAGCTGTATCCACTCAAACCTTTTTTTTCTTTTTTTAAGTCACTGTACAAAAAGAAAAAAGAAAAAGAAAAAAAGTTGTTTTATAGGATTTTATGTAGAAAGGAAATAATAGAAAAATTCCATAGAAATCATTGACAAGCTTATTCTGTTTGTTCCAACAGGCAGGCAGTTTTCCTGTCAGATACCGTAGAAAGTGAGTGCTTTGAATATACTCTTTTGGATACTGTGAGCCGTTTTCAACAGCAATTATTTAAAATATTTATGAAAAAATTTGGGGAAAGTTGTCTCCCAAAAAGTGTATTGGTAAGTATCAAAATGCCTCTCTCTGGAGGGTGGGCCTAATACTAAAAAAAACAAAAAACATAAAACTTCAAAACAACTGAATGGCCTGCATTAAAACTATAAAGGAGCTCCATAATAAAAAGTGCTCCAAAAATATGTAAGTGAAATTAAAATATAAGGGTAGTTTTGCCTTTGTTATACACAAACATCCTCTTTAGGTCAGTTTAGTGGTCAGAGAAGGCTTGCCATATCTATGAAATACAGTCAGAATTTGCAACTTAGGTCAAAACCAGAATTCAGACTGATCCATCCATTTTTTTAAATACCATGCTCCAAAATGTAACTGATTAACACAAGTATTGATGTGGGTTTTGCTAAGCATTGACCACATACCAGACCCTGTGCCTTAACTGAATTCTCACAGCAAAACTGGGAGGAAGGTATCAGTACCCCCATTTCACAGATGAGGAAACTGAGGTTCAATAATTTGTTCAAGGTAACAGAGTATGAAGAGGTGATGGTGCTGGAACCCACGACCATCTGACCCAGAGTCTAAGCCATAAAATTACACTTTTGTATTTGGAATAACACTGTAGTTACCCTCAGTGGATGAGTGGAAGGCAGGATATCTCTCGGGCCCAGCCATGCATCTAATGCCCCAGACTCTGTTTCCTAGACTGATGAAACTGGCCCTTGAGACAGGGACTGTACATTATGGCCCAAAGGAGAGCATGCCAGTTTGCTGTTTCCACAATTCCCACAACCTTCCCATGCCCCACGTCCCTATCCTTTCTGCTCTCCTCAGTTCTGCCACACCACCTCTCAAGACTCCCCGGAGCCAGGAGGAAGTCATCTAGTGAAGCTGGGGTAGGGGGTAAATCTCAAATATTCACTCAGAGTTATAGATGGAGGGAAACAGAGCAGAAGACAGGGAGAACAGTGCTGCCTTTGGCAGATCAGAGGTTTGAGAAAAAAGTGGAGAGAATGCTTTCTAATATAGTTTCTAATGCCTTTATTTCCTCCTGGAATTATAAAGAGGATGTTCATGCCAGAATAGCATCCCAAGAGATTATTTAGTTCAATTTTTTCAACTGTCAGGTTGAAGGCGAGGCTCAGAGGCCGAGTGAACTTCCAGGGGGTGCAGAGCAGGTAAACAGATCACAGGTGGTTACACAGCACGGAGGGGGCAGAGCAGAGACACAATGAGGAAGTGGAGACCTGCTCCCCAGCTGAGCACGTGACGCGGCCAACCCGTCCAGCCTCTGGGCCACTGTGATGGTTAATTTATGTATCAACTTGACAGGGCCACAGGATGCCCCAATATCTTTATGTCTGGTGTGCCTGTGAGGGCATTTCTGGAAGATATTAGCATGTGAATTGATGGACTGAGTAGAGCAGATAATCTTCCCCAATGTGCACAGACATTATCTAACCAGGTTAGATGCTCTCTCTGCCTAACTACATGAGCTGGGACAGGGATCTTCTGCCCTCAGCACTTCTGGTTCTCAGGCCTTACACCAGACTGGAATCCACACCACCAGCCCTCTGGCTCTTAAGCATTCAAACCACACACTGGCATTCCTGGTTCCCCAGCTAGGAAATGGCAGATCATGTGACATCTCGGCCACCATAATCACCTGAGCCAATTCCTTACAATAAATTTCATTTATTGAAATTAACCTCCTATTGGTTCTATCTCTCTGGACAGCCCTAATACAACCACCTTCACTGCTGTCCCACTCTATCAGAATATACGTGAGAGAGACCATCCCACACTGGCTTAAGCAAAAAGGGAAGTTTATTGGAGGCACTTGGTGGTTTGCCAAGCTGAATTTAAAGAAGGTTTCAATAACCAAGCTTTGGGGAGACAGAAATCTGGATCATTTCAGCCTGAGATACAGAACCAAGAACTCAAATGCCACCAGGATCCCTTTCACCCATCCCTTATCTCTGCTTCTCTCAGAGCACTGGCTCTGTTCTCTCCTTTACAGAACTGATTTCTACATGGGGCAGGGGACATAAATGCCAGCAGTTCCACATCCATACCAAAGCAAAAAAGCCATTTCCAGAAGGACATTGGCTGGTCTCTGTGTCACATGCCCAGCCCTGGGTGTAGGGAGGTGGGAAAATTAGGACAGACATCCCTCATTAGAGCCACATCATAAGACTGAGAAAGAATCAATCACTCCAAAAACATAGGGATGTTTGGACAGAAAGGAGGCTCTTCCCCACTCTATCTGTGCCAAGTGCATGCAAATGGAGCAATGGAGTGCCCAACAGTGACTAGAAATGGGTAGGGTCCTGAAATAAATTTACAAACTGCACATTGACCTTGTTCATGTCATAATCTTCCAGTAGAACAATCTGAAGGTTTATTTGCAGGAAAAGTATGTGCATGTGCTGGCCAGAACTCAAAGGACAAATGTCCACACCAAAATGGTACTTCAATATATTGAGCTGGTTTCCACATGAGCATTGAGACAAGACATGAGGCCACAGTTGTCCTAAGATCAGTACTGGATTGTGGTAAAGTGTTAGGTATGAGTGGTAACATAGAATTTTACTTCTCAATATACTTCTCAAATTGTTGGGGGCCTAGAGGCAGAGTTGCCTTGGAAGGCGGTTTAAACCCTCTATTTCCCAGATGAGAGAACTGCAGCCCAGACAGAGGAAGCAACTTACCAAAAAATGCACAGATAAGTATGTGGAAGGCTTAGGACTAGAAGCCAAAAATTCCAGAGCCCAGACTGTGTTCTTTACCCTAAAGTTTCTCCCTATGAAGGTCTATTACTCTGAGCCACCCAACCTTAGATGCTTTTTTTCGAATCCCCTGAGCTAGAACTGGGAGGAAAATTAATAACACTCCTCCACTCTCTAAATCTCCCTATAGTTTCCCAGGATCTTGGGACCCTGGCAGCAGCATGCTTATGGTAGGGATGGAGAGGAGAGAAAGAGTAGCAGTCTGCTGTCCCACCCCCAGAATAGGTGGGGCTTCCTACCCTCTATAGCAGCTCCAGACAGCGACCAGTCACTTGGGCACCCAGCCCTGACCCCTTTGTTGCTGTCCTCTCACAGTGGAGGGAAAGAAGGTGGAGGTGGGAAAAAATATGGGAAGAAAGGAAAAGAAGAAAGAAATAGTAAGGGAAAATGAGGGAGATATAGAGGGATCAGACAGAGGGATTAAGCGGAAGAAGAAGAAAGAGAAGAAGAAAATAAAAGACAGAAAAAGACAGACATGAATGGCCACACACACAGAAAGAGACTGAAGGTGACAATGAGTGAGAAGTAAGGACCACAGTGATCTCAGGATCCTGGGATTGAGCCCCGTATCAGGCTCCCTGCTCAGGAAGGAGTCTGCTTTTCCCTCTCCCTCTGCCCCTTCCCCTAATTGTGTGCATTCTCTCTCTCAATAAATAAATAAAATCTTAAAAATAAAAAAAAGAAGAACTAAGGATCACCAAGAGAATGTGAGTTATACAAACATGACCCTGCTGAGGATAGGTGCCTTTGTTTCTGACTGACCAGGAAGATGACCACCAATAGACCTCTGCAGATGGAGAACGAACTGAGAGTGAGTCTAGCATACTTTCCTTCCATGGATCACCCAATTACAGCTGTTTACTAACACCTCCATGGCTCAGCCAGAAGCTGAGAGGGATACAAAGTCACTCCCCTACCGTACTTGCCCAGAAGCCCTAAACCTAACTAGGGAAAGCTTCATGCAGTAAAAGGCCATTGACTGATGAGAATCATTCATCCAATATCTATTTACTCTGTACCATACTGCCTTCTAGTGGCAACAACAACATATCATCATATCATCATCATCATCATCATCATCATCATCATTCCCTTCCTCCTTCATGACTTCTTCATCCTCATCCTCCTCTTTCATTACCATCATCACCATCAGCACCATTATCATCATCACCATCAACATCGTCATCATCGTTATCTTCAAAGCTACTCTTTATTGAGTACCTACTATGTGCTGGGCACAGTATTAAGTATACTGTGTATGCTACAACTGATCTGGACAACAACTGTGTGAAGGAGGCCTATTTATATCCCAGTTTTACACAACCAAGGCAAGCAATCACAAAGGTTAAGTAACTTTCCTGAGAATAAAGAGCTATGCATGTCAAGTCAGACCTCATACCAATAGAGACTTTCCAAAGACCCTATAATGGAGTCAATGCACAGAAATCAGTTGCATTTCTATACACTAACAATGTGACTGAAGAAAGAGAAAGTAAGGAATCGATCCCATTTACAATTGCACCAAAAACCATAAGATACCTTGGAATAAACCCAACCAAAGAGGTAAAGGATCTGTACTCTAGAAACTACAGAACACTTGTTAAAGAATTTGAGGAAGACATTCCATGCTCATGGATTGGAAGAATAAACATTGTGAAATGCCAATGCTGCCCAGAGCAATCTACACATTCATGCCATCCCTATCAAAATACCATCGACATTTTTCACAGAGCTGGAACAAACAATCCTAAAATTTGTATGGAACCAGAAAAGACCCCAAATCACCAGAGGAATGTTGAAAAAGAAAACCAAAGCTGGGGACCTCACAGTTCCTGACTTCAAGCTATATTATAAAACTGTGATCATCAAGACAGCATGGTACTGGCACAAAAAAAGGACACATAGATCAATGGAACAGAATAGAGAGCCTAGAAATGGATGCTCAATTCTATGGTCAACTAATCTTTGACAAAGCAGGAAAGAATATCCAATGGAAAAAAGAGTCTCTTCAATAAATGGTGCTGGGAAAATTGGACAGTCACATGCCGAAGAATGAAACTGGACTATTCTCTTACACCATACACAAAGATAAATTCAAAATGGATGAAAGACCTAAATGGGAGACAGGAATCCATCAAAATCCTGGAGAACATAGGCAGAAACCTCTTCAACATTGGCCACAGCAACTTCTTTCAAGACATGTCTCTAAAGGCAAGAGAAACAAAAGCGAAAATGAACTATTAGGACTTCATCAAGATAAAAAGCTTCTGCACAGCAAGGAAAACAGTCAACAAAACTAAAAGGTAACCTACAGAATGGAAGAAGATATTTGCAAATGGCATAAAAGATAAAGGACTGATATCCAAGATTGATAAAAAAACTTAATCAAACTCAACACCCAAAAAATAAATAATCCAGTTAAGAAATGGGCAGAAGACATGAACAGACAATTTTCAAAAAAAGACACACAAAGGGCCAACAGACACATGAAAAAATGTTCAACATCACTTGTCCTCAGAGAAATATAAATCAAAACTACACTGAGATACCACCTTACACCAGTTAGAATGGCAAAAATTAGCAAGGTAGGGAAGAAGAAATGTTGGCGAGGATGTGGAGAAAGGGGAACCCTCTTAACACTGTTGGTGGGAATGCAAGCTGGTATAGCCACTCTGGAAAACAGTATGGAGGTTCCTCAAGAAGTTAAAAATAGAGCTACCCTATGACCCAGCAACTGCAATACTGGGTATTTACACCAAAGATACAGATGTAGTGAACAGAAGAGGCACCTGCACCCCAATGTTCATAGCAGCCATGTCCACAATAGGCAAACTGTGGAAGGAGTTGAGATGTCTTTCAACAGATGAATGGATAAAGAAGATGTGTGTGCATATATATATAGATAGATAGATATAGATCTTTTATATTTATTTATATTATATATATTTATATTATTTATATATATAATACACACACACATACATACACATACCATGAAATATTATTCAGCCATCAGAAAGAATGAATACCTACCATTTACATTGACATGGGTGGAACTAGAGGGTATTATGCTAAGTGAAATAAGTCAATCAAAGAAAGACAATTATCATATGGTTTCACTCATTTGTGGAATATAAGAAATAGTGCAGAGGATCATAAAGGAAGGGAGGGAAAACTGAATGGGCAGAAATCAGAGAGGGAGGGGCGCCTGGGTGGCACAGCGGTTGGGCGTCTGCCTTCGGCTCAGGGCGTGATCCCAGTGTTATGGGATCGAGCCCCACATTGGGCTCTTCTGCTATGAGCCTGCTTCTTCCTCTCCCACTCCCCCTGCTTGTGTTCCCTCTCTCGCTGGCTGTCTCTATCTCTGTCGAATAAATAAATAAAATCTTAAAAAAAAAAAAAAAAAGAAATCAGAGAGGGAGACAAACCATAAGAGACTCTTAACTCTGGGAAACAAACTGAGGGTTTCTGAAGGGAGGTGGGAGGGGGGATGGGATAACTGGGTGATGGGCATTAAGGAGGCCAAGTGATGTGATGAGCGCTGGGTGTTATACACAACTGATGAATCACTGAACACTACACCAAAAACTAATGATGTACAATATCTTGGCTAATTGAATTTAAATAAATAAATAATAATAATAATAATAATAATAATAATAATAATAATAATAATAATGGAAAAAAAGAAAAAGAAATATTACCACCACGTACAGACGGTTTATGGGGGGGAGGAGTGCCCTTGCTTTACTGGAGCCAACTGGACCAACCTCAAACTAGGACATGTGAGCTCAGCTGAGTACCTGACCTTAGGAGACCAGCATCCCCTAGCTGGCATCCTCCGGGGACATCTAGCATGTGTTTCTTACTATAAACCAGAGCCAACTGCTTCATCTTTCTCTGACTCCAACGTCTTATAAAACTCCCAGTTTTCACCTACGACAACCAACTGGTAGAATTCAGCAAATTTTGAGTTTCCCTAAAAAGTCCAAACAAACAAAAGAATTTGTAAACTAGATGGATGAACCCTAGGCTATCCTGGAAGACAGAGAAGAGAAGATTTACATCACAGATCCCACAACAAAAAGCTTCAAAGCCCCGGGCACATTTCTGTTCTCCCAAGTTTTGGACTTCCTTAACCTTGGGCCCGCATGCTTGCCCACCCATGCCACCCCAGCCTCCCGTTTCCAGACTTCAGGCTCTTGTTTCTTCCTCAAATCCTATCCTTGTCTTCTGCATAGCAGTCCAGCAACTGCCTTTTTTTAAGACAATTTTTTAAGAGCAGTTTTAGGTTCATGGCTAAACTGAGGGGAAGGTAAAGAGATTTGCTATATATCCTCTGTCCCCAACACATGCACAGCCTTCCTCATTATTAACATTTTCCACCTGATTGGTACAGTTGCTACAATCTATGAACTTACATTAACACATCATAATCGCCCAAAGTCCATAGTTTAATTAGGAGTCACTCTTGGTGTTGTACATTCTATGGGTTTAGACAAATATCTAATGACATGTATCCATACCATTACAGTATCATACAAAGTGCTTTCACTGCCTTAAAAATCCTCTATGTTCTACCTATTCATCCCTCCCTCCCCCCTCCCAAGCCCTGGCAACCACTGATATTTTTACTCCATAGCTTTGTCTTTCCCAGAATGTCATATAATTGGACTCATACTGTTTGTGGCCTTTTCAGGTTGGTTTCTTGCACTTAGTAATATGCATTTAAGTTCCTCCATGTCTTTTTAGGCTCGATAGCTCTTTTTTTTCTTTTCTTTTTCCTTTTCTTTTCTTTTTTTTTTTTTTTTAACACTGAATGACATTTCATTGTCTGGATATACCACAATTTATCTATTCATTCACCTAACGAAAGACATCTTGGCTGCTGCCACATTTTAGCAATTAGGGACAAAGCTGCTATAAACATCAGCATGCAGGTTTTTGTGTGGACATAAGTTTTCAACTCCTTTGGGCAAGTATCAAGGACTATAATTGCTGGATTAAATGGTAAGAGTATGTTTAGTTTGGGGGAGGCTTGGTGACACAGGTGGCTAAGCCCCCGACTCCTGGTTTTGGCTCTGGTGGTGATCTCAGGGTCGTGGGATTTAGCTCTGCGTGGGGCTCTGTGCTCAGCCTGAGTCTGCTTGGGACACTCTCTCACTCTCCCTCTGCACCTCCCTACTGTGCGCTCTCTTTCTCCCTCTCTCTCTCAAAATAGATAAATCTTTTTTTTTAAAAGGATGTTTAGTTTTATAAAAAACTGCCAAACTGTCTTCCAAAATGGTTGTGCCATTTTGCATTCCCATCCGCAATGTATGAGAGTTCCCGTTGCTAAACATACTCACCAGCATTTGGTGTTGTGAGTGTTCTGGATTGTGGCCATTGTAAAAGGTGTATAGTGGTATCTCATTGTTCTTTTAATTTGCATTTCCTGATGATGTAGGATGTGTTTTCATATGCTTATTTGCCCCCTTCATATCTTCTTTGTCAGGCAACCAGTGGGTTAGTTTTCATTTTTTATTTTGGGTGTTTTTTTTTTTTTTATGTAACTTGACCATGTTCTTGGGGAGTTGTCTCCAACTCCAGACACACAGGATGTCTTCTTTTCTCATTATAACCAAAGACCATTTCTTGCCCTTCTGAATCTGTGTGTTCACCTAAGACCCACATCTGAACGGCATCGTCTTTATCTCTACTAATCATGACCCAAGGCCCTAGGAGACGATCATTATTTCTGACAAATTGATAAGGTTATTTGTAACATAATCTTGCACAATAACAAGAACAGTTACCATACATTGGGCACCAGCCATGTGAGAAGCACTCTGCTAATCACTTACAGTCCAAACTGTCTTGTAATCTGTACAAAAGCTGCAGGATGTAGCATTGTAGTGAAGGAGCTGAGGCCATACTGCTAATAAGAGGCATAGCCCATTGTTCTGAGAACACTGTTTCTGGAAAAATAAGTATTGAAGGTTCATGCCCCTCCTAGCCTTTCAGCGGTCCAGAAGCACCCTGTTCACCCCTCAAAGAGATCAGGAAACATTTCTCCCTGTCCTGGCATGTCCTGACATTCATAGGGACAGGTCTCTTGGCTCTGGAAGGCAACCTTTGCTACTTCAAAGCTCCTAGTTTCTATGCAATGAAACAAGTTTCTTACTGTTATTTTTTAAGCCAGTTTTTTTTTAATTATAGACCAGAGGTACTATGTGTTCCATGAACAATCATCTTACTGACATGTTATTCTGAGGCTTGACTTCATTCACCGTGACTCATGCTGGTTATGAAATATACAAGCAAACAGAGTCCTAATGAAGTGAGGCTGGGGAAAGATTAAATTGGAATCTGAACTAATGCCAGCTAAGAGACCCTACCTCCACTTTATTATTATTATTATGTTTAATAAACAATCACTCAAGCTCCACGGAAAGGGAAACAATCAGAGGCACGGCAGGGGAGCCATAAAAGAAATGCTTTAAACCCTGAATAAAAACATGTTTGTTCAAACCCAGAGCTGGTCTTTTTTTTTTATTCAAAATGAATGCAGCGAATTGCTGAACACCTTGGAGGTACTGAGAGGCATAAAAGTGGAGCTAGAGTTTGCAGAGAGGAGACAGGGGCCCACCTCTTCTCCTCCTCCCAGCAGAGTCCTGGCTATGGAAGGGAAGACATTCGGGCTTCAAGGAGGAAGTTGGAGCATAGGTCCAACAGGATTACCACCTGACGAACTGAACTGATAGCTCTTCTCTGTCTCCCAAATACTTGGAAATACTCTGATCCCCCATGAGTAAAATGAGCATAATCCACCCAGAACTAAAGAGATTAGCTACATGCAGGAGCACCTGAAAGAATGGATGTCACCCCAACTGAAGAAGGCAGACATGGGCCTGGACCTCAAAGCAAAGCATAGTGGAAGGGGAAGCCATTACTGTCAAATTATTAATATATCTGAGAAAAATTGTGTACATGGAAAGAAGTTTGTCTTCGTGAAACTTAGATAAGGAGAAATCATGAACAACGATGTATTAACGTTCCTCAATACTGCCTGGTAGAGTACATCGAGTACATGAGTCATCTTTGGTCACTGGAGAGATCGCTCTCTGCTATGTGTAAGTGACATTGAGGCAGACCTAACCAGACATGATGCGTGCTATGACTTTACACTTTTCCAGCCACATCTTGGAGGTGACTGTACTAACCAGGGTCCCACCAACAGAGCACAGCACACTCCAATCAAGCCAATTGAAGGGGTGTGGGTAGAGTAAGGAAATCACAACTGACTAATAACACTGCCCCCTGGCATTGAAAGGGCAAAGGAAGGGGGGCATTCACAAGAACCAAGAGGGAAAGAAAAGTATGGACGCACATCCTGGGAAAAACCGGGATCACTGTGGGACATAGCCAGTCCCAGGCAACCTTTAGGGAAGGAGCCAAAGAAATAACACCCTGATCACACCCTTCTCCCTCTGATCACTCAATGTGCTCCTCATCGTACTACCCCAACCAGAAGCCAGTGGGAAAGAGAGCACTTTGATACAATTCCTATGGATCATCTTCCCTGGGCAGAGAAGACTGGAGAGAGAATTTAGAGGGACAAAGGGAAAGTGTCTAGTCTAGTACCACAGCAGAGCAATCTAACACATGCTGTAAAGTTCACATGAGGCTACATTTAAATTCTGGCCCTGCCATTTAGAGCTACATGACCGTAAGTCAGTTATTCCACTTTTCCTGCCTTCAGATGCTTCATCAGTGCAGTAACACTGGTATCATTTCCCTTGTGGGGTTGCTGTAGGATTAGAGGTTGCATTAGACATCCCATCTGCCCTCTCTCACATCTGCTCTGATCACTTCTTTGGCCTGGCCATTACAGAGGCAGGAAACATAACCTAAGATTAAGAACATGTTCGGGGCACCTGGGTAGCTTAGTTGGTTATGCATCCGACTCTCGATTTTGACTCAGATTGTGATCTCAGGGTCATGGGATCGAGCCCCACATTGGGCTCTGTGCTCAGTACAGAGTCTGCTTGTCCCTCTCCATCTGCTCCTCCCCTGTGTGCTCTCTCTCTAAAGGAAATAAATAAAATCTTTAAAAAAAAAAACAAAACATGTTTGTACTCAGCGCACAGTGGACACTCAATAAATGGTGGTTTTGAAGACGATAATGATGATCCCCAGTTGCTCACAGAGCTCCCAGATATCTGGAAGGGTGTGACCTAGGTGGAAGGAATATCCATCACAACACGGAGTAGTCTGGCATCTGGTCTTTGGAGAGTTTGGTTAGTCTGAGTGAGTCTCAAGACTGACTGTGGGTGGGAGCCACAGATAGAATACTATCAGGGCTCAGACAGAGCCCTAGGAGCCCCAGGAGGCCTGCCCCTCCTAGGCCTGACCCGTGCGGTTGTCCTCCATGCTCTGACATCTCTGCCAAAACGCATATTTGTGTAATTCTAGAAGAAAACACCTGGTTCTGGAGGAAATGAACCCTACTGCCCAAGGAGTCCCCCTAGCCAGCCCCATGGCTCTGGAATTCTGTTTCCTCAGCTGCCAGGATTGCGGGGTCTCGAGCTTTATCCACACAGGACCTTAGAAAGAAGAGCCAGCAATGAAAAGTCTGACCTATTCTGAGAGTAATTGATGGCTTCCCAAAAGCTTCCATCTGCTTTCCCACTGTCCACAGAATGGCGCTGTCTTTGAAAGAGCCTGGACCTGGCATCTAACCACATGAAAGGTCAGAACACAAACTTTTACTGAGGGTCCACTGTGTGCCAAGCACTGGGCAATGTGCTTTATGTGATTTATTTCACTTGGTCCCTACAACGACCTGACTTACCCTGGGGTCAGTAGCACTGCCCCCATTTTACAGAGAAGCCAGGGAGGCTCAACGGAGTTATGTAATTTGCACAAATAACTACGTGGCAGATATGACATTCAAATCCAGCTCCATCTAACTCGAAGAGCAATAATCTTTCTCCTGTTTGGAGTAAGAACAGCGATGCAAATAACCAGTTATGTTTCATTCTCATAATAAAGGATGCTATGAAAAGGGTAGGAAAGCAAAAATAACTAACTAAGGTATGCTCCATTTCTCTAACTTAGGTGTGTCCAATACTCTTCTTATTTGCACTTCTAGGAGGAAAGGCAGACAGAGGAGTCCAAACAGCAAGGAGGGTGCAAGAAAGGGGCTCCCAGGCTTTTATGTCATAGTCAGTGTAGACCTGGAGAAGTCAGCTCCCAGGTCTCCCTCTACCTGTGGAGTGCTGTGGGAACCCAAATGTCAGAGGGGGAAGGACACCTGCACTGTCTGAATGCAGCCCCATACCCTGGTTTCCAGGAGGCAAAGGTTGGCAAAATGCATTAATGACAGGAACCCTTTGAACGCCTTTCTGTTTATTACTGAGAGGCTCCGTGTGACACTATGAAAGGATTGCAATTGCTTTCGTTCACTGGAGATGCATGCCGTAGCCCACGTTTCTCCACTCTCATTTCCGTTCATAAATCACAGCAAGTACTGTGATTTGGAAACCATGCACAGCACAAGCTGAATGTTTATGTGCCATCTCTTTGTTCATAAAACCTTCACTAATTACTAATGAGGCCAATAAATTTGCACAGCAACTCTTACAAAAAAAAAATATATATATATATATATATTTTCCCATTCACAACTTCCAAGAAGAGTCTGATCTAGCTAGCGTGTTCACCAACAGCCGGCAGCTCTCCAGACCCCCCTCCCCAGCTCTGCGAGCTATGTAGATGGGGAAGCCACCCCAAGGTGTTTTCTTGGTGTTCCAGAACCAGCTCTAGTCATAATTCCTTTAGGTTTCACCGCTGTGGGCTTTGGGCCCCACCCACGTGACACCAACAACTGAACTTTTAAAGAAAGGCATTCTGTAGGAGTCCAGGTGATTTCTGATGTGTCTAAGAAGTGGAAAATAAGCTTTAATTATGTTGGTTTTCCAAAAACAATGAAGCACAAGTTTCCATTGGCATTTCTGAAAATAGCTCCCTTTAACAGTATAACCTTCTTTCTTTTTTTGAGAGAGAGTGTATGTGTACACACAAGTAAGGGGGGAGGGGCAGAGAGGTTGGGGGAGTGAGAAAGAAACTTAAGCAGGCTCCATGCTCAGCACAGAGCTCAGAGATCATGACCAGAGCCAAAATCAAGAGTCAGGTGCTTAACCGACTGAGTCACCCAGGCACCCCTAACTATATAAACTTCTGATTTTATAATTCAGAGTAATTTTAACACCACATTATTTTCATGATAAAGGTTTTGTGATTCATTTTAGTATCTAAAAGGGCTAATGACAACATCTCTGCCACCCTCCACTCTTCCTTTCAGACAAACTAAGATCTCCTTTCCTATAGGCCCCTCTACAAAGGCATGACCCAATGATTATTGAGGCTACGGGCTTAGCTAGACCATGAGCTTGGCATCATACTGTCTCAGAATCTCCTTCTGAATCGTAGTTCATACTTCAGCATCATAGCTTTGCCTCATGTTCAGGCTACCACAAAAAAAGAGTGATAAAGACCTGTTAGTATATTCAGTAAAGAATTTGATGAAGACACGGCCAATCCACCATTCAGTATCTCCTACATAGAAAATGAAGTTGATGACTATATTTTTGTTTTTAGCTTGGGCACTAGGAATCTTAGAAATGAATATTCAACTCATCGGTAGTAAATATTTAAGATTCTCCAGTCTCTACTTCTGGATTCCGAAACACACACCCCACCACGGCTGCCCAGCAATTGTGCCCTTGTGTCCTGATTTACATTTTTCTGGTCCTGGGATTTATTTCCTTATATCATGCCAACTTTATTTTACATATTTTTGAAAGCTAACTCTTATGTTTTGTGGCATCAAATAAATAAATATTGTCTAACGGGTATTTATATTGTTTTCCCTTTGTAACAAGAGCTGATTGAATTAGTTTCCCACTAACTTCTGTGTTCATTTCAACACTTCAAATAACTTAACATCAAGCACTTAGAATTAGACTCTGCTTTATGTTGGAAAACAAAAACACGCCTGAGTAGGTTAAGAAACTTATTGAAGAAAATCAATAAACCTAGAGATTGTTCCATTCTTAAGGTTCCATTTAAAGCTCCAATTTCACCGCGGGGAGTGAGGGAGTGTCAGGGAGTTGAGGTGTTCTGATTCACAGCAAAGGAGTCTCTCTGTTTGATGTATTTCTTTTTCTGTGCCACTGTCAGTTTTAGAGGATTACATAAACTTTGGGAAAGAATGACAGATGCCTGTCATTTTGAGACAGTTTTTGCAAGCTCAGCCTTTCTGATTTTAGTTTTCTTACACATGATTGGCAGGTGAAAGTGGAGTTCTACCAACTAATATACTCTAGGAATAATCCAACTCTCCAATTACGTCCCGTGACTGATGGGCTTATGCCTGCTGCAATACAGAAGACGCCACAGCACATTTCTTGACCGGCAGCCTCGGGGTCCCGGCGACAACACCCTGACTAACAGGCTGTGGGAGCTTCAGGAGCACGTGGCCAATGAAGACACATGCCAAGCAACAGCAGTTTTGAGAAACAGTCCTCATAGAAAGCAGAATATGTGCATCTTTGGGTCTGGCACTCGAAGGAGGGACAGGATGGGTAACAGATTAGGCATCTCCATTTTAAAGGAAATAAGTGTGATTCAACAAGATCCTCAAGTCTTCAAGCGTGAGAATATAAAGTAGAAAGGTAGGCTAGCCAAAGAAGAATCTGGAGACAAAAAGAAAAAATCTAAAGTACTTAGCCCTGAACAACTGGAAAGACATACCATGTTCTCAGATAGAAGAAATCAGTATCACAGAAATCTTTCTTAAATTAATTAACAAATTGGAGGGATTAGCAACAAGAACAACAAAAAAGCATCAGATTGTTTTCTGGAGCCATGCTCAGCAATGATAACCTATATTTGGAAGAACAAGCACGCAAGAACAGCCAGAAAAATCCTGAAAAGGAAGAGTGGGGGCTGGCAGAGATGTTGTGGTTAGCCCTTTCAGATACTAAAATTAATTATAGAAACTTTTATCATTAAAACAGTGTGGTGTTGATGCATAAATAAACATCAGCCAAAGAACAACAGAAAATCCAGATACAGATCCAATTTTATACGGAAATTTAGTGTACAAAAAAGTCAGTATTGCTAATCAGTAAGGAAAAAAAAGACTAATAAGTGTTATTGACATAATTAAATAATGACATAAATAAGGTTGGAGCTGGTCCCCATATCATGTTCAAATATGTATTCCAAACGGATCAGGTATTTAAGTGTAAATAAAATAAAGTAAAATCTTACAAGTACTAAAAAAGGGGGGGTGGGAGTGAATGCCTCCCTAATCTGGGAGTAGGGGAAACTTTCCTACCTACGACTTAAAATCCAAACGCAATCAGGAAAAGGATTTATATGCTTGGTATTACAATAAAAACAAACTTCAGGCAAAAATAACTATATGAAATGTCAAAAGCTGAATGGAAAATTGAGAGAAAGATTTGTAATTTATATCACCAAGGGTTTATATCCATACTATAAAAAGAGAAAAAGACCAGGAAAAATCTCATAGAAAAATGGCAAGAGACTCAAAGAGCCAGTTCAGAGAATAGAAATGTCCCTTAACCATAGGAAAAGATGCTCAACCTCACCATTAGTAAGAGACATGAAAATCAAAACTACACATATAAAATTTTTCAGACTGACAGAATTCCAAAAAGTTTGATAACATACTCTTGGAAAGTGTATGAGGAAATAGGCATTTTTATCAATTGTTGGTGGGAATACTTAATGAAAAAGCCTAGGTGGAGGGTAATTTGGCAGTATCTAGTAAAATTTCATGCACTTTTAACCTTTCATTTGGCAATCCAACTTCTAGGTATCTATCTGGATGGTACAATGGCAAAAGAAAAGGAAAAAAAGACAATTTTATAAGTTAGCTGCAGAGATATTCGATCAACAAAAGCCTGGAAATTACCCAAATCTCTATTTACAGGAGAGAGACTGAATAGATTATGGTACCTCTACACAGTGGAGTACCAAGCAGCCCCCAATACTGCTATAAGATGATCTCCAGGATATATTATTGTAAAAAAGGCAATGCGGACAAAACATTTCTAGCACGTGATTATTCAACTAAGAAGAGGATGGGATACAGACACAGAACTATTTGCTTTTATTTTTTAAATGGAAGGATAAACAAACAAACAAAAATGTAATGGTTATTTGTAAGACTGAATGTAGAAACAGAAGGGCAGAGGTGAAAGAGAGAAAGTGTACTTTTCAGATCTACAGCTCTGACTGTGGAATTCTGTAAATTTTTACATGAATATGAAACACAATTAAATTTTTTAAAAATTTTAAAAATAAGAAGATGAATGAAGCAAAGGGACCCAGCTCTACGGTGGCATACCACTATCGTGGGATAACACAAAGAAAGTACTTTTGGTGATTTTAAAACAAAGTAATTTGAATAGACGCAAAATAAACACAGTTGTGTAAAATCCTGTGGTCCTGAATTTGGATGGAAGTGTCAATATGAGCCCAAGATGATCTCAACTTTAAAATAATTCCCAGCTTTATTTATATATATAAAAAGCCTAGAATAAAGATTAATCTAGCAGTAATGAACACCCTTTGTGCCCAGATTGTGGTCTCAAAATACCACTTCCCACTGAAAGGAAACAGGACTCCTTGAGGCCAAGACTAGAGCAATAAATGTGTAAGATGTACTGAACATCTCTTCATACCTGAAACTAAGGAATATCTTAAAATCCATTGAGAGCTCACCTTGAAGAATTTCCCACCGGCCAATATAGCATAATTTGAGCATCAAGAGGATATCAATGCAATGGATTGAAACACTTCAAATTTTTTTTTTTAGATTTTATTTATTCATTTGACAGAGAGAAAGAGAAAGAGAGAGCACAAGCAGGGGGGATCAGCAGAGGGATAGGGAGAAGCAGGCTTTCCACTGAGCAGGGAGCCCAATGTGGGACTCAGTCCCAGGACCCCAGGATCATGACCTGAGCAAAAGGCAGACACTTAAACGACTGAGCCACCCAGGCACCCCCACTTCAAATATTCTTCAGTCCATTCATTCAAAGTCACGCTAAAGGAAAAAATCCCTTCATTGGTCAATTTTGGAGGATGCTAGGTGACTGAGTCACTATTTTGAAAACTGTAAATGAAGAAAAATAATCTCTCACTTACTTAACCTTTCCTATACAAAAAATATCTCTGGGTAAGAAAACAGTTGATGAGGGGAAGTTTCCCCTTAAAGAAATGTTCCAGCCAGTAAATGAAGAAGGAATGATGTAATTATAAAAGCACGATTTGGGGCACTTCAGTGGCTCAGTCGGTTAAGTATCTGACTCTTGATTTTGGCCCAGGTTCATGATCCCAGGGTTGTGAGATTAAGCCCTGCCTCAGGCTCCACGCTCGGCAGGGAGTCTGCTGGAGATTCTCTCTCCCTCAGCCCCTCCTTGTGCTCACAGCCCCCCCAGTAAATAAATCAATCTTTTTTTAAAAAAGCACTATTTTACAAACCCTAATGAAATGATAGATGTAGGCAATGATCATCAATAGCTATTAACATCATAAAAAAAGAGTCGACTCCTATTAATGGCAATTCACAGAAATACACATTACCTCCTTTGAATCAGTCTTGCCAAAAAGTCAAAACTAAGTCTGATCAAACCTCTAGATCGAACTACAAATTTACAGGAAATACAGGGAACAGAGGACCATGTAATCAGCAAAATCCAGTTTGTTTTGTGGAATACATGATAGAATTTCTTTAACAAACTGCATGAGGAAACAGAAGGAAGGGAGTGCCTATGGACTAAAACAGGGATCAGCAAACTGTCGTCTAGAGGCCAAATCTGGCTACCCCACTGTTTTCGTAAAAAAAAATTTTTAGAACATAGCCATGTCCATTCATTTATGAATTGTGTATGGCTGTTCTTTGTGCTATAATATGTATGATTCTGGAGTTGAGTAGTTGTGACAGATCACAAGGCCCCTGAAGATAAATAATTACCATCTGGCCTTTTACAAAAAAAGTCTGCCAATTCTCTGTTTTATTTTTTTAAAGATTTTATTTATTTACTTACCTGTTTGTTTACATATTTATTTATTTATCTATTTATTTAGTGAGCAGGAGTATGGGGAGGGGCAGAGGTAGAGAGAGAATCTCAAGCAGACTCCCTGCTGAGCGCAGAGCCCAACATGGGGTTCGATCTCAGGACCCCAAGACCATGACCTGAGCCAAAATCAAGAGTTGGACACTTAACTGACTGAGCCACCCAGGCACCCCTGCCAATTCTCTAATTAAAAACTTTTAAATGACATATCAAATAATTATAATACATGGGCCATATTTTGATCATGAGTCAAACAAAGAGTTTGAAAAATAATAGGGATCAGAAAATGATAGTTAAAGGACATTGAGAGAGTCTGACTAGTAGGAAAGGTAAAGGAGTACTACACACTTGCATTAAGAGATCTGGGATTGTGTAGTCATATAGCACAATTGCTGCCAAGAAGAGATACATCCAAAAAAAAAAAAAATCCCAGTAAATTTGCTAAGGAGATACACTGAGTCACCTTAGTGGGAGCAATGTCAGAGGAACCATAGAAGGAGAACCCAAAACATATCCAAAAGAAATGAAATCACCGTCTTGAAGCAATACCTGTACCCCCATGTCATTTCAGCATCATTTCCAATAATCCCACCAATGGGGGAACGGATTAAAAAAATACATGTCTACACACACACACACACACACACAGGAACATTACTTAGCCATAAAAAGGGGGAAATCCTGCCACATGTGACAATGTAGTTGAAACCTGAGGGCTTTATGCTACAGAAAAAGACAAATATTGTATGATCTCACTTATGTGTAGAATTTATAAAATCTGAACTCATAAACACAGAGAACAGATTCGTGGTTATGGGGGTGATAGGTAGGTGAAATGGGTGAAGCTGGTCAAAAGCCACAAACTTCCAGTTATAGAATAAATAAATTCTAGGGGTGTAATATACAGCATGGTGACTAGAGCCAACAACACTCTATTTGCCAATTTGAAAGTTGCTAAGAGAGTAGATCTCAAAAGTTCTCATTTCGAGAAAAGAAATATAACTATGTGAGGTGATAGATGTTAACTAACATTACTGTGGAATCATTTTGCAATATACGTGCCTACGAACTCATGCTTTACATTTCAAGCTTATACAAGGTCACATGTCAATTACATCTCAGTAAAGCTGGGGAGGAAAAATAGAGGCCCAGAACCCATGAGCACAACTTTCTCAAGTACTCTCCTGAAGGGAAGAAATGCAGACTGCTCCTGTCGGAGTTACAGCAGCTGAGAAAGGAGAGGGAGGATCTGGCAATTGGAGAAAGGAGCCAGCTTTGGAATGCTGAGAGAGACCTGCAGGAAGCTGACTGTGGGGACAACAGGCCCGGAAGCAGGAGCAGAATGCTGTCTATTTCATGTGGTGCCAAAGCCTTCCAATTAAAACTCTAACCAAAACAAAAAACACAAAAAAACCTTAGGATTGTAGTCTTTGCAACCACTTGGGGTATCAAAAACTGGCCTCATCAAAGTATCTGAAGTGGACAGAGACAGCCAACACTTAGCAGAGAAACTTGCACATATAGCACGTTGATGACTTTGAATTAGAAGCCCAAGAAAGTAAGAACTTCTGCTGACCTCAGAGAATAAACGTTCTATTTGTCACCATTTGGGCAAAGACCTCATACCATGAGGGAGCCCTCAGTTAAACCTGTGGACTTCAAAATCACACAGAGGGGCCATCTTAACTTCAAGCTCCTTTTCTCAGGGGGCTTCTGGTCTCCTTTTTTATAAAGAGCCCTGTGTGTGCAGACCAGCAAGATCCCAGAACACCCTCTGCCCTACAAAGCTGAAATAGAAAGCAATTTGCAACCGAATGGCTCTACTTTGATGATTTGGGATCCCCCTTAACATTGCCTTTGATGGGTTTCTTTCTGTCAGTAGCTACAATATCACTTTCTCTAATTAACTCTGATGTTTCCTTTGAGCTTTTCTTCCTGAGAAGGAAAATCATGTTTAATTCAGAAGAGCTATCATTACCTTGATGAATGGAAAACAGCTCTAAGCCACAGGCTTAAAGACAAGCAATAAAATCAAAATGATTACATCCCCCTGGTATGGCCCTATTCAAGTCCTTCCTACAGGTAGTTCCCTGGATCAGGGGCAGGGGGCTTGGGGTAGGAGGCATGAGGAGTAAGAGAAAGGTTAAGGAAGGCAGCAGCTTCTAGACCAAGGTTTGGCCTGAGCTACAGCGCCCAGCTAATAAAACAATTAGACAACCTGAAATACACTGCCTATGGAGCACACTCAAGCCATACGTCTGCACACAAGCTTTTAACCTCACTAGTTCTTACCCACCCTCTCCCCGCCCATGGATTGTTTTGAGAACATATTGATAAATGACCTAGTTTTCAAAAGGCACTTGGCACCTTGTAAGAGCACAATTAACATTACTTCATTTCTTCCCAAACAAGACCTGTTGAACCTCCCTTACCATACCCATGATATGCCAACTCATTCAAGTGTTATACCCAACTCAAACCAAATTCATACCTTACTTATGAATATTCCCAATTTTGATTATACATGGAGGGGTTGGAGGAATGGATAATCTCAAAAGCAGATCACAAAGAATCATCTGCATTTGGTTTTAAAAACCAAGACTTGGGATGTACTGTATGGTGACTAACATAACATAATAAAAAAATTTTATAAAAATAAATAAATGCAAAAAAAATTAAATAAATAAAAAATAATAAAAAAATAAAAAATAAAAACCAGATGGGGAAAAGGTTTTCTTGCCCAGAGTTCCTTCACTCATCTCTTAGGCAAGAATTATAGTCTATTGGAATAATCTGAACATGCTGACAGCCTAGTAGACCAAGCTTTCACTGGAGTAGCCACAGATGACCTAGGGAGTGTTTAACCAACACACTATTGAATTAGAAATTTCTTTGCCTTGGTGTGTTACAGTTCAAGGTCCGTGTGTCAGAATCAAATGTTGTTCTTTCATTGACCAGGCCAAAAATATCATAGGAGTTTTGACAGCACTGGAGTTATGAGGACATTCTTCAGATCAGATTCCTGCCAGCATTTCCCTGGGCCTGGGCCAGGCCTGAATCCAATCTGCATGAAGGGTTTGATACATACATCCTTTGGGAAGATAGCATCCTTGCTCTACAGAATGAATAGGTCATCAGAAATGTATAATGATATGGAGGTTTAAAGATAAGCCTTTTCTCTTTAACATTCCTTCCCCATGATCAAGTTTTCCATTTGAACCCAAACTAGTACTTCGTGGAATGGCCCCCTGTGGCACAATCCTTGCATCTCTCTATTCCTCAAATTAGAAATGACTGTTCACTCTCCTGCACTGGGAGACGGCCACACATCCGTTCCACAGACCCCCCTGACCCCAGAACCCGTGGTTTAGGGAAACCATGCACCACCATTTTGCTACTAGCCCCATGGCCACCCCGCCACTGCTGGCTCTGAAATCCTCCGTTCGAATGTGATCTTACCAGCTCAGGATAAAATTAGACCATCTCCTCTCCATTTCTACATCCTTTATCCCATTTTGCTGCTTAAGATCAAATCAGTGCTTAAGCAGCCCCTTCAAATTGCTAACCTGTAATGAGCTGCGATCAGCCTCACATTCTTTCCCAGGAAGGGCGACAAGCGAGCTCTCTCACACTCTGTACTTGAAAAGCCGCCTGTTGTCAACATTTAACACTATAAAAATGTTTATTTAATGTTCTCAATTTGATTAACATTCAACTTCATTTAGCATATTATGTGAGAGGGGCTCCACAAGGCACCATTTTTCTGTTTTTTTTAAACACCTTGAGATAAGTAATAGTCTTATGACACAAGTAAGAAAATCAAGATCAATTGTAGTCAGCTTTCAGCCAGATCACTCTCCAGCTTATTCCTCAGTCATGGAAGCATGAACCCAAGTCTCTCAAATAGGCAAGGCACAAAACTGCATGTCACTGCTTCACCAGAGAATTCCAAGAGTTCCACTGACGGCACCGAGGCGATCTCCCTCAATTCATAGTTCCCCGGTGGCTCGCAATGCTTCTTATCGGTAGCCAGCTGGTTTGGGTCCACATCAGATACCCCTCCAGGACCTTTATCCCATGACTTTTCCATTTTTTAATTATCAATTTTGCTTCATCTTTTAGTTGGATGGAGTGAGTCCTCAAGAGTACTTTATGAAATTATATGTATGTAGGAATTTTTTTAAATCTTTCATATCTAAAAATGTCTTTCTGCTATGTTCCCTCTTGACAGAGAACTTGGTTTGGCTTGAAATTCTTGGGTAAAAAAAAAAATGTTTCTTCCTTCAATCTTTGCAGAAATTGCTCCATAATTTGGTTTTCATTGTTGTAAAAGAGAATCATGGTAGGGGTGCCTGCGTGGCTCAGCTGGTTAAGCATCTGCCTTTAGCTCAGGTCATGATCCCAGGGTCCTAGGATCGAGCCCCACATCAGGCTCCCTCCTCAGTGAGGAGTCTGCTTCTCCCTTCTGTCCGCCTCTCTCCCTCCCTCAAATAAATAAATAAAATCTTAAAAAAAAAAAAAAAAGGATCATGGAGCCTAAGCCTTGTTTCTTTGTGGGAACCTACTGTAACTTCTTGTCCAGATACTAATTTTTTTTCCTTTAAAAATGTGCCTATATATATTTTCTTCCATAGAGTGTCTATTTATGGGTGTTTTTTTTTTCACTGACTTCTTTCAAGAACTCAATATTCCTTTTACATATAATTTTTTGTTGTTTTCTTCTGTGCTTCAGGAAACTTTCTGTTATGCCTTTGATTATCACTTCTCTTTTGCTCCTTTAAAAAATTAATCACCTAGGTGACTACTCTTCATTTTCCGACCTCTCTACATAGGGTTGGTTGTTTTCTGTTTTGTTTTGTATGTCTTTTTTTTTTTTCTTTTAAGATTTTATTTATTTATTTGACAGAGAGAGAGACAGGCAGTAAGAAAGAGAACACAAGAAGGGGGAGTGGGAGAGGAAGAAGCAGGCTCCCAGCAGAGGAGCTTGATGCGGGGCTCGATCCCAGAGCGCCGGGATCACGCCCTGAGCTGAAGGCAGCCACTTAACGACTGAGCCACCCAGGCGCCCCCATAGGGTTGTTTTATACCAACAGGCAAACTATGTGTGGACAGCCTTTGACCTGTTTTCTGCTTGTTTAAGAGATGGTAAGTCTGTCTCCCTGAACTACAACTCAGGGGCCAGACTGATGGATACAGCCTTTGTTCAACTTTAGTTCTCATTAGCCAAGAGCCTCTTGTCTATTATAGGTTTGTTATACTACATAGATTTCTTCTATTTTTCAGATAATCTAAACAAATTGCAGGGCTCTTCACCTTCCAGGAGGCAAAGTGTTACTGTGGATGTCCCCATCGCCACTTTCTACATAATTATCTTCCAGAATTTGCTTTCACTGAGTAGCTAAGGAACAGAGGTCATTATCTGTCACAGACGGGTTTTGTTTGGCCTTCCCAGTGCTTTAAAAAATGATGATATTGTTGAGGTATGACTACTACCCAGGTGCTCTGCAGATTTGGTGCAATCCCTAAAAAATGCCCACAGTGTTTATTGCAGAAATAGAAGACTCCATCTTAAAATTCATACAGCATCTCAAGAGACTCCAAATAGCCAAACAATCTTGAAAAAGAATGAAGTTGGAATCCTTTCACTTTCTGATCTCAAAACTTACAATCAAGCTACAGTGATCAAAACAGTGTGATATTGGCATAAAGACAGACGTATAAACTGATGAAATAGGATAGAGAACCTAGAAATAAGCCTATACACACACACACACACACACACACGCACACACACACACATATATGTAATAGTCTAATTACATATTATATACATTATATACATTATATATATAATTTTGCTTAGTATAACATATAGTATAAATTTTGCTTAATATAGCTATATATAGTATATATTATAAATATAACATATATAAGACTGTATATATATACAATATATATACACACACACTATATATATAGTCAAGTGATTTTTAACAAGAGTGCCAAGACCATTTAATGGGAAAAGGACGACAGTCTTTTCAACAAATAGTGATGGGAAAACTGGATATTCACATGCAAAGGAATGAAGCTGGACACTTACATTATACCATATGTCAACTCAAAATCTAAGACCTAAGCATAAGAGTCAAAACTATGAAACTTTTTAAAGAAAATATAGAAAGAAAGCTTCATGGCATTGGATTTGGAAATAATTTCTCGCATATGACACCAAAAGCACAAGGGATAAAAGTAAAAGTAGGTTAACTGGACTTCATCAAAATTAAAAATTATTGTGCATCAAAGAACACTATCAACAGTTTGAAAAGGCAACCCATGGAGCAGGAGAAAATATTTGCAATCCTACATGTGATAAGGATATCCAGAATACGTCAAGAGGTCCTACTACTCAACAACTAAAGACTAACAACTCAGTTAAAAAAATAAAGGAAGGAATAGCCTTTGACCAAAGACATAAAGATGGTGAATAAGCACATGAGAGGTCAATACCACTAATCATTAGGGAAATGCAAATCAAACCACAGTTATATAACACTTCACACCCCTCCCTAGGATGACTGTTGTCAAAAAACAAAAACAAAAAACAGAACATAACAAATGTCAATGAGGATATGGATAAACTGGAACCCTTATGTGCCACAGGTGGGAATGTAAAATGGTGTAACCACTGTGGAAAACAATATGGCAATTCTTCAAAAAACCAAACTGAGCTACCCAACAATCCAGTAATTCCACTTTGGGGTATATACTTAGAAGAATTAAAGTGGGGACTTGAACAAATAGTTGTACACCAATGTTCATAGCAGCATTATTCACAGTAGCCAAAAGGTCGAAACAGCCCAAGTATCTATTGATGGATGAATAAATACACAAAATGTGGTATAGACATTCAGTGTAATATTACTCAGCCTTAAAAAAGAAGGAAATTCTAACATATGCTATAACATGGATGAACTCTGAGGACATTATACTAAGTAAAAGAACCCAGTCACAAAAGGATACTGTGTGATTTCACTTATATGAGAAATCTAGAGTAGTCAAACTCATAGAAACAGAAGGTAGAACGGTGGTTGCCAGGGTCTGGAGGTACGGGGAAAACAGAAATTGTTATTTAATGGGTATAGAGCTTTCATTTTGCAAGATGAAAAAGTTCTGAAGATTGAGTATACAAGAATGTGAATACACTTAACACAACTGAGCCATACACTTAAAAATGGTAAAGACAGTAAATTTTGTTATGTGTGTTTTACCACAATAATTTTTTTAATAGTTTTAAAAAGGAATAAAATGCTGTCACATGCTACAGCATGGATGTATTAGATACTATACTTAGTAGAGGAAGTCAGACACAAAAAGACAAGTAGTGTATGATTCCTCTTACATGCAGTTCCTAGAGCAGTCAAATTCATAGACACAAAAAGTAGAATCCCGGTTGCCAGGGGCTATGGGGGGAGGGAATTAGGGATTTATTGCTTAATGGGTAGAGTTTCAGTTGAGAATGAAGAAGTTCTGGAAATTCATGGTGGTGAGAGTTGCACAACAATGGGAATATACTTAATGTTACTATGCACTTGAAAATAGCCAAATGGTAATTTTTTTGTTATCTATGGTTTACAATAAAGAGAAAAAAAACAACAAGGAATTGAATATATTGCTAACATTTGATAATCAAGAGATTTAACATAAAGTAAAAGAAGACACAATCTGATAATCCTATGTCTGTATTCAGACAGTTACAAGTGGAAATGAGCAGTGGTTGTCAGAATAGGACAAGGATCACAAATTCTTCAGCTCCCTCCAGTTCCCAGTTCCCCCACCCCCTTACAGCAGTCAGCATATTGCCTGCCTGGACCCTGGAGTCATTTGGGTTTATGGCCCCTCATATAGAAAAATACAAAGAGGAGGCAATAATTTTTGACTCTTGGATCACATGAAGTCAGCCTCCTTGCAGAAAATTGATGGTGACCATTAAGATGTTTTCAACTTTTGTCAAAATCCAGGATAAGAGTGAGGAGGCAGTATAAAGAGTCTTCTTATCTTTATCAAGCAATTACATCCTGAGGCCAACTTGAGAGGGACTTTTTCAAAAAACCATTTTCTTCACTTTGTGGTTAGTGGAAATTCCCATCAGATCCTGCCTCCGTGTTAGAAGCTGTTGTCTCTGTATGCATGTGTCTATGAGTTTGTATGTCTGCAATTGATATTTTAGAAGTATTTCTTCTGGCAAGTTTCAGGCCACTATGACTGCCAGTTGAGGATATCTAGATCCCATTTTTGTCACCGAATATTTTCTATCCCTGGTAGTTGTATGTCATAGGTAATATTTATAAATGGTCCTGTTAGACCTTTATTCACTTTTGTGATAGTCTTGAACAAGACAGGAAAGAAATAAAAATGGTGGGCCAGTTTCTCACAGGCTTCCCTCCATATCGGTATCTATTATTTAATGAATAGCCTTTGGATACCACTGGGTCACCAGTCATAATGCAACTAACCATAGTCTAAGCCCATTCTTATTTCTCCAAATTGTCCTTAAAGACCATGTCAAATGGTCCCATTTGTCTACTATAGTTCTCTGATTTATCAGTGTAGCATTCCTATCAAAGACAGGGCTTTAAAAAAAGTATTAACCTCACAAAATTCCTTCCATACATGCTATGATAAGGGGCAAAGGTTGTATGTGGCTGTAGCTGATGGAGTTTAACGGGAAGTGAACAGAGTGAGGGGACAGCCAGAAATAGGGTCAAACCAGAGATGCAGATGTTCTCCTTTTACTCTGTTTTACAGGTAAAAAACTTGTCTTGGGAGTAATAAAAATACATATATAGTTTAAAAACCTCTTTAACATTTTTTTCAGATGTTAAAAAAATCAGCACTCGCGATCTATAAGTAACTATGAATAATGCTTTTAGCTTAAGCATTAGAGCTGTCTCTAGGTGGGTGCAGGATTTATTAAATAATAGCATCCCATGTATCTTACCACCAAATATCTGGCCTTATGAGATACCACCATATATTCAAGAAAGCCAGGTTGAATCCCAACATGCCAGCTTCTTTGCCATTCATTCTCTGCTGCTGCTGGAGAGCCCCAGTGCCTTTGCACCCCTGGTAACCTTGCCAGCAGCTAGAGGGTGAAAAAAAAAAAAAAAAAAAAAAAAAACAAAAAAAAAAAAAAAAAAAAAAAAAAACCTTTGTTCCCCATTCTGGCAAAGGAGTGCAGAAAAAGAAAGCAGATAGAGCTCAGGGAAGCATTTAGTTGGGGATGTGTGTGGTATCTTATTGTCCAAAAGTCAGAGGCCCACAGTGTCAGTGCTATCCCCAGACCAGGGAATCTGAAAAGACCTGCTCAGATGAGGTCTTGTGTCAAATGGCAAATGGGAGATGAAACTGGTCACAGCCCTCCATGGGAGTGGCAGTGGCAGAAAGCCTCCTGGACCCCACTTGGATTGGCTGGTGGCCACAGTGGAACCACATGAGCACAGCTGGAGTGGAGTCGTCGAGAACTCAGTGGTCCTCTCAAGGGGGAAATGGCCAAAACCAGCACATGACTCATGTGTGTGTGCACATGGTCACGCATGTTCGGACAAGACAGAGTGTGGACTTAGGTCTGAGACCACATTATCAGCTCTTAAGAGCAATATTATCAACCTAATTCTTGCAGAAACAGGCATCATGCCCAAATCAGAAAAATCCACAGAGTGCTTAGTGAAGAAACTACTGACAAGGGCGTGTGCAGGATGTAGGGGAATGACTGAGGGAAACAGAATCTTTAGTCAGTAGAGGCACTCCCTTTAGGTCTGAAGGAGCCAGGGGAAGGAACACAGAGACAGAGTGTTTGCCATGCTGAAGGCCCACAGGCAGGGCTGAGCCCTGGGGCTAGAGGCAGGGCCCTTCAGGCAGCAGTGCAGGAGGGGGCTGAGAAATACAGGTCCCTCCTCACGCCTGCCAGCGCTCCATGTCGGCCCAGCCCGAGGATAGGCGTCCTGGTGCAGCCTCTCTGGTCAAGATCAAGGTAGACATGGGCAAAGAGAGGATCATGGGGAGCAAAGATAAGCTCATTAGCCCAGGGAAGGAGAACTGCTCCTTTGCAGTGAATACAAAGAGAAGCAAAAGAGGTAGGCCAGGACTCAGAGCAGCCCTAGATTCTAACCACTGCAAGAATAGTTTTACATAATTCTTAGTAATTCTATTCCTAGTTTGTGCCAGATACTTTTTTTTAGATACTTTGCACATTTTATTTCTTTTAATCTTCACAAACATGACATAAATATTACTATTGGCACATTACAAACGAAGAAACTAGAACTCAGAGATGCCAAGTAAGTGAGGAGGGAAAACTGGATTTAAACCCGCATCGGTCAGACCCAGTGTTTGTCTGCTGAACCATGTGGTAGGCCACCATCGGGCAAGAATGTAACTCCTCAGTGTCAAAGGGACCATCAGCAGTAGGGTCAGTGTGGCCTCTTTTAATCAAACGGAGACCATGAACTTTCTTGGAGGGGAAGGCAATCTGGCTCTGGTGAGCTGGTTCTCAGCAGCAGCTCCAGCTGGGGGGTGGCCAGCAGGAGTTGGAAGGTATAAATGGTTGGGTAGGAGGTGGTGTCCTTGGATGCACTAATTACAGAACGAACCTTTCTAAGCCACTTTCTAGACATAAGAGAGATTTTATGCCACTTTCATCTTTAAAAAATTGAACACGTTGCCATATTATCATGAGATTCCCAGCACATCTTGGTCAACTTTTTACCAAATTCACCCTGAACAATGAGCTTGGGTGTGGTTGACAGCTGGACTGCTCTCATAGCCTTCATTAAGTCAACAAATATTCAGCGAACACCCACTGTGTACCAGGCACTGTTATACATCCTCAAGATACAGGGGTTGAAAGACAGATACAGTCCCCTCCCAAACAGAGGTCAGAGTTTAGCTATGAAAGTAGTCAAAAACATTTCAAATGCAAGTATTAATAGGAAGGCTATAAACAGGATGACACAATAGATAGTTACTAGAAGGCAAGGTGGCTATTTCACACAGATGATAAGGGAAGACCTCTGCATAGAAGTGATGCTTCTGCTAACATCTGGCAGACGATCAGAGCCAGCCACGCATGGTGCGACCGGCAGAGCATCTCAGGCCAGTGTGGAGAGAGAGCAGCAAACCGGAAGGAGAACAGTATGAGAGGAGGACAGAGAAGTGGGGCCCAGGTCATGTGGGCTCTTAGAGGTCTTTTTGGTCCTGTTAATGGAAATCCAACAGATTTTACATGAGGGAGTAAGATGATTTTAGAATTTTAAAGCTCACTTAGGCTCCTGTGTGAGTGAGTTGCAGGGGATGAAAAACCCAAGGAAGAAGAGCTACTGAAAAGCTACTGCTACAGTCCACGTGCAAAATAATTTGTATCACAGCTGTGGCCATGCTTGCTGGGTGAAGGTGAGGGGTCTGAGGGGACGTTGGAGGTTAGACCTCAAGAATTTTGATGGGCTAGGTGTGGAGAAAGGGCCGATGTGGAGGAAGAAAGCCAGAGTGATGCCTGGGTTTCTTGCTTGAACAACTGGTGGTTGGTGGTGATACTGACTGAGAAGGGGAAGGCTGGAGGGAACCAGGTCTGGAACTGTAAGAATTCCATGTCTCCAGCATTGAGAGTGCAATTGCTTCGGAGGCATTCGATTAGAGTCGTCAAACACATACGTGGATATATACAAGTCTGGAGTTCAAGAAGAAGCTTGAGTTGTGTGATTTTACCTGATATAGAAAGCACGAGACCATATATACAATGGAATATTACTCAGCCATCAGAAGGGATGAATTCCCACTATTTGCATCGGCATGGATGGAAGTGGAGGGGATTATGGTAAGTGAAATAAGTCAAGCAGAGAAAGACGATTATCATATGGTTTCACTCATATATGGAACATAAGGAATAGCACGGGGATCACAGGGGAAGGAAGGGAAAACTGAAGGGGGGGAAATGAGAGGACGAGACGAACCATGAGAGACTATGGACCCTGGGAAACAATCTGAGGGTTTCAGAGTGGAGGAGGGTGGCGTGGAGTAGCCCAGTGATGGGTATTAAGGAGGGCACGTGTTGTAATGAGCACTGGGCGTTACACACAAACAATGAATCATGGAACACTACATCAAAAACTAACGATGTACTATGTGGTAACTAACGTAACATAACATAACATAACATAACATAACATAACATAACATAACATAACATCATAACAGAAAGAAAGAAAGAAAGAAAGAAAGAAAGAAAGAAAGAAAGAAAGAAAGAAAGAAAGAAAGAAAGAAAGAAAGCAGGAGACCAGATAAGACTGCATAGAGAAGGAGTGTAAGCAGGTTAAAGAAAAGAGCCAACAACTAAGCTCTGAGGTTCTAAAGAGAACCTCCCCACAGCCTAAAGACATGGAAGGTGTGACAGTCATTAAGCTAGGTCTTCAAGGATTCAAATCCACCATGTGATACTTTGCTCTGTGATGCTGGAGCTAGAACACTGAAACAAAATTCCTGCTTGGCAGGCTGGCTTTCTCGTAGGTTCTACCAGTAGGAGGCACTAGAAGGAAACCTAAAAGCTGAAGAAAGCAGACAGACATGCTCCCTCTTGTTCCCTGTGTACTTGCTGAGTCTGTCAGTGTTGACTCCCCACAGCCCTTCCCCCTAGACAGCCGCAGATGGTTCCAGACTCCAGAGATTTTGGTCCTCTCTGCAGTGCCAAGCAGCAATCCATAGTGCTCCTATCCTGCTCCCCTCTCACCCCTGTCTGAGCCCAACTCTGCCTCAGCTCTTCCCAGAGCTTTGCAAGTGTCATCAATGGCAGGCTGGGATCCACCCAAAAGTTTCAGCCCCAACTCTGCAGGGAGCCTCCTCTGAGATTCTAGTTCTGGTAACCCTAGCCTCTCCCTCTGTCTCCCTGCCCTTTGGATATAAAGGGCTTCCTGCAGGTACCGCTTCTGTGTTCCCTTGTCCTTTTGCTGCGCTCTCATCCCCCATGCAGCCAGTTCTCTGTATTACATTCTCATAGCAGAAATGTCTAGTACGGTTTCTGTTTTCCGGGATTGAGAAAGAGAGCCAGCAAAGTGCCCTGAAGTGGTAAGCAAACAGAAAAAAACAGGTGAGTGTGGCTTAGAAGCCAAAATAAGACAGTCTCGGGAAATTAAAGTAATTAGAATGGAGATACCTAGCTCAGAGGTGGAATAAGAGAAAAAAAGTAAATCGATTGGATTTAAAGGTGGGTTGTTGAAGGCCTTCACTATAGTGTTTAATGGACTCATTTTCTAGGTGAGGACCAAGAACATTACACTGACTCATTTTAGCTGCCTCAAGAATTGGGATACCGTGAAGTTTTGCCTTAGCTTTGGAATAGCTGTCTGTGTGATTTTTTGTTTCTTTTTAATACCTAAAAACATATTTGACTGAGTCATTCATTTCAAAGATTTTATTATCAAATATTTGATACATTTAAATAATGTAAGATATAGACATAACAAATACCCACGAACTCACCACCTGACTTAAGTTCTAGAACATTCCCAGTGTTTTTGGAGTTTTCTGCGTGAAAATCTGCAGTTATATCCTTCTCTCTCCCACCTAAACGTAACCACATTCCTGAATTTTTTTAATTTATCATTCCTTTGCTTTTCCAAATAGCTTTCATATATATGAAGTTATCCCAATGTTTTTTGCTCTTATTTATTTTGTTTGCTGTTTAATTTACAAAAGTGTTATTCAAAATAAGTTATTAAACTTTTTTTTCTCTCTTTTCCTTTTTTGGAGAGTCATCTATGTAATCCATTTAATTCTCACTGGTGTATTATTATAGTATAATATTTCCTTGTATGATCATAACACTTTTTTCCCATTTTCCTCTCAATTGACATTTATTTACAGTTTTCTGATACTACAGATAATACGCTATATAGCATCACTGTTCATGACTCCTTTTTCACATACACTAGAGTGTCTCTGTGTTGAAGAGAATGTCCAAGGCATAGGGAAAGGTTCATTTTCAGCTTCGCTACCTAATGCCAAATTGTTTGCCAAAGTAATTTTATGAAATCAACCTTCCTCCGACAGTTTATAAAAATTAGCATTGTTACACATTCTTAGCAATTCTTTGTACCATTTGACATCAACTTTATTAACTTCTGCCATTCAGGGAGATATACATTATTATCTGATATCATATTTAATATGTATTTCCTGATACTGAAGAGTTTGAGTATTACTTCATATGTTTATTGCCGCTGCATTTCACTGTCTGTAATATGACAATTTGTGTCTTTTGTGCATCATTGTACTTTATGGACCTAATTCTTATTGAGTTTGGAGAGTTGTTTGTATATTCTGGATACCAATAGTTTGTTAGTTATATCCATGAAAAGTAATTCCTCGAGGTGCCTCAGTGGCTCAGTCAGTTAAGCATCAGACTCTTGACTTTTGTTCAGGTCATGATCTCAGGGTGGTGAGATCAAGCCCCGCATTGGGCTCTGCCCTGGGCTTGGAACGTGCTTGGGGTTCTCTCTCTCCCTCTCCCTCTGCCCCCACCCCCACTCACACACGCTCTCTCTCTTTCTCTTTCTCTAAAAAAAAAAAAAAAAGTGATTTTTTTCGTAGTTTATAACTTGTCTTTTTTTCCCCTCTTTATGGTCTGATGAGCCGGCCTCTTAATTTTATCATAGTCACATTAATCAGATTTATAGTTTGTTATTTTTGTGTCTTGATTAAGAAATCCTTCCCTAGCTCAAAGTCATAGAAATATTTTCTTATATTTCTTACTAGAATTTTTAAAGTATTTCCTTTCTGATGAAAGTATTTAATCCACCTAGAACTGATTTTTGTGAACTACATGAGAATTTAATTCCATTTTCCATATATATAATCAACTGTCCAGACACAATTGTTTTAAATGGTTCTTTTTCATAAAAATCTGCAATACTGGTTCTATCACAATACAAATATGTTTTGTTTTGTTTTCAGTTCTGGACTCTGAATCCTGTTCTCTTATTTTGCTTATCTATTCCTTAACCAGTTAGTACTTAATAGCTTTGTAACAAGTTATGACATCCAGTAGGGAATTTTCCATCAACTTTTTCTTCTTATTGAAGTGTCTTTTGACTCTACTTGACATCTTCTCTTAATAAGTTTAATAATCAGCTTGTTTGGTTCCCAAAAAATCCCATTAAGATTATTATTCAAATCAAAAGGGTCCTTTTGGGGTGGATGGGGAATTGGCATTTTAAAATTATTGAGTCTCCTTTTCAATATCTCTCCATCAATTTTAATATTCTTTAATATAATACATTTATATGGTAAATATAATATTTACCCTTTAGTCAATGGATTCTTTGATCCATTATATTTTTGGTTGATCTTATTAAATTCAACTTTTAAAATAATGATATTTTCTATTCTTTGTTGCTAATATACAGAAATACAATTTATTTCTGGATGTAAAATTTAATGGTAGGAAATTCACACTCATTCTTATTAGTTATAAATATTTGCTTTTAGAATTTTAGGGTTAGCTATATTACATTCGCATCAATGTAAAGAGTGACAGTGTTTTTCTACTTTTAAATTTTTTCTTCTTTTCTTGTCTTGCTGCATTGGCTAGGACCGCTGCAGTAAGAATGAAGCTACTTAAATTACATCTGATTTTAAAGAGAATGGCCTTTAGACTTTCACCACTAGATATATTATATGTAATAAGTGGTTGACAGAAACGCTTTATTGGATTCAGCAAGTTTTTTTCTATTACTATTACTCTTGATTTTTCCAGTTCTTTTACTAGATGCATGTGAACATTATGGATAGATTCTCTATTAATGTGCTTTTCTCTTTTAGTTCTTTAATGTGGTGAACTATAGTAATAATGATCTAATGTTAGGTCATCAATGTTTTCCTTGGACAATTCATATCAGACATGATACATTATCTTTTTCATATACTCTAGATTCATTTAACAAATAATTTAAGATTCTACATCTATATTCATGAGTGAGATTGTCCTGTAATTTTCTTTCTTGTACTGTCATATTTTTTGTTATTTTTCTTAGAAAATGAGATTATATTATCTAACAGAATTTATATATAATTAGAATTGTCTTGTTACTTGAGTATTTGTCATAATTCAAATGTAAAAAACCATCTTGCTCTTTGTTGTTGCTGCTTTTGTTTTTTAAGTGGGGTTTTTGTTTGTTTGTTTGTTTTTAGCCTCTGGTTTAATTGTGTTGGTTTTTATTTCTTCTTGGTTCGATTTTGATAAATTACATTTTCTGGTAATTTTGTTTCAATTTTCAATTTTATAGACAAGTCCCATTTGTGTATAACTTATAATTTTTAATCTCTGTGCACATTTGGGCACGCTCTCTTTTTGTTGTTAATATTACTTTTCCCCTTTTCTCTTTATTCATTCTTTCTGAATATTTTTCAAGTGATCTTCTCCAGGAACCAACTTTGCATTATATTTCCTTTTTTCTGTTATTTTCTGTCTTTAGTCTGTTATTTGCTTTCAAATTTAAGTTGGATTCTTGGTTTATAGGTTTTTAAATGCCCCTTTCCTAACATGAGCTTGAATTACCACTCCTCTACATCCCACAGACTATTTAGTAGTTTTACTATTTTTCCATTTTAAACATTTTCTAGTATTCATTATGATTTTATCTTTGACCTATGTAGTATTTAGAAGAGTATGTTTTTAATTTCTGAACATGTAGGGCTTTTTCAGTAAAAAAAAAAAAATGCTACTGAAACCTATTATAATTGCATTGTTGGTGGAAAATATGATCTGTTCAATAATCATTCTTTCACATTTGTTGAGCCTTGAGTAATAGGGACAATTTCGATAATTATTACATTGTGTTTGGAAAAAAATACATATTTTCCAGTTACTGAGTGCACAGTTCTATACTTTTCCATTAGACCAAGCTTGTTAATTGGGTTATTTGAATCCTCAATATTCCAATTATCCTTCACTATTTTTTGTGTGTTTGACCTTGTACTACCAGGTTAAACAACTCTGGGGTAATTGTTTACACAGAGCAGTCTTCTCAAACCAGTTGCATTATTATCACCCATGAGGTTTTTAAAAATGCAGAATCATGTTGCTTGCCCTCATTCTATTGAATCTCTCTCTCTCTCTAAGGCCTAGGAAACTGCATTGTTTAAAGGCCCCATGTGATTATAATGAACAATCAAGATCAAGTAGCTCTGTTTTTTTTGTTTGTTGGATTTCACTTTATTGTATTCCTACTGATGACTTGCAAAATCAATTCACCTACCCATTAAAAGCGAGTCCTTTCATGAATCTATACCATGGGGAAGCGATCACTAACATCTTTAAGACAGGTATAGATAACCATGACTCATGACTGTGCAATTTCCTGAGAAGACGAGAAAAAGGAAGTTTAGTCTAGGAATAAATACTGTAGACAAAACCCAGTCCTGGGTCGTTGGGAGATTAGCAGGACCTTCTCTCCACTTATGATGCCTTACTGCTCCTGTTAGATATTTACAGGGAAACACAGGGCTGGTTTGCCAGGGGATGTCAGAAAGGGTTCCTGCAACAAACCCCTTCCAGAAGAGAACTGAGCGTAGGCGATCTAGTGCAGTGCAAGGACCACAAGCATGGAAATCATTTGAGAGCGTGTTAAAAATGCACAATCTCAGTCCCCACCCCAAACTTGTGAACTCAAACCAGCTTTTAACAACATCTACAGGTAATTTTTATGTGTACGCAAGTTGGAGACACATTTTAGAAATCAGACAGATTCTGCATCTCTAACAAGCTCCCCAGTAATGTCAATACTGCTGGTGCTAGGCCAGGTCCCTATCACAGGGAGTGTAAACAGAGGGAAGAAACCCTTAGAACCTTTTGGGGATGCCCATATCCTACTAATGGCACCAAGGATGCTATGTACACTGAGGATGTTTACAAAACTCAAACACCTCTCCCCCGAAAATTTAACATAATATGGAAGTGCACAGAACACCCTCTCTGTCAACCAACAGAGGCATCCAATTACCCGAGGGAAGAATGCTGGAAACAATTAGAACTTCTCACCTTCTTTCTTGTTTCCTCTATGCATGACAGGCTGCTCTCATCTGTATGACTCAAATTCATTAATTCTCCTCCTCAAATTCTCATGGACAGACTGCAGCCTCCTGCCCTTTTCTGCCTTTCATTTCTGTCATTCTGTTGTCTGTTATCTCAAGCAACCACAACTGGGGAAGAAATCCACAGAGACCACATTCTCCTATTTAAATGAGCAACACATTTTCAGTGTTTTTTTGGATTTAGCAACTGACATACAGACAGCCCTCACATAGAAAACAGCTCTGCCTGGTTGATCTCAGGTCTGCCCATTTGGGCTGCTTTTCCGAAAGTCAAGCTAGTATGGAGGGCAGGCAGGGCAAACTCAGACCTTCCTCAGGGTAGGGGTGGAGTGGAAGAGGCTCAGGGGTCTCCACCAACACTAACCTTTTGCCAAAGCTCTCCAGTCCCTCCTGGTAGGTGTGAAGTTCATCTCTCATAGATTCTTCAGGAAGGGCTCCAAATACAGTATTCCCTGAGTTTCTGAATATTTAAAATTGTTGTGTATCTCTCTGATACTTTGAGAACAGTGTGTCTGGACATAAAGTCCTTGGCTATCTCTTATCTCTCCTTGCATTTCTTGAAAATGACGTTCCTCTTTGTTCGTGCTTCACGGGTTGCTGGAAAGAAATTTGATGCCACTCTGATTCTCTTTCCTTCATCAGTTATATGATCTTTTTTGCCTGGAGGCCCAGAGCTGTGTTTTTTTTTTTTTTCTTTATCTTTAAAGTTTAAGTTTCACCAGGATATGTCCCAGGGCTGATCATTACTGATCAACTTTCCAAGCATACAGTGTAACATTTGATATATAGAGAGCTTTTTTTTTATTTACAGATTTTTTTAGATTATAATTTTAAGTATTAGTTTCATCCCAATAATGAAATTTCTTCTTCAGAGATTCTAATACAAAGTACTTTGGATCTTCTTTGCCTGGCTTTTGTAACTGTTTTTCCTTGTCGTTCTATACTCTTTCTTAATTGTAATACTCCTTTCTTCTCTTTTATTATTTCACTACATTATCTTTTGGGGATGTATAATTCAGTCTTAATTTCTTAGATTATTTGTCCTTTTCCTTCAAATAATTTCCTAAATTTGATCGTCATTTCATTTTTTAAAAAGATTTTATTTATTTCTTTGTCTCAAAGAGAGAGAGAGAGAGAGAGAGCAGCAGCAGCAGGCAGAGGGAGAAGCAGGCTCCCTGATGAGCAAGAAGCCCCAAGCAGAACTCGATCCCAGGACCCTGGGATCATGACCTGAGCGGGAGGCAGAGGCTTAACCGACTGAGCCACCCTGGCATCCCATCATTTCATTTTTGTTTTTGTTTTTAAATTGTTTTTATTTTGAGTCAAAGTTTTTCATTCTGAATCAAATACTATTTAATTCCTGTTGGAGCACTGCGTTACCATTCTCCTGTTTCATTTTCATTGTAGGGAAATGTTTTTAGTAGCTTAATAATATGCATTCAGACTTTCTGGGTTTTTTTAAGTTGTTTTGTATGAATGTGGCTTTTCCTTTTCTTTCATTTTAAAATGTCTTCTAATTTTGGGGCACCTGAGTGGCTCAGTCGTTTAAGCATCTGCCTTCACCTCAAGTCATGATCCTAGGGTCCTAGAATCGAGCCCCATGCTGGGCTCCCTGCTCAGCGGAGAACCTGCTTCTCCCTTTACCTCCACCACTCATGCTCTCTCTCTCTCCTTCACTTGCTCCTTCTCAAATAAATAAATAAAATCTTTTAACAAAATGTTTTTAAAATAAAAAATAAATAAAATATCTTCTATTCTTCTAGGTCAGCAATTGACCTCCTTCTATGTAGGGAGTTAAAATTTTCAGAGTCCACTGGGCTTCTTAATTCAAGAGCATCCTTCCCTTTCTTGGTACAGAGAGGACAATTTCTTGGGGGATTGAATCCTAAGAGGTTAGAGTATTTTCTGACTCATCGATCTTTCGTTTGTGTAGCATGGTTTATTGGTTTATTTCCTCTATTTGCTTCCTTCTTCATCTTTACCACTGAGCCACCCAGAAAGACTTACCCCTTTCAAGGCACCTGCAGAAAGGGAGACTTACCAGTACTGCTGCTCGAGTCTGTATGCTTCACTTCCTCAGGAACCAGCATCCCGACTTACGAAGACTCAGACCTGTTCCTGCATATTCTCGCTTATGGTAAAACCCTCTTTCTGGAAGCAATTTTATCAGGGCGCCTCCCACTGCTGGGATCAACTGTACTCCATTCTTTCTGCTCAGTCTCTCCCTGCCCACACTGATGTGCCCTCCACAGCAAGATTTACTGTGGGTACTTATTTCTCCATTTACATTGAATTCTCTCTCTGAATCGTGCTTCTAAATAATTCAGGGGTCGAAGAAGAAATCGAAATGAAAAATTAGTATTTTAAACAAAATGAAGATGAAAACACAACATATCAAAAGTTCTGGGATGCAACTAAGGCAGTACTAAAGGGGGAGTTTATATCACTAAACAGGGAAACTTTAAAAATAAGAAAGCTCTCAATTCAATGACCACAGCTTCTATCTTAACAACTAGAAAAAGAACAAACTGAAAGCAAAGTAAACAAAAGAAAAGAAATAATACAAATTCAGTTGAAATCAATGAAATAGATAACAGAACAACAGGGCAAAGTCAATGAAACCACATCCAGAATATATGAATAACCAATAAAAAAGAAATAATTAAAAAATTCAAAACGGGCCAAACATCTGAGTGGCTATCTCACCCAAGAAAATATATGATAGCAAAAAAAGGCACACACATTGGTCAATCGTCGTTAGCTCACCATCATTGATCATTAAGGAAATAGGAATTAAAAACCACAAGAAGATTCCACTATACACCTATTAGAAACTCGAAAATTAAAAGACTGACCATAAAAACTGTTGTCAAGAACATGGAGAAACTGGACCAGTCATTCACTGCTGGTAAGAAATGCAAACCAACACTCTATAAACAGATCGGCAGTTTCATGGTTAAAGATACATCTACCAGGGGTGCGGCTGCCTTCTGCTCAGGTCATGATCCCAGGGTCCTGGAATCGAACCCTGCATCGGGCTCTGCTTCTCCCTCTCCCTCTGCTGCCTCCCCTACTTATGTGTGCTCTCTCTCGCTCTGTCAAATAAATAAATAAATAAATATCTTTAAAAAAAAGATACATCTGCCTTATGATCAAACCATTCGATTCCTAAGTATTTACCCAAGAGAAATTAAAGCATTTGCCCATATAAAGCCTTAGATATTAGTCCTATCAATCGTTTTATTTGTTGCAGTCAGCAACTAGAAACAGTAGGAATGTCCATCAACAGGACAAAGAAATTGGTGTATGTCCATATGATAGCATACCACTCAACCATAAAAATGGGGAAGAAATTAATACATACAACACAAATGAATCTAAAATTATTATAGTGAGTGAAAGAAGCCAGACAAAAAAGAGCAAGTCCTATATGATTCCATTTATATTTAAATTCCAGGAAATGCAAACTAATTGACAATAACAGAAAGCAGATCAGTGGTTGCCTGGGGATAGGGAATTGAAAAGCCAGAAGAGGGAATTACCAATAAGCACACGGTAGCTTTTGGGGGTGACGGATATGTTCACTATCTTGATTGTAAAATGTTTCATTGATGGTTTCATGGATATATACATCTATGTAACCTATAAAATTGTGTACCCTACATATGTGCGGTTTACTATAAATTAAATTATCTCAATAAAACCATTAAAAAGTTTGAAAATGTAATACCATTCATACTAATGTTGTAAATATAAATAAAAAGGGAACTTAAGTAGGGACATAACTCTATGTGCTGGTACTAGTGAATTTGCTCCTACAGTGATTTAGCACAGAGACCTAAAAAATAAAATATGACTAGAAAATACAATGATGAATATCTGAAATCTGAACTGATTGAACCAATAGCCTTATTAACTCCTAGTTCTTAGTGCGTTATTCCATACAAAATAGTTTATAGATGCGTGGGAAGAGAGCACACCCATACATACACCCATACACCTATACAAATTTCCAAGATTTTTGGCAAAGCATATGGACCTTAACAGAAGAACAGAAGTGGCCCCAGACAGAAAGAGCCATAGCCTATCATGATGGACTCTTGTCTTGGTCTTGGGGTCTATGTCTCCAGCGACACTTGCAAGTCAGGGAGGGCCCAGCCAGAAGTACAAAGAAGCCAACTCTTGTTTTCGCCACTTTTTCTGTTTATTTCTTTCTTCCTTTCTCTCTTTCTTTTTTTTTTTTTTTTTTTTTTTTTTTTTTTGGACTTACATTGCCACTCCGAACAGATACATACACGGAGAAACTTCTCCCCTTTTTTGAAGGAAATATTTACATTTTTACAAATACATTTACACTCTCCTCATTGCTGAACCAAATTAAGCAAGGCTGGCAATTGCAAGGTCACATGCTCATCAAGGTGAGAAAAGAGGAAGCAGGGCCAGCTGTCCCCTCTCCTTGCCTTCGTCCAGCTCCCCAGGGACCCAGAAAAACCACACGGCTGCTGGAAGCAAACGTCAGCTGGTGGTGATATAAAACCATTCATGCCTTGGGTTCATTTTCAAAAGTGCAACGTCTTCTATGGAAAACATAGCAATAAGAATGCTGAGTGTCCCCAAATTAATTTAGCCACTGAAGTCACGTAAGAACCCAAAAGAAAAGAGGCATTTTTCAAAGCTATATTCCACATAAGGAACAAAAGGTACAAACTACACTATTTATTGATAAGACTTGTGATTAACGCAGACTTAAGGACAAATATATTGTGCTCACGGAGAATCAGAACAAGCTTTTGGTCCATTTTCAACACAAATACCACCACATGATAGGACATGTGCATCCTTACTATTAGATGAAACTGCTAACTTGCAAAGGATGCATTGGTTCTTCACATATGTGTAGTATTTATAGTGGAAGAATGCCAGACAGATACTTGTGTTCTTTTAGAAGAGGTAGTTGTTTGTGTAAATGATTATTTTAGGAGATACATATAGGTAGAAAAAGTATCTTACAATTACTTTTATGGAATTTAAAAATGCAAGCTTTCCTTTCCTTAAAAAAATTAGGACATAATAAAAAAAATCAGGAAATAAAATAATAAAACGTCCTCCCTTTGATCAAGGAAAATATGAAATAAAAAATAATGAGTTTGCTTTCTCAGCAGAGAATCAGCTTCTATAGCAGGAAAATTGTAGAGTCTAAAGTCCTTTGTTTGTTCAGACCCCATGTTATAAATTGCTTTTCTTTGCTGATAAGAAAAGCTAAGAATTCAGAATATTCATGATCCAGGAAACTAAACAAAAACCTGCCCGTGGACTAATCAGGTTGAGACAAATATGTAAGACTAAAATGTAATTCTATTCAATCATAAGTGACAAATTCCCTAAGTTGTGTTTTTCTGTCATTCAATATAGAGAGATAAGTATTTTCTTGTCACTTTTACTAATTAAGACTATTACATCTACAATGCAATCTTTATCCTTCAGTCTCGAGAGAATTGCTAGGAATCACAGGAACGTTTTTGCAGGAAAAGCAGAACGTGAGTTCAGGAGGGTGGCATGCTTTTTTACCTCCCCTTTCAGTCATTGGGTGGAGGCACCACCAATGCATTTTTCTGTCTTTCTTTACTCCAGAAGGGTAGAAAGAGCTAGAGCAGAGTCTGGTGTAGAGGATAACTATCAGAATCAATCATCTTCCTTTTGCCAAAGAGTTAAAAAATTACTAAAGGCATCTGACAGCATCAAAATCGAAATATACTGGAAAGCTCTGTAGGTCTGAAGTCCCGGCTAGAGCGCCCCCTAAAGTGTTAATGCATCATGCAAGAATTTGCACTTCAACACCAACCCTCATTTTGCTATATTCTTAGAGAAGGGCTGAGGTTAATATTATTTCCTGATCTGGATTTTTTGTTGAAAAAAATATGGATTTGATGATTTCAACCCAGAAGCACACGCCTGTTTAGTATTCTCCAAGAAGAAATGGACAAAGGACGTGATTCAGTTTTGCAAGGATAAAGACGCACACACACGAGTCTTCAAAATGAAAGATGTGATAAAAGCAATGCTTTCACGGCACTGATAATGCCAGCAAAGACAGCTGCTATGACTTCAGGTGGCTTAGTCAACTGGCATATCTCAGTGATAGAGTCAGTTATCTCAAATACCCCGAACCTAGCATGTCAGTGCTGCAGTAGCTGATGGTTAATGGGGAGAAGGATACACCCAGGAACTCCAGAGAAGACCAAAGTGTGGTGCGAGCCGCTTCATCACCAGGAGTCAGAGCCTCCCCAAAATACCTGGGTATCTCTTTTTTATCAAAGGGGGGAAATGATGATGCCATTTTTAAATTATATCTAAGTTCTACAGTAGAATGTGACAGAGATGAGCAAAACCAACAAGTGGGTTAAGAATGCACTGGCCATTCCCTTTCAAATTAAAACTCTGAACCTTCCAGTATTTGAAAGTGATATAGAGAAGGCATGGAACTGCTGGATTCACTTGTTGAACAAACTTCCTGAGTGCCCAGCATTTCCCAGACACTTTTCAATGTACTTGTGATACAGCAGTGAACAAAGCAAATAAACCTCCCCCGCCTGCAGGGACCTTACTTTCTAGCATGTGTATGGAGGAGAGGATTCAGGGAAGAGAAACAACAAACACAATAAGCAAGTGAAACCATAGTAAATTAGAAGGCAATAATTTCTATTATTAAAGAAAAAAAAAGTACTGAGCAAGTTAACTAGGGGTCAGGAATGCCTGCCAAAGGAAGATGGTGCAGGTTTCAAATTAAAATAGGGTGATCTGTGGCGCCTGGGTGGCTCAGTCTGTTAAGCATCTGCCTTTGGCTCAGGTCATGATCCCAGGGTCCTGGGATGGAGCCCCTCGTTGTGCTCCCTCCTCAGTGGGGAGTCTGCTTCTCCTTTTCCTTCTGCCCCTTCCCCCTGCTCCTGCTCTCTCTCTCTCTCAAATAAATAAAACTTTTTAAAAAGATAAAAAATAAAATAGGGAGATTTAAGCAGGCCACATTGAGAAAGTGACAACTGAGTAAAGACTAGAAGGATGTGAGGAAGGAAAGTACGCAGACAACGGGAGGAAAGCAGAGGAGGCAGCCAGTGTGGAGACTAGGAGGAGGCTGTCTGGGTGCTCAGAGGCCCAGAGGTGTGGAGTGGAGCCCCTGTGCATAGGGCCTCAGGAGATGAGGTCTGAGAAGTCACTGAGCTGCACCATGTAGATCTTCATGTGACCCTGGCTTTTACCGTGAATATAGACTTTCCAATGAGTGGCATGGTCTGGCTTAGACATTACATGGCTCACTCTGGCTACTGTGCTGAAAGTCACGCAGGAGAGAGGCAGGGCGAGAAGCAGTTAGAAAATTATTAGTGTCCTCCAGGATGTTAATGAGATACGGAAGTCTCGAGCCCCAGGGTAGCAGAGGAGGTGGAAAAAGCATTGTCCCTGGATAGGTTCTGAAGGTCAACAGCCAACGGCACTTCCTAGCAGAGTGGATTTCATATGTGAGAGCAAGAGAGGGACCGCAATGGCTCAAGGCTTCTTTTCCTGAATAGCCTGAAGGCTGGATCTGCCATCAGCTGAGATGTGGGAGACTGCAGAAGGAGCAGGTGGAAAGGAGCTCATGCTGGACCTGTGGAGTCTGAGACGCCCAAGTGGAGATGTTGAGTAGACTACTGGATAAGCAAATCTGAAGTTTAGAACAGAGACCTCAGCTAGAAGTGTACATTTAAATGTTGTTCGGATATAGGTGCTATTCAGCACCAAGAGACTGGTAAAGGGGTGTCAGTAAAGAGGGGATCAAGCTCCGAGCCCAGGGGCATTCAACATTAAGAGGTCGGAAAAGGAGGAAGAAGTAGGAAAGGAGACTGGGAAGAGTGGTTGGTGAGTTAGAAGAAAAACCAAGCCGTTTGGTGTCCCAAAAGCCAAGGGAAGTAAGGATACAAAGGCAAATGGGGGTGATCAGTACAATGTGGGGAATGTAGCGATGCCTCAACTCCTGTTTCTGTGGACAGGACTCCGGCAGCATGCTTCACCCACGCTGGCTCTGGCTTCAGGAATCAGGGTCCTGACTTGCTACCCCCAACCAGTAATAAGGGCCATGTCTGCACTGACAAAGCATGTAGCTCAAGTTCTTCATCCATAGAATTTCAAGAATTAGCCTGGCCCAGAGTCACATTCCTTCAGCTACTAAATACAAGGTACTAGGAACTCATTTCATGTGGTATATTACAATGCTGGCCACCTGTTTAGAGAGGAAAATTCCAGAGCTGGTTCATTTCCATAATCAGCCCCAACTCCCTCCCTTTCCCCGCTGACGATGTCACTTCATCCAGCACATTCCACATCCAATCCACTCAAGTTATGACACCTCATGAGCAGGGACTGTCTTATCACTTCTTCATCTAACTAATCCCAGAGCAACAGACTCTCAATGAGCATTCTGTCAAATTGAACTGAACAACTGGTACTTTGATTATCATATTTCTCTCCACTGCTATGGCAGAAGGAAAAAAAGCCATACAGGAGGAATCTGCATTCCTTATATGACCTTGAATGGAAAGAGTATATTTGCACTCCAATCTAGATACAGACAATTCAGGAAAGGCAGAAAGGCCCCAGAAGAAGGCCAGCATCCGGGGATAAACTCACTCAGAACCTCTGGCTCCTTGATGACAGGGAATGTCAGTTTCACCTGGAAGCCTAATTGAGATGGCCCCATCTCCAAGAATGATGCCTCTTGCACATCCTGGATCACACTTCTGCTGAGTCACCCACAGGAGTCACAACACGGCCGTGCTCCTTGGTGCCTGGAAGCTTGACACACTCTCAATCCCCAAACCCACTTCCACTTTCATGAGCAGCACAAAGGCACCATGGAGTGCAGCTGATTGCCTCAATAATCCAAGAGAGGCATTTCAGGTCTCTGATTTGAGGACATTGTTGTAAATGTCATTTGCATGGAGCAGAACGAACTGCCTTCCTTCCATCCCTAGCAAAACGCAAAGAAGAAAATCAGGGTTACAAAAATTGTTTGTCAGAGGATGGCTGAATTCTGATTTAGGAAAAGGTATACAGCCCCTGAGTTCTGGCAAAGGCAAAGAGGAGACAGGGCCATAGTAAAGAAAAATATCACTTGAGTTACTCCCAACTAATAGGATCATATAAAAGTGAAATGGAGAATAAAAGTATGTGATGTTGATGGATTATGATGAGAATTGAGTTAAAGAAAATAAGTGCTTTAAATCATCCAATTCCCCAAATAACATTAGAAACCAGGGAACCAGATGTATTCAAGCTTATCTCCACCAAATCTGAAAAACATTGGCAAGATTACTAACTGCAATTTCACAATGGCATGCTGGGGCCCCAAAAGCAATTCTGAAGACAGCTTGTCTCCTCTCAGAGATAACAGACTCAGACATAATCCAAGTTCCTTCAAAGGGCCAATTCAGGGGTCACAGCCAAGATCAAGTTTGTAATTATAATTTCACCTTCTGCTGGCAGAGAGCATGGAGTCAGAGGAGGCCCTACCCAGAGAGGAGCACTTTCTCTATAAAATGATTGTCATTAACAGAGTTGATAGAGAAGATGACCACACCTTTGTTCTTTTCAAAGTTCTGATTTAATGCTACCCTATCAAGGAGTAAACCACAAAATTTAAGAGAATCCAAGCTATTATCATGGTGCCGCAACATTACAATCTTATAACTACTAACTAAAATACCCACAACAGGGCAACGTCTCTTCTTTTCAAGCAAGAAAATGTAAGAGTGTGTTGGTGAGTGCACTACCTGGGCAACTGTTGCTGTTTGAGCAAGGGGGTTGTTTAGACTCCTGCTGATGCGGCGGAGAAGCAGGACGAGTGTTCTTGTCCTCACATGTCCTTGTGGTTAGGCTGGGAAGCCAGAGCAGGACTCCTGCTGCTATGGGAGTGGGGTCTTCCCTGCCCATCCAGGAAGGAAACATTAGCTCAGTTCCTAAAGGCTACATGGCAGGCTTTACCCTCGAAGAATCAAGAAAGGAAACATGTGCTCAATTAGATCAACTCTCTGAGAACCAGACCAGGTGAGTGACCCTCCCAAGATTATAGAGTCAATTAACGGTAGAACCCACGTTCAGTCTAATGTCCTAAACACTGTGGTACAGTTCCTGCTTCAATATATTCGATGTGGGTGATCATGCTGCCAGCCACCCATCTGCAGTGTCTGGTAGTAAAGGCTATTAGAAGAGAGAGCTGTGGGGACAGATATCTGACTTGGGTTTGCTATTTCCTGTTTTTATTGTACTAATTACCACCATTACTGCCAATATACCAAGAAAGGGTTTCTTAGCATAATCTTTATACAAGGCTACATATTATATTACTTTGGGGATATGTATAATTAGTGCCTCCCCAATTCCATCAGTGAGGCCAAGTAGTATCTGTGTCTTTCCATATCAATATTATTAGTTTCTTTGCCACAAGCAGAGATGTGATAATTATCACATGCAATCAGATTCCGAGCATAGAATGCAATTTTCAAATATTGTTGAAAACCAAATGTAGTCAAGTTTGCTACATTCTTATGAAACCAAACTTCACCAGAGAACTAACAACAGTGGTTTCTGTTGACCTACTTATGATTTGACATCTAATAGAAAGTAAAAAGAGTAGGATGCCCCAAACTTAGAAGTCAAGGAGGCACCAGTCTTTATTCTCAATGTGGAGAATTCAGTTTTCAGCTGTCATTGGGCTGTCTAAGGGGTGAGGCGAAGACAGACTCAATTAATATGCCCTTTCGGCTCTTTGTAGGCACCTGACATGGTTCACAGCCATTGGGGCCTCAGTTCCCAGCCCAATTTGAAAAAATTCATTCCTATCTTGCTATTAATGATGCCCATGATAAGAGGGATAAGTGTTTTTTCTGTCAATTGCAACTCAAAAATAGCATGCTCGGGTAAAAATAAGCAAATACATACACACGCGCTTTCAACTGAAAACAAATAGTAACAGCCAATCTTGGAACCAGCTCTTCTTCTGACTGTGGTTTCTGTCCTATTGATTTGTGTTCTCACAGAGAGTCAGATCCCAGCAGTTGGCCTCAGATGGCAAGTCAGTCTAAGCAAAAACTATGATTCTTCATTCCTCAGCATCTGACATTTAAAAAGAGTGATGTCTAATGAAGGTTTCTTTTCTGAGCTACCCCATTAAAAGAAAAGTATCTATCCCTCAGTCAGTGTGGGTTCATAATTCCAAAGAGCCCTGGAACCCAGAAGGAGCAGGGGAAATCTGAAGGGGAGGCCCCATCGACCAGCCCCCCTGCTGGGATGTAGATAAGGTTGTAGGAAGGAGGCTCCCTCCAACAGCCTCAAATGAACCACCATAAGTGACTCTCCTAATTGTGTTTCTGCTCAACACTGGAGGGCCCCACTTTTTCCCTTTAATGTAGACGGAGAGGGAAAAAAATCTGCCCCGTCAAAGCCACACAAGGAAATTCTCTTAGAATAAACAGCGAAACTTAACCGCAGGCTTTTCTTTCCATGGACATATTTTAAATGTATATAATGTTAGATGGCTGCTGGAAAAATGACAAGTGTCTGTTTTCATTAGACTCCCCAAGTGCATAGATCTAATTGACAGCCTCTCCTAGGCATGGAGGAACTTCCAGCTTCGGGGTTTCCATAGCAACGTGTCCCCACTGCTGGCGCTGCAGGGCTCCAAGTCATCACTCACAGGAACCCACGTTCTAGACACCCTGTTAAGTCATCCAGGAATTTCGACATCCCAAAGGTTACCAAATCCAGTTTCCCAAGCAGGTTGAATTTCCTGCTTTGGGGGCTAAGCTTCCAGTTCAGAACTCCAAGAATTCTTTGTGAAATTTATACATGTTTCTTTTTTCTTTCCAGTCTGGCTCTGCAGCTTAAGTATTGTACACTTTTAGGCTGTAAGTCTTAAATTGTCCTGGTTACCTCTCTTTCATCTCCCTGTGATGAAGTAACATGACACCCTTCTGCTCTTCTGGGAGGTACGATTCACCATGTTCAGTCACCTAAGAGGAACCACTTCAAGGAACACTAAGTTCACAGGTCCCCAGGTGAGGTGGGAGGAGGGAAGAAGCGAGGCCTCAGAGGCCCTTGGCCCAGGGAGGGGCTGCTGGGGGCTGTGCTCTAGAAGGCTCTCCACCTACCCCACACCCACAGGCTGAAGGGCTGCAGCCCCCCAGAACAGTACCCTTTCCTAGTGCAAGCAAAGAGGATGGGCATATGCACAGACCTAACCATACGTATCACACTTAGCACACCTTCTTTCATTTCATCCTCAGAGCCCGAAGACAGAATTCTTATTCGTCCTAAATTATACTGAGCGAAACCAAGGTTAAGTACCATGCTCAGGGCCACACGGACCATAAATGGCAAAGCCAGGGTTTCAAAGTAAGTCCTCCAGCTGCCATGCCCACGTTCTGTCCACTGTGCTCAACAGTGGAGGAAAATATGCAGACTGAGAGTGCCCCTGACCTCTTCATAGGGGAATGCCTGCTGGACACAAAGAGGGCGGGTTCTGCTCTTAAAACTATCCAATTAGAGCAATTTCTCACTAACTGCTACCTGCACGGGGCCCATTGGCACTTAAAAATCCATTGTCCCTCAAATGTGTATGTCGCCACCTTCTGGGCTGTGACACACATGAGATCTTCATATTTCACCAAGACGGAAATGACAGTCACCCTGGTTGTTCCCTGTACATAATGCTCTGTGTTCAAACAAGACGGTTTGGATCTGTGCTAATAGATTCTTATCAGTTAATTGAATCAGTCACTGTTCATTTACCTGGCCACCTCTGACTGGATCTACAAACAGCCCTTCACAATCAAGATCTTCCGGAAATTAGATGGATACGTGAGTGGCTTCCTTCAAACTGTAACATGCCCACAATGGGAAAGGAATGTTCAGATCTCATATTCCTATGCATGGGGGGAAAAAAAGAGTATTTGTTAAACATAGGATGAGGGTGAGTTCAGGACTTACCCACTGTTGCTTCTCTTAATTGAAATATTGTGTACAAGGACTATGTCTGATTTTTTTTTAATAAAGGAAGATTTTAATACATAAGGGAAGTATCTAAGTATGAAGTCAGTGGCTGAATCAATTGGGGAGACTCATCAGTCACTAACCGGTCCTCAGGAATGAGGATGTCTAACGTATGGCCAAGCAAAGAGGTGCTGATGACCACGAGTGACAGCGCAGCAGCTCAGCAGCTGCCCCTGTAATTCACATACAACAGACAGTGATGAGGCTAAGGGCAAAAGGGCTGTAGACACAGAGGTCAGTGCCCAAAGCTTTGAAAAGTGGCAGCTCAAATACAGCAAAGGAAAAATTTTTAAAAGAAAGAAGAAGCAGCCAGAAGACTATTTATTCTTCATTTCCCCTTGGGAAAAAGGGTTTTTTTCCAGGCATTCTTCCAAGAATCCTATCTTTTTCCCCCCTCCTCACTAAATCATCTGGTCAAGAACATATTTCAGAACGTGCTCTTTCTATTTGGAAATTCCAGCCACCCAACTGCAACCAAACAGGAGGAGGCATGGGGCGGGGGGAGAAAAGTACTTGTAGGCTTAGAGCAAGAAAGCAGATTGAATCCACTCATTTATTTATTCTTTCAACACATATTTATTCAGTTCTTACTCTGTGCCAGACAGTGGGGAAAGGATAATAAACAAAATATTCCCATGGAACACACACACTGGTAGAAGAAGACATAGTAAACAGAAGTATTTCTGTCAGGTGGCCATAAGGAGTGGTGGAAAATAGGATAAGGTAATGAGGAAGGGGTTTTCATTTTATACAGGGATGCCACAAAGCCCTGCTTGATGAGATGGCATTTGATCACAAAGCAGAAGTAACAAAGCAAGCCATCTAGATATGCAAAGGCAAGAGTAATACGGCAGAAGAAAGATCCTATGCAAAGGCCCTGAGGTGCTATCAGAGTTGGTACTGTTTGAGCCAAGGAAGAGGGCCAAGGAGCTTGAGGGAAGTGACCATGGGTTATAGACTGGGGATCCCTAGGAGTGGACTTTGAGAATGAGGTGATCATGTAGGAAGTGTATTGCAGGGCTTGTGCTCAGGATCAACACATATAAATGAAAAGGGAAGGAAGCAGGATTAAACAAAGGGAGAAGTAGGACCACGATGTGATCTTGACAGAGAACTCAGAAGGCCCCTCAGGGAGCTCACAAGCTGGGACAGCCCTACAGAATTGCCAGGCTCTATGCCCATGTGTCCACCAGTCATCAGATGCAGGCTGCCCCAGGAAGAGGGCCTGGCCTTGGGAAAAGCAGCTTTCTCCATTGGTGGGTAATTTCCACAGGGGCCTGGAGGCTGCAGGAAACAGTTCTTTCAGTCTGGCAGAGGGGACACACCAGAGTATTCTCTACACCAAGGGGGAGAGTGTCGAACGGGTAAACACAGAAATACACCAGGAACCAGATTATGCTAAAGCCATGGGTCAGATTTTGGCTTACCAAGGGCAGTCACTGGAGGATTTGAGGGAACTTAGATGTTAAAAGCATCCTTCTAACCATTGGTCTGAGACAGACTGTGGGGATAGAATGTTACAAATAATCATATCATTGGTGTAGCACTTAAAGGAAACAAAAATTGTGAAAGAGAAAGAAAATAAGTTTTCAATAAGGGCAGCAAAGTCTCCACAGAGTCACAGGTGTTGTGGGGGAGCCCATGCCAGCAGCAAAACAGGGCAGCAGAGAGCAGATCTAGACAGAGGACACAAGAACAAGGCTCAGCCATTCCATCTGGAAGAGCACTGAAAAATCTTTCATGCAGATGAATCAGATTCATCAGGTTCAAATAAACTTTTCAGTGTGTTTGGGGCAAGAATAGGTTTAGAGTCTCTTTGAGGGTTCTCAAGACAGCTGAGAAGACAGGTCATGGTGGTGTTCAGGAAAGGTGAAATTCATCAGAGAGCTGTGAAAGAGAGAATGGGACATCCTTCCGAATTGGGGCAGCGGTTCTCAGAGTTGGGGTGTATCGCTACCATCTGAAGAGCTCCTGAAGAACACAGCAGCCCAGATGCATTTCCACAGGCTTGGCCCTGCATCTCCGTATAGCTCCTAGTTTCCCAGGTGAGGCTGGTACCCACAGAAGTTACAGAACCACTGAGTTGGGAGATCGCTTTATGGTGTGCCAGTATTTGGACAGCCTCCCCTCCCAAGGAAAAAACAACCAAAAGACATCACTGCCCTTTGGTTCCCATTCAAAATTGGTGTCCATTAATGTCCACATATGTGCAGCATTTCTGTCCTCTACCAAAAGATGGATTCATTACTTATTTGAAAGAACATCCAAACTGGTGATTCTCTTTGGTGACAGGAGCAGGGGAGAGCAGAGTTGCTGAGACTTTGCTGCTGAGTCTCTGTTGGCACAACCCAGGGACCCGGGGAATCACAGATTCTACGCAGAATGGGGGAACTGGGCAGAATATGGTTCAAACCTTTAACACCTTCATAGAGAAAAATGAAATAAAATGGGCTACAGATATCCTCCAATCATGAAACTATCATTGGGGCATGAAGTGAAAGTTTCTCTCTCTTTTTTTTTTAAGATTTATTTATTTTTATTTTGAGAGAGAGAGAGCTTGTATGCATGTGTACAAGGGAAGGAACAGAGGGAGAGGGAAAGAGAGAGAGAATCTCCAGCAGACATCCTGCTGAGTGTGGAGCCTGATGTGGGACTTGATCTCATGACCCTGAGATCAAGACCTGAGCCAAAACCAAGAGTCAGATACTTAACCAACTGAGCTACCCAGGCACCCCTCTCCTTCTTTTTGACAGGAAAGCAAAACTCAAGCAATCTGATTCCTAAGCAGAGGGGCTTGAAGCAGACCCTATAGGCTCTCCTTCCATGTTATAATTAGACAGCCAGACTCCAGAGGCCCTGGCAAGAAACAATAGTGACAGCCCACTAACCCCCTCTGTTCCAGTAAAAGAGTAACACTCCTGCCTGGTGGTGTCATGGGTCTCAGGCTGCAGGAGGGACTTTTCAGTAATAGGAATGCAACTTTTTTTTTAATCAACGAGGGGTGGAAGGGGATGGGGACATGATAATTTATGACAGTTCTAATTTCATTTTCAGAAAACTTGTAAAGACTGACCCAAGGTCTACACTGCCTCAAATGACCATGGATAAGTAAAGTTTACAGAGAGGCAAGTTGCCACATAAAACCTCTCAAATATGTCCACCGATTATCCCACCAATTGAAAGAATAAGGCTTTATCCAGAAGACTAAGAGCTGAATTAAAGCACCGTTGCTTCACAAACTGAAGTCCTCAGAGGGGAAGGGGGTGGGGGAATGGGATAGACCGGTGATGGGTAGTAAGGAGGGCACGTATTGCATGGTGCACTGGGTGTTATACGCAACTAATGAATCATCGAATTTTACATCGGAAACCGGGAATGTACTGTATGGCGACTAACATAATATAATAAAAAAACATTAAAAAAAAAAAAAGCACCGTTGCTTCAGCAACTATTTGATAAGTTGGTAAAGAAAGTATCTAATACAGGGTACTGGGGGGCTCAGTGGGTTAAGCATCTGCCTTTGGCTCAGGTCACGATCCCAGGGTCTTTGGGATCAGGCTCCCTGCTCAGCGGGGAGTCTGCTTCTCCCTCTCCCTTTGCCCCTTCCCCCTGCTCAAGCACATACTCTCTCTCAAATAAATGAATAAAATCTTAAAAAAAAAAAAAAGTATCTAATAGAGAACAAAACCAAGATAAGCATAAACAGAGGGTAAGGGGTTTTGCTAATATACTATATATTAGTAAATATACTATACTAATTTCTAGACAAAGTTATATTAACAATGGAACAACTGAAGTCATAGACTAAATTACTAAAGAACGGAAAAGGAGAAGTGACAGAAAGAAGCCAAACTGCAAGAACTTTTCATATGCCATCAAGAGTTTAAAATACTGCATTTCACTACATCTGCATGATTACATGAGAATGCTCCTTGTGGCCTTCAAACAATCGCTTTAATTGTTACAAACAGAATATTTATGCTCCAACCTTTCCTAAGTATAAAGAAAACAGGGCCCACACAACAAAAAGATTAGATACAAGAAAAAACGATTACAAAGATGTGTGCTGCTTGATGGGGTGACTAACTAGGAACATGGAAAGAAAGGGAGTTGCCCAGGTAGGGGGAGGGCAGCCCAATAAGCAGGAAACCCACAGAAGAGCCCAGGACAGTGGCTCGGGATGCAGGAGCGAGGCACTGAATGAAGTGCTGCGATGCCCTCACCCAGATGCCCCGCCCGTGGCCAATTCGCCCACCACCCCAAATATTCAGATACCCTGGAGTGTGCCCAAAGGAACTTCGCTATGAACATACATAGAATGGCTGAAGCAAAACCTATACACATTATCTACACGGTCTTCACCACAGAGCTCTGAAGAAGGTCACATGCTAGGTGAGTTAGTACAGGAATTGGGTTTCCAACCCAGCCAATCTTATGATAAAGCTCCCTTTTAACTTACTTTTTAAAGATTTTATTTATATAGTTATTTATTTATTTAGAGAGAGACAGAGAGACAGAGACCTCGAACGCACACACGCAGGAGAGAGCAGGAGGGGCAGAGGGAGAGAGAGAATCTCACCAGACTCCACCCTGAGCGCTGAGGACAACACCACGCTCCATCTCATGACCCTGAGATCATGACCTGAGCTGAGATCAAGAGCCGGACGCTTAACCCACTGGGCCACCCAGGCGCCTCAATGTCCCCTTTTAACTTTTCACTTGCATGCTGTACTGTGTAATATAGATGAGAAAGGAAAGCAGAGCCCAATAACTGTAACGTTGGAAGATAATTTTGAAAATTTTAAAATAGCAAAACTTACAGGATCGTGACCCAGCAGACCACATTTGTCAAATTAGAGCATTAGATGATTCTGTTACAATATAGAAGCAGAAATAATGATGCTAAGCATTCCACTTAAAAATCTTAGGGGGAAAAAAAAGGAAAACAACACAGACTAATGATATAACGAAGTACACATAAACAAATAGAAAAATACTAAAATTAATAAATCTAAAACCTGGTTCTCTGGAAACACTAATGAAAAGGACAACCTTGTGTTGGGACGAATTGAGACAAAGAAAGAAAAGCCGAAATCAACAAAAGCCGAAAGAAGGATAGAGATGTAGCTAGCCATTACAAAAGACTGCTTTAAATTATAAGGAATACCCTGCATACTTGTAAAATACTGCCGTTGAAAAACTCACTGAAAAGGATAATTTCTTCTAAGACTATAAAATGAAAAAATTGACACAATAAGTAGAAATCTGAAAAGGCTAAAAATTGATAGGTAAATTGGAAAATGTTTAAGGGATTACTCAGAGAAAGGGCTGTTTTCCTCTATTTTGCACACCAACTTGTTTCCACACCTGGCACTCCTCCGAGCGGCAGACAGACGTGGCAGACACTTTCAGTGAAGGGCATCAGGACTGGCTACACAGCTGAAAGGTCATGGAGGGAACGGAGATTACAGATTTTCTCCAGTCAATAAATATACTACTAACAAGCTAGATACAGAATAAGAGCTAAAGAGACACCAACAAATGGCCCTAGAAACCTTGGGCTCCCAAAGGGGTCAAGCAGCTTATAGTAATTAAAGGCTCACTCAGGAAATCCCTGCAAGGGTTTCTCCTTGGCTCAGAGCTGTGCTTGGCCCCAAAGCAGATGATGAGGCTAGGACCAGAGCGGCCAGTGAGCCATGAAAGGATGTCCAAACTCACAGAAAGAGGTCATGGTAGTTAATGGGGCTCAGTGTTCCTGAAAAGCAAGACGAGGGATCACAGTGGGGTATAATCTGTTATACTGATCAGCCCTGGAACCCTAAAGTTTCTTTGTTTTTGGTTTTTTTAAAGATTTTATTTATTCATTTGAGAGAGAGAGAGAGAGAGAGAAAGGGAGAGAACATGAGCAGGGGCAGGGACAGAGGGAGAAGCAGACTCCCCACTGAGCAGGGAGTCCAATGTGGGGCTCCACCCCAGGACCCTGAGATCATGACCTGAGCCAAAGGCAGACGCTTAACCAATGGAGCCACTCAGGTGCCCCTTTTGGGTTTTACTAAACATAGGAACCTAAATACCAGGAAAGGGATAGGAGATGCTGGTGAGCTGGCTCACTTCTCCATGCTGCAGGCTGTCACCAGGCTGAGGAGGTGGAGAGTGGCGAGACTGCTGGGCTCGGCTCCACCCCCGTCTGCACAGAAGTCCAGCAGCACAGCAGGAGAAGGAGGACATGGGCAGCAGTCACTGATTTTTCTCCGTTGTAACACGTTTTAGAGTAATAAAGATAAGGGCCCAAATCAGATTCTCAGTCAAGGTTCTCAGTTGTAGACAGTGGGGAGATTTTTCTGGAATTTTGGAAAAATTGGGTACTCTTTGGAAAGGCAAGGTCAACGCGTCCTAGGCTAAACTTTGAGAAATGCCACCCAGAGCCATTATGGTTCCAGTTAGAAAGTTGCTGCTGCCTGAACCCACAATCACATCACCTCTGACTCTCCTCCCACCACAAAGTGGGTGTCCCATATCCTTCCTGGTTGCCCAGATGGCTCACATTGGACTGGTAGAATCGAAGTTGCGTGTCTGCACCCTGGAGCAAGGGAAGTTGGAAATGGAAGGGGGTGGTGGTAATGGTGGTTTTACGATTTTTCATTAGAAAGGCAGGATTTACAAAATAGGTCATTGTCAAACTGTGAAGGGAGACAAAATATTTAGAGCATCTGTGAACAACGAATGTTGATTATTATAGCTGTGAGCAAGGCACCTTAGTTCCTCTCCTGTAAAAGGGAGCATGTAATAATCTCCCTTAAGTGATCTGAGAATTAAATACATCTGCATGCTGCAGAGACTGACACGTCATTCTCCCTGAGTGTCAGTTCACAAAGACACTTGCCCTAAATGTACATGCGAAACTGATACTGGCTCTTCCTGGGGGTGTTACCACCACAAAGACACTGAATTTGAAAATGTCATCCCGTATTCTATCCTGGTGTAGGACAAAACGTTACCCAAAATATTCACAAAGAGTCTGGCTATAAAGTCAAAATATCCAACCAGTGACCGAAGAAGTCACCCAGCATAGCATTAGAAGCCACATCACTTCTCCTTTAAAGGGAAAGGCATGGTAATGCTGAGACAGATGCTTCATGTCTGGTCAAGCCATGGAACAGGCACCGTGATGACAATGGCAGCAACCAAGGCAGTCACCAGACACTGAGCATGTCTTCCGTGCCAAGCCCCGTGATGTGCTTTTCTCTTTTCAACATTATCACTTTGACTTGGTACACCAATTTTATAGGATGGACAGTATTGGTTCCCTCTTCTACAGGTAAAAAGCAGAGGTTGAGAATGTTCAAGGATTACTCCAAATGAGGAGGCATTAAGATCGTGAATCCAACTGTAGCTTGACCCCAAAGCTTCGCTCTGCGTCTTAGACGAAAGTCTTCTGGTCCTGGGTTCCTTGCCAGCTCTGTGGCTTTCTGTGGCTTGGCTGTACCCACATTTCCTTTGTCCACATTCCACCTGTAGTGTGACAGGGCCTGCATACCAGGTGATTCCTTCAACTCTCCATTCTTCAGAATTCCATGCTCCTTCCTGGCACTGACACTTTACTGTTTTCCAAACTTGGTGTCTGAGCATGACAGTGTGAGCCAGTCTCTTCCTCGCCATTGAGCCCAGTGAGCCTTTTCTGAGTTCTCTCAGGGCTCTGCTGACCACTTTTGGCCTGAACCCAGGGAAGCCCACAGCCAGTAGACGACCATAAAAAAATGGATGGATTAATCAAAAAAGGGGCAAAGTTCACTTTTGGTCTCTTCATTTCAGAGCATCCCTGTTAAAACAGTTAAGGATACCAAGCAGAAACTGTCAGTGCATTTCAAAGTTCAATCACTCCCCCACCAGGCGAGTGTTCAGTGCTTCTTCTCCTTGTGATTTCCAGCTTATTAGGGCTGCTGTGATAGCAGTCTGTGCTTCAGATCATTAGCTACTCGCTCCTTCAATGGAATCCATTCACTAAATATAACCAGGAACCCTCAGTAGTTTGCACTAATTATGTTGGGCTGCATTGTTAAGGTAAATAACAGAAGAAACTATCAGTGTGTGTGTGTGTGTGTGTGTGTGTGTGTGTGTGTGTGTGCGCGCGCGCGCGCGCATGTGCGTAAGCCATGATTTTTCTGTTCGCTCTAGACAGTAAGCACTTTGGGCATTTTTTAACAGGCATATTCAGCTGTCTGTTCAATGGGATGATGGATCATGGGTCCTGCTCCAGTGAGAGGTTTACAGCTGGGCAACGCTCGGTCACACTCTCCCCTCCTGCTGAAAGATGAGGAGCTGGGATTCCTCAGGGTATAGATTTCAAGTTGGGAACCCAGTCACATGTTTGTCTTGGGATGGGGCCATGTAGTAGTACACTGGTCTGATCATCAGAGGCGCTACCATGTGTTTGGACAGCCCAGAACCATAGAGGGGGGAAAGGGACCTATGCCCTAGTCTCTCTGCTGTTCTGTGAAGGGAAACAAGAGCTGCCTGAGCCAACAGTCTGATAGTCACCTACCAGACCAGTGGCTTCCTAACCTCTGTGGAGCCATAGGATCTCGGAGCACCATGGAATCATAAATGCAAGAGCAAAATGTAAAGACAAATTGCATGGGTTGCGATAGGAGTGGCTGGCCAGTTTATGGCCCTCCCCCACTTTGTCACCCCGAGGATCCACAGGATGGCCCACTTAAACACAGCACACAGATTATAGTCCGTGGTATTGTAATAGCATTGGATGGGGACAGACACTCGCCACACCCGTGGTTAGCAGAGCATGGTGTTTGGAGAAGTTGAATTACTATGCTGTAAACTGGAACTAATGTAACATTGTGTGTCAACTATACTCAAACTGTAAAAAATTTTTTAAAAAGAACGCGATTTGTTCCCCATATTTGTTCCATTATAAAAATGTTGCTTGCCTTCTGGGACCTCTCTTTCTTGCGGACTCAGAATATACTTCCCCAAACTGCCACAGTTTGGCCCACAGTTGCTAAGCAACTCCTTCATTCCAAAGCTGTGATAGATGGAGGGGAGACTGAGGCTCTGCTGGGCTTTCAAGAGTGATTTTTCACAGGCAGAAGATATGTGAGAAAGCCACAGCCCATATCCCAGCTGGAGGGTAACATTAGACCTAATTCTGGAATTGGGATTGCTGGGTCTTCCCCAACACTTCATTCCTTTTAAAGGACACCTACAAATTGTCATTGTTGTTACCTGGTGGGATAATGGTTCATTGTTATGTAAGAAAAGGTTTGTGTATTTTAAGGATGTCTATCAAAGAAAATAGGAGTAAAATGACACAGTATTTGGAATTTACTCTAAAATATTTCAGCAAAGAAGAGAGAGAGATACATAAAGCAATGTGGCAATATCTTGATAATTGTGGAATCTTGATGATGAAATGCAAGTGAAATTTTTAATGTCTCTATTGAATTTTTTTCTTAATTTTCTAAATTTTTTCTTAATTTTCTCAAGTGAAATTTTTAATTTTTTAAAGATTTGTTTAGATTATTTTAAATCTTCCTTCAACTACTGCATGTAGATGTGTATATGTACCTCAACACTGTTTGGAGAGATTGATCTCTCCTTTAGAAGAGAAATGATCTGGAATGCACATAGCCAAAATGTCCCTGTGAAATGCTCATGAAAATCTGAACATGCTGACAGCTCAGATGTTTTTGAGGGTGAATTTCATCTCTGGCCACCAGTGTGTGATGAAGAGACCAACGTGCTAAAACAACAGTTCCCGAAAGCTCTTCTGCACAGCACCAGGCTTATGACAAGCTCCAAGCAAGAAATGATTCCACTGTCATGTACACTTAGGAAACAGATACACATGGGCTCCTGCTCAGTGAGTCATCATGGCCATTAGCACTTTAAAGGCGCTGCTGAATCCTTCGGGGACAAAAGGAAAAACATCCTGTTGTTGTCTTACCTTGCTCTGTTGGAGAGACTGAGAGTGGAGGGAGAGGTCCCGGCACTGGAAAGGGAAGGGAACGTACATCCATCCATCCCTCAGGGCCTTCTACATATACCAGACTTTGTGTTAAGGGCATTCCTGATGTCTGCAATAAGTCCTCATTATGCATTCGCTCAGCACCCTGTATTTCCCCGACTGGAACATGTGTAATGCTTTACTCTGACTTCTTGTTCAGTAATTTATCTTTCCTGTCATATCGTGAACTGCCCATGGGTAAAGTCTATATCTTGTGTTCATCACTAATAACTACCATGGTCTCCTTTTCACTTAACATAATTCTTACCAAATTATGCATGCTCAATAAATATTTGCTGGGTAAATAGATGTGCTATCTCATTTAATCCGCAGGACGGCCAGAGGAGATATCTGTCTCCCAATTTTATAGATGATGGCTGGAGACACACGGAGATGAAATAGTTTTCCTCAACTTTTTACAACAAGGAAGTGGCACATCCGGCATTCAAAATCAGTTTTGTTGACCCTTAATGTTCTTGCATTCCTTCACGAATAAAGATTGTAAAACAAAATTGCAACAGGGGCACCTGGGTGGCTCAGTGGGGTTAAGCGTCTGCCTTTGCCTCGGGTCATGATCCCCGGGGTCCTGGGATCAAGCCCTGCATCAGGTTCCCTGCTTGGTGGGGAGTCTGCTTCTCCCTCTCTCTCTGCCCCTGCTCAGGCACATGCACGCTCTCACTCTCTTGCTCTCAAATAAATAAATAAAAATCTTAAAGAAAAAAACAAGTTTAAAAAACAAAAACAAAAATCAAAATTGCAGCAATCCTGAAGAACAGAGTAAGGAATGGGAAAAGTAGTAACTTTGCAGTGGAAAAACTTGTAGACACCACCTTACCCAAAGTTAACATGGCCCGTGATAAGGACACTCCCACAATATTAAGTGATATCCTCTGATAGGACGTAATGAGAAGGGCACATCTCCGGATTTCCTCCCCCCGCAAGCCCAGACTTCACTCTAATCATGAGAAGACATCAGACAAACCTACATTGATGGACATTCTACAAAATACCTGACCGGTACTTTTCAAAAGTGTCAAGGTCGTACAAGCAAAAGATTGAAAACCATCACAGACCACAGACTGGAGTAGACCAAGGAGAAACAGTGATAAAATGCAACGTGGAATCCTGGACTGGATCATGGAACAGAAAAAGAGCATTAGTGACAAATAGAGGAAATCTGAGAAAAGTCCAAAGCTCGGTGAACAGTATTTTACCAATATTCACTTCTTCGTTTTAGTAATTGTACTTCGTTTGTGTAAGATTTTAACATCAGGGAACGGTGAGTTTAGGAAGGGTATTGTGTTAGTTGCCCGTTGCCGTCATCGCAAATTACCACAAACTTAGGACTGAAACAATACACACTCACTGTATAACAGTTCTGGAACTCAGAAGTCTGAACTAAAATTAAGATTTTGGCAGGGCTGCATTCCTTCTGGAAGCTTTAGGGGAAAATCTGTTTCTTTGCTTCTTTTTTTGTGGTGAATTATACCTAGGATAAAATTTACCGTTTTTGCCATTTTTAGGTATACAGTTCAATGGCATTAAGTATATTGACTTTGTTGTCAACCATCACCACCATCTATATCCCAAACACTTTCATCGCCCCTCACCGCCACTTTGTACCCATTAAATGATATGTTTACTTGCCTTTTACAGCTTCTAGAGGTTACCTACATTTCTTGTTTCATGGCCCACTTCTATCTTCATAGCCCGCAGAGCGAGCAAATCTCTCTTTGACTCTCCAGTCTGCCTCTCTCCAAGGACCCCTGTGCTTACACTGGGCCCACCAGGATACTGTAGAAACATCTCCTCATCTCAAGAGCTTTAATTTATTCATAGCTGCAAAGTCCCTTTTGCCATGTAAGGTGACATATTCACAGGTATGAGAGATCAGACTTGAACATATGGGGAAGGGCATTATTCTTTCTCCACAGGTATTTAGGAAACATCTGTATTATCTTTGCAACTTTTCTGTGAGTCTAAAGTTATTTCAAAATAAAACACAGCAATAACTGCATGATCATCTATGATAGACGTAGATTGCCTCAAAATACATACTCATAAATTCTCAAAGTTGTATAGGAACTTAAAGATTTTTCTGTTATTGACCAAATTTTGACAGTCCTTAAGGAATGATAATATGTGGAGTAATAGGTAAGTTTATCTGAAAGTGCCCCCTAGAGATCTTTCTGGAAAATGCCTGGCACTGAGTCTGCTGAAACCAAGAGCTCTTCCAGCAACCAAGTACAGATATCAACCCAGGGCAATATGAAAGTAATTGATTTAAAACCTGGATCTTGCACAGTTGGAAAGATATTTCTTTCCCATTATCTTCCCACAAAAACAGCTTCTGGAATCAGAGGTCTTTGAACTCAGGCCAAAACCAAAGAAGTGCCCTATAAAGAACTTTCTCTATACTATACTATAAGTAGTTGAGGGGCACCTGGATGGCACAGTCAGTTAAGCATCCAACTGTTGGTTTCAGCTCAGGTCATGATATCAGGGTCATGAGATCGAGCCTCCGCATTGGGCTCTGTGCACAACGAAAAGTCTGCTTGAGCTTCTCTCTCCCTCTGCCCCTCCCACTCGTGTGTGCTCACTCTCTCTCTCTCTCAAATAAATAAATGAAAGAAAGAAAGAAAGAAAGAAAGAAAGAAAGAAAGAAAAGAAAAGAAAAGAAAAGAAAAGAAAAGAAAAGAAAAGAAAAGAAAAGAAAAGAAAAGAAAAGAAAAGAAAAGAAAAAGAAAAGAAGGAAGGAAGGAAGTAGTTGATGTTCTGGCGGGACACCTCCTAAGATGGGTGTTGTGAGTTTGGAAGGAGAAGGTGAACAGAATGGAACCAACTCTAGAACTTTCCAACAGACACTGAGAAAAGGGGATAAAGAAAGAAAAACCAGCAGAAGAGCTACCCTGGAGGAAGTTCACCTCCCAAGCGAGGACCTTCTTATTATTTGGGCCATCATGAGGGGTCCCCAGCCTTCCAGCCTGCTCTACTCCTACAAACCTAACAAAGTAGCCAGCCTCTACAAAAGCCTCTCCCACTTATAACGTAGCCACAATTGACCTGTCCAGGCAAAGAAGATGCCTGGAAAACAGACCCATCTTCACACATAAATATGCAACAATTTGGGTATACGCTAATGCAATTTACAGAGGTGAGGAAGATGTGGGGAATATTTGCAGGAGATGATAAAGACTGGAAAAGACAGAGGAAATCCAGAATTCTCTTTTAGACATGTTAACGTGGGTACCAGAAACTATCAACCATCAATTCTGGAAGAAAAAAAAAATGCAACTGTTTTCAACGCTTCTCTCAAAATCAGAATCTCTCAGATTAAGTTAAAAACAAAATACAAGTATATGCTTTAATAGGACACAATGAAATCCAAATAACATTGGAAAATGAAAATTAAACATTTACTCCAGGTTATAGTGGCTGCCTCCAAAAGAAAATACCCAAGGGAGGTAGCCATTTTAGTATCAAAGGAGAATTCAAGGCAAAATGCATTAAGCAAAGAAAAGGGTACATTACACAGATAGAAAGTATAGCCTGTAATGAAGACTCTCACAATCAGGAACCTTTGCAAGGGAATGAATTACATGGCATCAAAGTGTAGGGCAAAACCCATTAGGGATGCAGGAGAAAACTGACAGAAACTATTACTGCGGAAGGCTTTCAGTGCTACCAAATGTCAAAGACCGATTAAGTAGGCCAAACACAAACAAAGGAAGTAAACCAACAAGTAAATAAGGACATGATGCTGGTAAAGAACATGACGAACGGAGGTGGAGTACTGCGAGGGCGCACACCGTGGACAGTAATCTTCACCTCGCTCCTGCCCGTCCTCTCCCTTCACGCCCTCCTCCTGCCTCTCCTGCTGCTTCTGGTAGCCTCAATTTTCTTAGGAAAGTGAGGAATCTGACCCATATATATATATATGTATTCAGGTTGCTCCAAATCCCTTTTGAATGATGAGAAACATACATAATCAAGTAAGTTAAGGGGAAGAAACGTTCTGAGTCGGTAGAAGAAGCCATTCTAGCTGCAGACCCCAAGTGGCGCTGTTGCCCTTGACGGAGGCAGAGCCCCGAGCTTTCTGGGGGACGGTTTTAGAACCTGTGACCCTATTATTCCTTTTTTTTTTTTTTTTTTTTTTTTTTTTTTATTAATAATGATTTTTTATTATATTATGTTAGTCACCATACAGTACATCCCCGGTTTTCGATGTAAGGCTCGATGATTCATTAGTTGTGTATAACACCCAGTGCGCCATGCAATATGTGCCCTCCTTACTACCCATCACCGGTCTATCCCATTCCCCCACCCCCCTCCCCTCTGTAGCCCTCAGTTTGTTTCTCATAGTCCATAGTCTCTCATGTTTCATTCCCCCTTCTGATTACCCCCCCTTTCTTTATCCCTTTCTTCCCCTACTGATCATTCTAGTTCTTATGTTCCATAGATGAGAGAAATCATATGATAGTTGTCTTTCTCTGCTTGACTTATTTCACTAAGCATTATCTCCTCCAGTGCCGTCCATGTTGTAGCAAATGTTGAGAACTCATTCTTTCTGATTGCTGAGTAATATTCCATTGTATATATGGACCACAACTTCTTAATCCAGTCATCTGTTGAAGGGCATCTCGGCTCCTTCCACGATTTAGCTATTGTGGACATTGCTGCTATGAACATTGGGGTGCATATGGCCCTTCTCTTCACTACGTCTGTATCTTTGGGGTAAACACCCAGTAGTGCAATGGCTGGATCATAGGGTAGCTCAATTTTTAACTTTTTAAGGGACCTCCACACGGTTTTCCAGAGTGGCTGTACCAACTTGCATTCCCACCAACAATGTAGGAGGGATCCCCTTTCTCCACATCCTCTCCAACAATTGTTGTTTCTTGCCTTGTCTATTTTTGCCATTCTAACTGGCGTAAGGTGGTATCTCAGTGTGGTTTTGATTTGAATTTCCTTGATGGCTAATGATTTTGAACATTTTTTCATGTGTCTGTTAGCCATTTGTATGTCTTCATTGGAAAAGTGTCTGTTCATATCTTCTGCCCATTTTTTGATTTGTTTATTTGTTTCTCGTGTATTGAGTTTGAGAAGTTCTTTGTAGATCTTGGATACCAGTCCTTTATCTGTAGTGTCATTTGCAAATATATTCTCCCATTCCGTGGGCTGCCTCTTAGTTTTTCTGACTGTTTCCTTGGATGTGCAGAAACTTTTAATCTTGATGAAGTCCCATAAATTCATTTTATCTTTTGTTTCTTTTGCCTTTGGGGATGTGTCATGAAAAAGGTTGCTTAGGCTGATGTCGTAGAGGTTGCTGCCTATGTTCTCCTCTAGAATTTTGATGGATTCCTGTCTCACATCGAGGTCTTTCATCCATTTGGAGTTTATTTTTGTGTATGGTGTGAGATAGTGGTCAAGTTTCATTCTTTTGCACGTAGTTGTCCAATTTTCCCAGCACCATTTATTGAAGAGACTGTCTTTTTCCCACCGGATGTTTTTTCCTGCTTTATCAAATATTAGTTGCCCAAAGAGCTGAGGGTCCATTTCTGGGCTCTCTATTCTGTTCCATTGGTCTATGTGTCTGTTTTTGTGCCAGTACCATGCTGTCTTTGTGATCACAGCTTTGTAGTACAGCTCGAAATCCGGCATTGTGATGCCCCCAGCTTTGTTTTTCCTTTTCAACAGTTCCTTGGAGATTCGGGGTCTTTTCTGGTTCCATACAAATTTAAGGACTATTTGTTCCAGTTCTTTGAAAAACGTTCTCGGTATTTTGATCGGGATAGCATTGAAAGTGTAGATTGCTCTGGGTAGCATGGACATTTTAACTATGTTAATTCTTCCGATCCATGAGCATGGAATATCTTTCCATCTTTTTATGTCTTCCTCAATGTCTTTTAAGAGTGATTTATAGTTTCTAGAATAAAGGTCCTTTACATCTCTGGTTAAGTTAATTCCAAGGTAACGTATGGTTTTTGGTGCTATTGTAAATGGGATGGATTCCCTAATTTCTCTTTCTTCGTTCTCGTTATTCGTGTACAGAAATGCAACTGATTTCTGAGCATTGATTTTGTATCCCGCCACGTTACTGAATTGCTCTATAACTTCTAATAGTTTGGGAGTGGCTTCTTTTGGGTTTTCCATATAGAGTATCATGTCGTCTGCGAAGAGAGACATTTTGACTTCTTCTTTGCCGATTTGAATACCTTTGATCCCTTTTTGTTGTCTGATTGCTGTTGCAAGGACTTCTAGTACTATGTTGAATAATAGTGGCGAGAGTGGGCATCCTTGTCGTGTTCCTGATCTTAAGGGAAAGGCTTCCAGCTTTTCCCCATTGAGAATAATATTTGCAGTAGGCTTTTCATAGATGGCTTTTATGAGATTGAGAAATGTACCTTCTATTCCTACACTCTGAAGGGTTTTAATCAGGAAAGGATGCTGTATTTTGTCAAATGCTTTTTCGGCATCGATTGAGAGGATCATATGGTTCTTGAGTCTTTTCTTGTTGATATGATGTATCACGCTGATTGATTTGCGAATATTGAACCACGCTTGCATCCCAGGTATGAATCCCACTTGATCGTGGTGGATAATCCTTTTAATGAACTGTTGGATTCTATTAGCAAGTATCTTGTTGAGGATTTTGGCGTCCATATTCATTAGGGAAATCGGTCTGTAATTCTCCTTTTTGAGGGGGTCTTTGCCTGGTTTGGGGATCAATGTAATATTGGCCTCATAGAATGAGTTTGGTAGCTTTCCTTCTGTTTCTATTTTTTGAAAAAGCTTTAGGAGAATAGGTATTATTTCTTCTTTGAATGTTTGGTAGAATTCCCCAGGAAAACCGTCCGGGCCTGGAGTTTTGTTATTTGGAAGGTTGTTTATCACTGACTCAATTTCTTCATAATTAATTGGCCTGTTTAAGAAATCAATTTCTTCCGGTTTCAATCTTGGTAGTTTATAGGTTTCCAGGAAGGATTCCATCTCTTCCAGATTGCTTAGTTTATTGGCATATAGCTGTTGATAAAAATTTCTAATAATCCTTCCAATTTCAATGGTGTTCGTCGTGACCTCTCCTTTTTCATTCATAATTTTAATAATCTGGGTCCTTTCTCTTTTCTTTTGGATAAGTCTTGCCAGTGGTCTGTCAATTTTATTGATTCTCTCCAAGAACCAGCTTCTAGTCCTGTTGATCTGCTCTACTGTACTTCTGGTTTCTGCTTGATTGATTTCAGCTTTAATTTTGGTCAACTGCTTCCTTGTGCGTGGATTAGGCCTGTCCCTCTGTTGCTGTTCCAGCTTCTTGAGGTGAGAATATAAAAACTGCATTTTAGATTTTTCTATTCTTTTGAGTGAGGCTTGGATGGCTATGTATTTCCCCCTTAGGACTGCCTTTGCAGTATCCCATAGGTTTTGGACTGTTGTATTTTCATTCTCATTGGTCTCCATAAATTGTTTAATTTGATTTTTGATTTCCTGGTTTATCGAGTCATTCCTGAGCAGGATGGTTCTTAGTCTCCAAGTGTTTGAGTTTCTTCCAAATTTTTCCTTGTGGTTGAGTTCCAATTTCAGAGCGTTGTGGTCTGAGAATATGCAGGGGATAATTTCAATCTTTTGGTATCGGCTGAGACCTGTTTTGTGTCCCAGAACATGGTCTATTCTTGAAAATGTTCCATGGGCATTAGAATAGAATGAGTATTCTTTGGTTCTGGGGTGTAGTGTTCTATATATATCTAAGAGGTCCAACTCATCGAGTATGGCATTCAAAGCCTTTGATTCTTTGCTTAGTTTTTGCCAGGGTGTTCTGTCTATTTCTGAGAGTGGAGTGTTGAGGTCCCCTACTATTAATGTATTTTTATCTATATGTCTCTTTATTCTGGTTAAGAGTTGCCTTGTGTATCTTGCTGCTCCCCTGTTGGGGGCATATATATTTATAATTGTCATATCCACTTGTTGAATACTTCCTTTAAGAATAATATAGTGCCCTTCTGCATCTCTAACTATAGTCTGTAGTTTAAAATCCAATTTATCTGATATGAGAATTGCTACCCCAGCTTTCTTTTGAGGTCCATTTGCGTGAAAGATGGTACTCCATCCCCTTACTCTCAGTCTGAATGCATCTTTGGGTTCGAAATGAGTCTCTTGTAGACAGCAAATGGATGGGTCATTTCTTTTTATCCAATCTGCAACCCTGTGGCGTTTGAAACCAGAATTTAAACCATTAATGTTCAGGCTGAGTACTGAGAGATATGCTTTTAATTCTGCCATGTTGTCAGTAAAGTCTTTGTTTGTATTGGCTGTGACTTTCTGTTTTGTATCACTCTTGGGGCCTTTTTACTTTTATAGAACCCCCCGTAATACCTCCTGTAGGGCTGGTTTCGTGGTTACGAAATTGGCTAGTGACTGTCGATTCTGAAATGTCTTTATTTCTCCATCAATTCTGAATGACAGCCTTGCTGGATAAAGGATCCTTGGCTGCATGTTTTTCTCTGAAAGAGCTTTAAAAATGCTCCCCCAACCCTTTCTCTCATTCCAGGTCTGTGTAGACAGGTCTGATGTAATTCTGATGCCTTTGCCTTGGTACGTGAGAAATTTCTTTGCCCTGGCCGCTTTCAATACTGTATCCTTGGATCTCATATTTGCGAGTTGCACTATGACGTGACGTGGTGTAGGTCTGTCATGGTTGAGCTTGGGAGGGGTCCTCTCTGCCTCTTGGACACGAATTTTTGTTTCCCTTGCTAGATTAGGGAAGTTTTCAGCTACAATTTGTTCAAATATCTCTTCTAGACCTCTGTTTTTCTCCACCCCCTCGGGGATGCCGATGATTCTAACATTGGATCGTTTCGTTGAGTCAGTAATCTCCCGTAGCCAACATTCGTGGGCGTGGATTTTTTTAAGACCATCTTCTATTTTTAATTTTTCCTCTATTAACCCATCCTCCAATTCACTAACCCTTTCCTCCGCTTCCGTGACCCTGGCCGTCAGAGCCTCTAGTTTTGCCTGCATTTGGCTCATAGAATTTTTAATTTCTGTCAAATTCGCTCTCATTTCCGCCCTTAGGGATTGTATATTCTCAGTAATATTTTCCTGAATACTTTTTTCAAGTCTACTCATTATCTTGACCATTGTTACTCTGAATTCCATTTCTGATAATTTGGTTACATCCATATCCGTTACTTCTGTGGCAGAGGCCCCTGACTCACTGTCCTTTCTTTGCTGGGGGGGGCTTCTCCTTCTTGTCATTCTGATGAAGAGAGGTTGCGGGGTTTCCAGAGCCCAAAATTATTGACTGGGTCCCAGGCCGTGCCCCTTGTTTTATAGGGATCTTAGAGATGTGGGCTTCTTCTTTAAAGATTTTATTTATTTACTTATCTGAGAGAGGGAGACAGACAGCAAGAACGAAACAGAAGCAGGGGAGTGAGAGAGGAAGAAGCAGGCTCCCAGCGGAGGAGCCCGATGAGGGACTCCTTTCCGGAACGCTGGGATCACGCCCTAAGCTGAAGGCAGGCGCTCAATGACTGCGCCACCCAGGCGCCTGGGTTGTGGGCTTCTTGATTTTTCAGCCTGCCTTCTGTGTTCTGGGGGAGGGGCCTGCCGCGCTGATACTCAGGCAACCCTGTTTGGGTAGAGTCTCCGTGCCCCTGCGAGGGAGGATGGGGATGGGCACTCTCTGAGCCGGTATTTCCAGGCTTTTGTTCTCTGGCGGCTTTCCCTGGCGGCCGGCTATGCCTCTTCTGAGGGTCAGAGCAGCAGAGGCTGCATTGTCGCAGAGCAGAGGGATTGCGGCCCGTTCTCCACTGATGTTCTGGCCACTTTAACTCTGTTACTGTTGGTGCTGCTCAACCCTGCGGCGTCCCGGGATGTGCGCACCAACTCGGCGACCCTGCCCTCACTTCCAGGGCCGGCGCGTCTCTGTCCTTTGTGTTTCTAATGCCGCCAGCCACCGGCCGCCCCGTCTCTGTCCTTTGTGTTTCTAATGCCGCCAGCCACCGGCCGCCCCGCTCGCTCCCGGGTCTCCCGGTCTCAGTCTATGCCCGGTGAGCACACCTCGATTCCGGAGTTTCGTGAGAAGCCTGGTGGCGCGCGCACCCGGTTCAGGGTCTCAGTCTGCTGTTACGCGGGTGCCGACCGCGAGTTCGCCCGCTCCCCCGTGCAGGTGGCCCGCCAGCCGCCAGCCGCCCCGCGCGCGCTCCGGGAGTTCCCGGTCTCAGTCTGGATCCTGTGAGCACACCGGGATTCCGGTGTTCCGGGAGATGCCTGGTGGCGCGCGTTCACGGCTCACCGGTCTCAGTCCGCTCTCTCGCGGGTACCCTCTGTGTGTCTTCCCGCTCCCCCGTGCAGGTGGCTGCCGCTTCCCGGCGCCCAAACACGGCGGCTCCCTCCCCCTTCCGTTTATCTTCCGATATCCGTGCACGGTTTACAGCTCCCCTCTTGGTACCTCAATACTCAGCGCTGGAGATGTTCATTTGTAGAGATCCAGATGCATCATCCTGCGTCTCAGGCTGATTCCGTGGTTATTTAGGCTGGTCTGGTACCTATCCAGCTCGACTCAGGGGACCGGCTGAAAAAGGGGTCCCCTACTCCTCCGCCATCTTAACTCCCTCCTATTATTCCTATTCAAGAGGCACAACCTGCCTTGGCCACGGATGGAACTTGATAGCTCATCAGCCTTCGACTTTGGGATGAAGGAGGAACATTTTGTTATTATCTGAAAGTTGCCTCACGATTTTTTGTCCCCTGTGTGAGTTTTGTTATGTATCGTATAGGGATTCTGGACAGTTCTTTCTGATCTAACATCTTCCCAGATGAGACCTGGGAGGATTTGGTTTTGGCCTTTTGAAATCAGACAACTGTGAAGTTTGAGGGAACAGGCTGTCAGACCAACCTCACTTCCAACACCAGCTGCAAATGTTAGAGGTTCCCAAAATCACACTTAGGTTTGATGATTTGCTAGAAGGACTTACAGAACTTACTGATAGCTGCTGCAGTCATAGTTTATTACAGGGAAAGGATACAGATTAAAATCAGCTAAAGAATGAAGCACATAGGACAGAGTCCAGGGGAAGAACCAATCGCAGAGCTTCCCCCGTCCTCTCCCTGTGGAGCCAGGACACAACTACTCTTCTGGCAATTATGCCTGACAATGTGAAGGGAGTACTGCCAACCGGGGAAGCTTACCCAAGCCTCGTGTTCAGAGCTTTTACTGGGTCTCCGGCATTCGATTGCCTCCATGGTTGACCTCAATCTCCAGTCCCTCCAGAGGTCAACGGATCCTGCTTGTCCCAAAGCAGCCCCCCCCACCACCAATATCTCATTGTTGGCCTTTCTACACTACACCTAAGGAGAATCTTTACCGTATCATATTGCTACTATAAATTCACCCTTAAAACATAAGAAATTCCAAGGTGCTTGGCTGGCTCAGTTGGTAGAGCACGTGACTTGATCTCAGGGTTGTGAGTTCAAGTCCCCACCCTGGAACTGTCTAGTGTGCTCAGCTCCCAATCTAAATCATTTTGTTAGACTACCTGGCATGACCCAAGGCCCCACACTAAACAAAGACACTCTAACCAGGCATGACATTTTAAGAAGACAAAGGCCAGATCTCTTTTTAGGCAAGATTAAATTTCTTTCTACGCAGAGGTGTGAGGCCTACAGCTCAGGAATAGTGTCTGGAGAGTTGAAAGAGACCAGGGCCAGATGACAATGACGTGAATGTTAATAGCACTCACTGGGATTTACTAAGATTTTCTACGTGTCAGGCACTGTGCTACCTTCTTTCAGGGAGGACCTCAAACCCCCCCCCACCCTGCCACAGAATAGGTGCTGATATTCTCCCCAGGGTGTGGGGGGGAGGTGGTCATAAGGCCACGTGATCAGTTGGTCAGTTGTGTGGAGACTTGGCTCCTCCCTCTGTGGCCTCCAGTTTTAAAGGAGACAAACTGAAGGTGCCTTGTACAGCACAGTGACTAAAAGCATGGACCGGCCTCAAATTTCTAGTGTGGGTAACTTTGGGCACCTGCTACTAGATGAAAGTCCAGAACAGCAGAGAGTCTAATCTGTTTTCTTCATTCCTATGTCTTCAACCCTGAGAAAACTACCTAGCACAAAATAAATACTCTATACATCTTCAGTGAATAAATGAAACTTATCTAAACTAAACCTCACTTCCTAGTATTGAAGATAGGAGAAAGCATATCTATCACTAGAGATGTTAGAAGGATTAGTGTGTTAATGCAGTAAGGCCCCTGGTACCAGGAAGTGTCCAGTAAACGTACCAATTACTGCCAGTGCCATGATTATTATCCAGCTCAGCAGGGAAACAGGTTTAGACACCTACAGAAGTTCCCTTCAGGAACAGAACGTGTACCTGATTGGAATGGGTCCTTCTTGGTGCCCTGGCACCTGAAAATTTTGGCAGGGCCTGGTCAAGGTACTCCAGGGCCGCAGAAGGAAAAAACAAAAACAAAAACAAAAAAACCCCACAAAACAGACCTTGTTCCTTCTTTGCAAACTGTGCTTCAAGAATTTCCTATTTATTTTCTAGTTTTTCATCTCCACTCACATCTTAATGCTTCCTCCCATTTCATTTTTATTTATCTTGTTGTTCTTGAATTTTTAGGATGTGTAATAGGTTTATTTTTAGCTTTCCTTTTTTAAAGATGATGGCATTTGGGGCTATAAAATTTCCTCAAAGTATGGACTTAGCTATCTATCATAGATGTCGCCATGATATGTTCTCTCTTTTTTTTTTAATTTATTTATTTGAGTGAGAGAGAGAGAATGGGGGAGGGGCAGATGGCAAGAACCTTGGAGCAGACTCCCCTCTGAGCGTGGAGCCCAATGCAGGCTCAATGTGGGGCTCAATCTCATGACCTGAGCTGAACCCAAGAGTCGGACACGTAACCAAATGGGCCTCTCAGGTGCCTTGACCATGATGTGCTCTTATCCCTGCTTTCTAGTTAGTTTGCAACTGCATATTTTATTTCCTGTCAAATCCCATAATTAACAGTAAGCTTTTTAACTAAAATTCCATATTTCTTGATTAGGATACATTTGAAAGTATTGGTGGAGCTGGATTCCTGGTAGAAAAATATAAGTCTTCTAAAAACTAAAGGCCTGAAGTACAACACTCAGAGGCACAGCTACCGTGTTTCCATCACAAAACACCCAGGCAATGAGGTTGGCAGATCATTCATGCAGGTCCCTCCCTGGAGGACCTCTTTAACAGGCAGACACCAGCCTCCACACCTCATTCAGGAGTTTTCCTGCCCGGGAGTGAACCCCAAACTGGTGCCCAGGGACTGCTCAGCTCACTGTGGTGCATCTGTTAGTACTGGCAGAGAACACAATTTGCCACTGGCCATGAGAACGAGACAACTGAGAGCCACTCTCACTACACCTAAGGAGAATCTTTACCGTATCATATTGCTACTATAAATTCACCTTTAAAACATAAGAAATTCCAAGGTGCTTGGCTGGCTCAGTTGGTAGAGCACGTGACTTGATCTCAGGGTTCTGAGTTCAAGCCCCACGTTGGGTGTGGAGACTACTTAAAAAAATTAAAACACAAGAAATTCTATCTCTATAGTTACTTATCTTTTTAAATATCTTAGGAGAGGTTCCACTGATCCACCTCCTCCAGGATGATGTTGCACTCTTGGGTCATTATGAGGCAAGTTATTCTCTTCTTCCCCAGGCCTCATCCCTGGGCTGCACCCATTCTAGGTGGGCACTGGATGAATCTATGAGATGAAAGGCCAGGACTGAATGTCCAAAGCCCAGGGCCCCACCCAGGAATCAGGTCTCAATAAATCAGTAAAGCTTACCTTACCAAGATCCCCTGAATTTCCAAAGGAAGAGACCCCAGCCAGGGATGGAACCACAAAATTATTCCATCTTTCCCACACACTGAGAATTCCTTCACCTCCACAAAGTCCCCACTGACTCAGTGTTTGAGCTTGGGCAAGTCATTTAACCTCTCTAGATCTTTCTCCTCATCTATAAAATGTGTGTAAGATCAATCCCTCTGAATTGCTGTGATGACTGAATGGGAGAATGTATGTAAACTCAGCATAGGATGCGACACATAGTAAGTGATGAATGTTAGCTTTTCATTGTTATTGTTATGGTGGTGGTTAAACTCAGACAAGGCTCCCAGATACTCTTTAATGCATTCCCAGCTATGGAGTACTTGCAACAGCCCTGAAAAACAAACATAATTTCATAGAAAATTGGGAAGCCTTAAGTAGCGTGCTTAGGGGAATAAAGAGAAAAACAGTATATATCTACCTGTAAATATAACATAATTAAATATTTGTTAATATATAATTTATATAGATATAAATACAAATAACATTTTGGCAGGATTTCCTCAGGGTCCCAGAACTCTAGGTCTCCAAAGCTGCTCCTCTCACTTCTTATTTATAAGCTTTGTATCAATGTGATCAGCTGAGTATGGAACTAGGAGTCATTTGTGTGTTCTTTAAAGTGTATCACATTCTTTAAAGTGTATCACCACTGAGCCTGGGTGGCTCAGTCGGTGAAGTCTATGCCTTCGGCTCAGGTCATGATCCCCGGGTCCTGGGACAAAGTCTTGCATCGGGCTCCCTGCTCAGTGGGGAGTCTGCTTCTCCCTTTGCCCCTCACCCCGTTTATGCTCTCTTTCTTTCCCTCTCTCTCTCAAATTAATAAATCAAAATCTTTAAAAAAATAAAAAAAAAATAAAGTGTATCACACGTAAGGTTCGGTCAGGCCAGGAATTAATGCAGATGATGACTGTCCACCCTGTGTTTGATTTTAAGGACATGGTGCTCCACGTCTGACAGTCAGATTCGGTGCCACTGTGGGTGATAAGCCAAGGTCCCTAAAAAGTCAAGAGGAGTTTCCTGCTTCAGCACCACCAGACAAGGCAAGCTGGTGAACACACATAACACACACACACACACACACACACACACACACACATACTCGCTCGGCTCTCAGATGTATTTTAGCCTCAGAATGTTCTTGAAAAATATTTCACCTGTTTGCCAAAATAAAAATCAAATGTTATATAATTAACAAAACTTGGGATGCCTGGCTGGCTTAGTTAAGCATCCAACTCATCCGACTCTTGGTTTCAGCTCAGGTCATGATCTCAGGGTCGTGAGATCGAGCCCCGCCCCAGGCCCTGAGCTCAGCGCGGAGTCTGCTTCAGATTCTTTCCCCATCTGTGCCTCCCCAGCTAGCACTCTCTCTATCTCTCCAAAATAAATAAATAAATAAATAAATAAATAAATAAATAAATAAATAAATAAATAAAATATTTTGAAAAAAATTAGCAAAGCTTATAGTTGTGGTGATGGGTATTTAACGTTGTCTACAAAATTTAGGAAAATGAATTTAGGCGTGTAGATTAATGTGACCCTTTCAAAAAATAGTTTGGTTCACACACATACACGCACACCCCTCTTGTTATATCAAAAGTATTAGGTATATTTATGTACTTTGACCCAGTAATTACAAGTCTAGCACTGCAACCTCAGGAAATATGGTTACATACGGAAAAGTATTTATTGCAGGGATGTTTATTATACTCTTATTTATAAAAATGCATATTGAAAAAAGCCTAAATGTTCAACAATGGGGAATTACCAAGTAATTTATATTATTCCCACCTATTGGAATATTATGTAGCCACTGAAGTTATTTATAAAGAGTTAGCTATAACAATATTCTGAAATCAATGTAGGCTAAAAAAATCATAATTATGAAAAAATAACTAGGCAGAGTAAAAAACTGAAAGAAATTTGGTTCAAATGTTATCATGGCTTGTCTTGGGATAGGAAGCTTATGGGTAACATTTTTCTCCTCTTCTTTTTTTGTTTTCTAAATTTTATAAAATAGTCTTTTTAAATGAAACAATAGACTTTATTTTTAAAAAGAAAAAAATGAAAGTCTAAGAACTAAAGAAGAAAAGGAAGAAAAAGAAGGAGAGGACATTTACTTTCTCATCGCTCCTCCTCCTGACCCTTGAAAGGTCCTGACCCAAGAGACTTATCCCAAGGAAGGGTTTACATGTTGTGGATACCTCACCAAGGCTCAGCGTCCCTCCACATCTTACTAAACTCTTAATAACAGGCCAGCTGGGGTAGGACTGTACTGTTTTCCAGCTCCAGTACAGAGAACAGGATCCGAGTACTTAATAAATATTGAACCAAACAGAGTGAGACCAACCCATGCGGGCCTGATTCTAATCGTTCTTTCCAAGGGGACTTTCTGTTTCAGTACCTCTGCCCATCCCTGGTGCAAGACAGGATCAAAATTTATTGCTGCCCCCCAGGCTGACTTACTCAGGAACCCAAATGTTTAGTCTCGCAAATAGCCCAGGACCTCCAAGACTGCCAACCTGTCCAGTCCATCAAAGTGTATCGCCAAAAATACAAACTATGATTTGGACAGATGGAAGACAAATTCTTGGTAATTCAAAGGAGGGAGCAAATCAGTATCTTCAGGGTAAACTCTACTGCTGTGCCACAAGAGAACCTTAAGTTCCTTCCCTGCAAATCCCCTATTTATCACACATTCACCTCTACTCCCAAGCCAACAGCATCCCTTGGACAGCTCACATTCCTGCAAATTGGTGTCTATTTGTAGCAATTTGGTTTATTATCACTGGTTCAGGGACAATTTAGAGCAGAGTTTGGCAGGCTTTTGTGATACCAATCTGCCCCGTTGTTCTCCTTATGGAAGACACCTGCTTTGCCAGGAAGATGCATTAGTTGTGGGTGACTGAGTAAGAACACAATTAAGCTGTCAGAGCTCCCAAGGATGCCTGCTGGGCCTGGAAACAGTAAACCTTAGGAATGCCCATCTCTTATGTTGGCCACAGAACCTGTCCAAAGGGTCCTACTGCATTCCTTCCCACATTTCATGCCAGAACATTCAGTAAAGATATACGGCACTTAGCAACGAGATCAGGACTTGAGAGTTCCATGGATAGCCTCTAGGATACTTATTTTCTCCCCATTCTCCCAGAATCATGTATGCCTAACCCAAGAGAACTCTGGAATCAGCCTACAGTCCAAAGAGCTCCCAGAAGTCTCACATTGCCAGACAGGTTGAAATGTCCTTCGCAAGGGTTCACCTTGGCTCCAAACTTGGGTCTTCATCTAGGAGAGGCTTCTATTTCTTGATGGCGAAGGTAATAAAGAGAAATGCATCACATACATCATCAGTAGAGGATGACCATCTCTGGAGATTGAGGGGGTCACATGTGAGACCTCCTGAACTAATAAATGATGTCTTCCTATCAACTGTGCCAGCCTTACCCACCAAGAGTCATTCCAGTTATAATCAGAGAGAGCTCCTGGGAAGAACAAGGGACCAATTCTTTTCCTTGGTTTCCCCCTCCCTATCCAGTTCCCAAACTACCAGAGAACTGCAGCTGCTCTGCCCCTGGCCTATAAGTTCCCCTTCATATGTGGTGTGATTTTATAGAAAGAGCACAAGCTTTGAACCCACAGTCCACATGGATGCGAGACCTTGGGCAAGTTATTTAATCTCTGTATTAGGTTTCACCTGGCACCTTAGCGTGCGGGTTTTATACAGTTGTATCCCCAAAGACCCAGTAACATCTTCAGGGACATTAAGTTCTTTTAAATTCTATTAAGAAGCATTGAGATAGTTCCTTCCTTCATCTTATACCAAGTCAACAAGGTCATTCAGATCTCAGCTCAAGCGTCATTTCCTGAAAGAGCCTTCCCTGACACCCACTCTAAAGCCCCCCACCCTCAGTCAGTCATGAGCACATCACCTCTTAGCTATTATTTTATTTACTCATTCATCTATTTGGTTGTTGCTCATTTTCTGACCTGCGATTCCTACAAGCTTTATAAGAGCCGGGAACTTACCTGCTCTTGCTGACCACCGGATGCAGTTATACAGCAGTTCCTGAAACACTGAGAGAGCTCACAGATACCTATCGGACAAACTAAGTCAAAGCATGGGCTCCAGCTGAGAACATGTCACAGTGTGGAGAGTGAGAGGCACTGACACTCTACCTTGCTGTGGGACCAAGTCTTCAGGAAAGCTTCCCAGCTGGACCACATGGCCCTCTCAGCCTGCAATGGGTAATTTCATACATCGGTTTGACTGGGTAAGGGCTATGCCCAGACAGCTGGTAAAACATGATTTCTGGGTGTGTCTCTGAGGGTGCTCAGAGATTAGCACTTAAATCAGTAGTTGGAGTAAAGACCACGCTCAACAACGTAGAGGGCATCATCCAATCTGAGGGCCTGAACAGAACAGTATGTAGAAGAGGGAAAAATGTGCTCTCTTTGCTTGAGCTAGGACATACATCTTCTCCTGCCCTCAGACACTGGCATTCCTGGTTGCCAAGCCTTCACACTCAGACTGAATTACATCAGTGGCTTCCCTGTTCTCTAGCTTGCACATGGAAGATCCAGGAAATTCTTGGCCTCCATAATTGCATGAGCCAATCCTAATACACACACACACACACACACACACACACACACACACACACACAGTTTGTACAAAGGTATGTATTTATACATACATATAGATAGACAGATGGATAGTCTCCTATTGATTCTCTTTCTCTGGAGAACCCCAACTAATATAGGTCCCTAGACAAGAGGTCTCAGCAGGTGGCTCAGAGCTCAAGGGTAAGAGCTGCTTTGCACAGAATTCACCTTAGAATGCCTCCACAATCTCTCAAAGTCTCTGGTAAGCAGCTGAGCAAGGGGAAAAGCTTCCATCAGATCAGACCATGCTGAGACCCTCTCACTCTGGACCCCTTAGAGGATATCCCCAGTGCTTCACTGGGTAAGTCCAAATGTGAACAGAAGAGAAGGAGGAAACCTTTCTTGGAAGGGAAGGTTGGAAGCAGAAAGAGCCAATTGCCTGTTTTCCCAGGCATGGAAATGGAAAGCACAAGTCTTGGGCATGTGCCACAGAACACCTTCTGTCTAGCTGGGGAGCCAGATCTGGGCTCAGTTATCAACTTCTGCTTAACATATATTTGTTGAAAAAGAGAAAAAGAAATCTATCTCTAGGAAGAGTAAAGGTTTTTGTTCTTTAGAGGGAACTAAACCAGAGTGACATTTTAAAACACATAGGTAATCTGGATAAATACAAATATATAAATAAAGTGTCATTTCCCTCATCAAATTATAATAATTAAAGTAATTCTGCATACTGATTCAGGTGAGATAGAACAGCATGCTCGTACCTAACTATTAGGAGACTAAATTAGTATAGAAATTGTGGAAAGGCATCTGGAATCTTAGAAATATTTACACCAGGTCTGCCACTGAATGGTTGAGCAAGTGGTGTTTTGCATAACCCCGAGGGGTACCATTCGCCTTGCAAGAACTGCAATGCAGTGACTGAGACAACTTTGCAGTAGATAGCAGCCAAGTGTCCGAAGGAAGGGCTGTCTCTTTTTAAGGTGCACAAGGTTGCCCCATCTGGTACTGGCAAGTGTGGTTTACACACATGGACATAGTGGCTGCATCTCTGTGGAGTCTACACAAAGTAAAGCATTGCCCAATATGGAAAATGTTTTATTTACAAAGATGTTCATCACAGCATTATTCAAAAATTGCAAACAACTTAAGTGTCCAACAGTAGAGAAATGATTAAATCAACTGCTGTGTACACAATTGAAATTTACGAACTGCTTGTAATAACACAGGAAAAAGCTTCTGCGATCTTATCATTATAATTTTATATGAATGGATACAAAATTGTGTATACAGCGTGATTACTACTATGTAAGGCAAACAAAAAATTTTAAAAGCTATTCATAATAAAAATGCAGGACGGTAATAAGCCAACAAACTAACAGTAGCTGTTTGGGGACGGTAGGTTTGCTGGTGCTTATTTTTGCCTCCCTAATTTACTATATTTGACAAATATTTTAATGAGCATGTATTCATTCTATATTGAAATCTCTACCAATAACTATTTAGAAGCAGAGAAGAGTTAGAAATTAGAGGCAGAATCCAAACCTTTCGAAATTCTGTTGCTGAGACTTGAAGACATTAAAACACCTGATGTGGTATTTTAGTATTTGTGGAAGATCTTTAGTACCTGGGCCAAGGAAATTATTTTACACCACCTGCTCCAAGAAACCCCCATCGGAGCAGGAGCCAGGCACACAGGAAGCTCTAAAGAAGGAGAGAGACTGCAGATGACATGAAACTATATATAGAAAATCCTAAAGACTCCACCAAAAAACTATTCAAATTGATAAGCAAATTCAGTAAAGCTACAGGATAAAAAATTAATAGACAGAAATATATTGCATTTATATTCATAAATAATGAAGTAGCAGGAAGAATAATTAAGAAAACAATCCCATTTAAAATTGCACCAAAAATGATAAAACACCTAGGAACAATTAAACCAAGGAGGTAAAAGACCTCTATTCTGAAAACTATAAGACACTGATGAAAGAAATTAAAGATGACACAAACAAATGGAAAGCTGTAGTACGCTCGTGGATTGGAAGAATTAATATCATTAAAATGCCCAAACTACACAAAGCAATCTATGGGTTTAATGCAATCCTATCAAAACATCAATAGCATTTTTCACAGAACAAGAACAAATAATTCTAAAATTAGTGTGGAATTACAAAAGACCCTGAATAGACAAAGCAATCTTGAGATAAAAGAACAAAGTTGGAGGTATCAAAATCCTGGATTTCAAGATATATACCACAAAGCTGTAGTAATCAAAACAGTATGGTATGGGCATAAAAATAGACACATAGATCAATGGAACGGGATAGACAGTCCAGAAATAAACCACTGGAGAAAAGATAGTCTTTTTAATAGATGGTGTTGGGAAAATTAGACAGCTAAGTGCAAAAGAATGAAACTGGACCAATTTCTTACACCATACACAAAAATAAGCGCAAGATGGATTAAGGACCTAAATGTGAGACTTGAAACCATAAAACTCCTGAAAGAAAACATAAGCAGTAATCTCTTGGACATCATCCTTAGGAACATATTTATGGCTATGTCTCCTCAGGCAAGGGAAACAAAAGCAAAAATGAACTATAGGGACTACATCAAAATAAAAGGCTTTTAAGCAGCAAAGGAAACCAACAACAAGAAAAAAAGTAACGTAGTGAATGGGAGAAGATATTTGCAAGTGATTTATCCAATAAGGATTCAATATCCAGAATATATAAAGAACTTATACAACTCAACATCAAAAAAAAAAACAATCCAATTAAAAATGGGCAGATATGGCAAAAATTGATAAGGCAAGAAACAACAAATGTTGGAGAGGATGTGGAGAAAGGGGATCCTGCTTACACTGTTGGTGGGAATGCAAGTTGGTACAGCCACTATGGAAAACAATGTGGAGGTCCCTCAAAAGGTTTAAAAATAGAGCTACCCTATGACCCAGCCATTGCACTACTGGGTATTTACCCCAAAGATACAGACGTAGTGAAGAGAAGGGCCATATGCACCCCAATGTTCATAGCAGCATTGTCCGCAATAGCTAAACCCTGGAAGGAGCCGAGATGCCCTTCAACAGACAAATGGATAAAGAAGATGTGGTCCATATATACAATGGAATATTACTCATCCATCAGAAAGAACGATTACCCAACATCTGCAGCAACAGGGACGGGTCTGAAGGAGATTATGCTAAGTGAAATAAGTCAAGCAGAGAAAGACAAGTATCATATGGTTTCACTCATTTATGGAACATAAGAAATAGCAGGGAGATCGGTAGGAGAAGGAAGGGAAGAATGAAGGGGGGTTAAACAGAAGGGAGAATGAACCACGAGAGACTATGGACTCTGGGAAACAAACTGAGGGCTTCAGAGGGGAGGGGAGGGGATTGGGATAGGTAGGTGATCGGTATTAAGGAGGGCATGTATTTCATGGAGCACTGGGTGTTAGACGCAAACAATGAATCATGGAACACTACATCAAAAACTAATGATGTACTACTGTATGGTGACTAACATGACATAATAAAAAATTTTTTTAAAAAATGGGCAGAGGACCTGAATAGACATTTTTTCCAAAGAAGACATACATATGGCCAACGGGCATATTAAGAAGAGTTCAACATCACTAATCAGGAAAATGCAAAGCAAAAACATGTAATGTAAACTGGTACAGCCACTATGGAAAACAGTATGGAGGTGCCTTGAAAAATTAAAGAGAAATACCATAGGATCCAGTAATTCTACTTCTAGATATTTATCCAAAGAAAACAAATATGCTAATTTGAAAATATATATGCACCCACATGTTCATTGCAGCATTACTCACAATAGTCAAAATAGGAAAGCAACCTAAGCGTCCATCAGTGAATGAATGAAGAAGATGAGGTACACATACACAGTGGAATATTCCTAAGCTGTATAAGAAAATGAAACCTTGCCATTTACAACAACACAGATGGGCCTTGAGGGCATTACGCTAAGTGAAATTAGACAGAGAAAGACAAATACTGTATGATTTCACTAATATGTGGAATCTGAAAGATAAAACATACAACAACAAGTTCATAGATACAGAGAATAGATTGGTGTTGCAGAAGAGGCAGGGAGGGATGAAGGAAGGTGGTCAAAAGATACAACCTTCAACTATAAAAGAAGTCATGGAAATGTAAATGCCCTGCATTGGTGACTATAGTTAACACTGTACTGCATATTTGGAAGGTGCCAAGAGAGTAGATCTTAAAAGTCTTCATTACAAGAAAAAGAAAAAAGAAAAAAATGTAACTATGTATAATGACCATGTTAACTAGACTTACTGTGATGATCATCTTACAATGTATACAAATTCCAAATCATCATATTGTCTACCTGCAACTGACATAATGTTAATACCAACTCTATCTCAACCTCTTCCTTGCCCATCTTAACACTGGCTAAGACACACCACTGAAGGAAATGCCATAAAGAGAGATACACCAACACTCCAGAATGTCTGTTTTGTGTTAACTGAGCTTGCGAGACTAAACCCTGCTCTTTGCAGTTTAAGCTACAGCTTTTCTTCTTAACCCTGTCCACTTGGGTTCAACAAAACATCAACTGCACCTAAGCAAAATGGCTATAGACCCCACTGCGGCTCCTGCTCAATGCCGCAGAAGACATGAGCATCATGCCTGCACATGAATCCTTGTCACAGCTGGGCTCTGAATCCCATACAAAGAGTGCAGGCCTTAAGAACAGTGTAAACCACTTCCCAGAGGGAACCAGCTGGAGGATCCTGCCCAGATTAAGCCATTACTCACCAGCATAGGGGTTGCCAGGAGGGGCCTTCAGCTCACTTCTAGACCAAGTTTCCCCCATTCTAGACCAAGGGCCTCTCACACCTGCCACAGGACCCCTGCACTGCCTGGTATAAAATGACAGGCTGGTAATTGTTTCATTCTGGAAGGAATGGGAATTCAATGTGTGCAACTGTAATTTACGATGCCATTCCAAGACTTGTAGTCAATGCACCAGTCATGGCTGAGCACAAAGAAAGGGGGCAAAGAGGGCACTTTCCTCTGCACTTGACTGTCACTGTGCGTGGGGCAGCACTGCCCTCCTTTAGCCATGCTGAGTGCTTGAGAGCCATGCACCAAGGGATTGCTCCATCATAACAGTTCCTCTAACTATGCTTTCTCATTCTTTCTTCTGCAGGTCACCAACCAAGATGATTTTTGACTGCTTTACTTTAGCTAATGGATATAACAAGATGTAATGGTGTGAATATGCTTTTACAAATTCTACAAACTGCCTACCATTCAAGCTCTTGATATGCCTGCTCTGAGAGCCATTTCCTCCTCCATCAGTTGAGAATAATGACATAAAATTTGAGGCATGCCTTCTCATGGTAGAGAGAGGGAAAGGTATACAGGCATATGGGTATACTCATTTTATTGCACGGTGCAGATATTGCATTTCTTACCAACAGAGGGATGGTGACAACCCCGTCCTGAGCAGGTCTATCGGCACCCTTTTTCCAATAGCATTTGCCCACTTTGCGTCTTTGTGTCACCTTTTGGTACTTCTCACAATACTTCAAACTTTCGAGTTTGGTGACTTTGAGAGTTTCAAGACTTCAGTGGAGGAAATACCTGCAGCTGTGGTGGAAACAGCAAGAGAACTAGAATCCGAAGTGGAGTGTGAAGACGGGACTGAATGGAGGCAACCTCATGATCAGACCCGAACAGATAAGGAGCTGCCCCTCATGGCTGAGCCAAGCACGTGGTTTCCTGAGCTGGAATCCGCTCCTGGGGGAGATGTGGTGAAGCTTGTTGACAACTAAGGATTTAGAATATTCCATGAACTTAGTTGATAAAGCAGCAGGGTTTGGGAGGATTGGCTCCAATTTTGAGAGAAGTTCTACTGTGGGTCAGATGCTATCAAACAGCATGGCATGCCACAGAGAAATCATCTGTGAAAGGAAGAGTCGACCGATGTGGCAAATTCACTGTTGACTTGTTTTGAGAAATTGCCCCAGCCGCCCCAGCCTTCAGCAGCCACCACCCTGATCAGTCAGCAGCCATCAACACAAAGGCAAGACCCTCCACCAGCCAAAAGATGATGATTTGCTGAAAGCTCAGATGATGGTTAACATTCTTTAGCAACGAAGTATTTTTTTAATGAAGGTATGCACATTGCTTTTTTTTTAGACATAATACTATAGCACCTTAAGTAGGCTACAGTATAGTGTAAACATAACTTTCATAAGCATGGGGAAACCAATAATTCATTGGACTCCCTTTATTGCAATATTCACTTTATTACGGTGGGCTGGAGCTGAACCTGCAGCACCTCTGAGGTGTGCCTGTATAAAGTAACAGGACCTGAGCGAGTTGTTAATTGCCTTTTCTATGCCAGACACCATGCCAGGTGCTTTCTATTAATTACTGCATACGATCCTCAGGAAGATGCCTGTGAAATAGGATTATCTCCATTTGCTGATGAGAAAATTGTAGCTGAAATACCTAACATTGCTCATTCAAAATCACAGAGCTAATAAAAGGAATATTCAACCCTCCAACCCAGGGCTTTCTGCCAAATGACTACACCAACAGGTTCTTTACCATATATATGCACACACACACATATAGGCACACACGGACGCAAGCAGGTACACACTTAGACACAGAGGGCAAAAATACAAACAGAAGTTTACGTGGCTTTGTGTGTACATACTCGTCTGTGTACACATTCTTTTTGGACTGAATGATGGGAACAGAGAAGGCTGAAGCTCTTCATTTTTTTTTAATGTTTTTTTATTACATTATGTTAGTCACCATACAGTACATCCCTGGTTTCTGATGCAAGGTTCGATGAAGCTCTTCATTTCTTGAAGTATCTGTATGGGTAAGTGGTTCCACCTAGTCTACCCAACAGCAGAAAATCAAGTGGAAAGTGGGCAAAGCAGGCCCTTTATCTGCACTGCCCTGGACTCTTGGCTACCTGAGCTGACAGTTGGCATGCGAACCCCAGGGAACCCTTGAACATCTGCCTACTTGAAGGCAGCAGCTAGATCTGTGGCCAAAGACTTGCTCAGGGTTCTGGGTTTTCCATTCTCCAATGTCCTGTAACCTGATGCCTGTCCTCAGTGGGCGTATGCTTGACCTTCTGAGTCAGAATGCTGAATTAAGGTAGGACACTGCAGTCGAACACAATAGCAGCACTTGGCCTTTGAGTACCTTTAGCCCTGGCACAGAGTGGAAACTCAGTAGGGGTTTGTTGACCGGCTGACCAATTGACTAACCAACAAGGGAGACCGAGATCAGCAGCTCTAGCAGCAAATTCACTTCTGTGGGTAAAGATGGTTTATATATCTCAAGTCTGCGTCTCCTCAGAAGAAAACATTTGTAACTAATTTATCCTTAAACATATCATCTTCCCTAAGGATAGGCAAGAGGCCCTGGCTCAGCAGGCTGGTTGGCTCTCCCGCTTTCCAGATGGCATGGGCATCCTTGAGCTAGATCCACCTGGTAAATTCCACCAACCCACACAGGCACCGTTCCCCAGAAGCTGCCTACAAACACAGGTACCTACCCAAGGCAAGGTACTGGTCTGCTCACCTCATGCCGCTCCCATCCTCCTCCTCGGACTGCTGGCCCCTCTCTATTGTATATCCAGCTCTTTCCATCTGGCTACCTTCTAATATCCTTTAGGCTTCATGGATTTGGCTTCCGCTCACATTCTGACTCTTTCTCCGGCTTGGTTTGACATCATTTGGAGCATCTGTTAAGAAACCCCTAGTTCAGCCATGACCCCTCAAAATCTCACTAAAAAAAAAAGGCTCTCTTCCTGTTCCCAACCTGAACCTCAGTCCTCTGAACACAGTACAGGCTAAGGGAGGAGCCCACATGCATTCCACACGCACACAAATGCCAAGAAAAGGAGGAGGCGAGAGTCTTCCAAACATCCTGATTGCAAAGGGAAAGCACACTTTCCCATGACTTGGCAGCTGTACTCCACTGTGATGCCTCCAATTTAAATGTCAGTACAATTTGCCCTTATAAAAACACAGCTCCCTCCCCCCTCCTTCACCAGGGACTGCATCTGTAACCACGGTAACAAAATCCAGGTGCAGCAGCACAACTACTGTTTCTATGAGGATGGAGAGCACAGAGAGGGCAAAAGGAAAGGGAGGTTCTGACATGCATGCATCCTGGGGTCTGTCCAGAATCTACTTCTGTCCTCACTTAGTCCTGCCCCAGGGAGACTAAGAACACTCCCATCCATTTTACAAGTAAAATTATCTCCTGCCGGTAGTAATACTCTTCTACCTATTCTTCCACTCAATGTCAAAACCTCTATTACATCTAGTTAATTACCTGAAAGAAATAGTCAATTCCAGGAACAAAACAGTTAAGGCCCTTGGTTAACTTGCCTAAAGCCAGAAGGTCTCTTGGGCAACAGAGCCCTATGTGTTTGAGTGTGCTTTTCCAGTTGTGCTCTCTCTACCCTGCTCACTCTTGCTCTATCTCACTTCTCTCTCTCTCTCTCTCTCTCACTCTCTCTCTCACACACACACACGCACTCACACAAACACAGGCAGAGGGAAGGGGAAGAGGGAGAAGATGCTAAGAATTTCTGTTCTTTGATCACTGGACATGACACTTCTGCTTTAAAAATAACTTATTTAATACTAGCATCATCTATGCTTTTGCAGGTATGTTCCACACTTGCATCTGTGTATAGGTGCACATCTCTGCATGACTATATATATTTGTGTGTATGTGTGTACAATAGAGGTTTAATGACCTGCTTAACCTACAGTAAATGGCAGAGTTAGGCATGCTCAGGGTTTATGGCTCCAAAGCTTTCTTTTCATCATACCATGTTGTCTCCCAAGTAGAATTTCAAGGACTACCCAAAAGCAATCAATCAATGAATCAGTGAATCAATCAATCAATCTAAATGAAATCTAGCTGGCATAAAAATACACCACAACCTAGGAAGCACAAATAAGGAGCCACTTCTGTTGAGTTTCTAGTATGGGCTGGTGGCAGTGCTGACCCTCTCAGGATCAACCTGTCTTGGCCCCCGAACAATCTGTGTGCCCAAACATAGGTGACTTTTTCCTGAAGGAACACAGGGAACTCACCAACTGTCAGAAATCCTGGGCACCTTTGAAGAGGTGGGAATATCCTCTTGAGGACAGAGCACAAATGAAAGAAGCCAGAAATAAGGTACCAAGAAAGATTCTGCCAGACTCAGGGTACACTCCCAGAGAGAATCCTTTTCTTGACTTTGCTGGCTCTCTTTGGCACCCAGCCTCTTTACCCATGATACCGTAATACCCACTGATTCTATTTTTGACTTTCAACTTTACCTGTGCTACCTGAGCACTCTGACCTTAACCAGTTCAGTTCCTAACTCCATTATTGACCTATCCTTGAAACTCCACTCTGTAGACATTAAGACCTGATCACTTCTGTGTTAGGACACAGAAATTTGGATAAACTCAGTCATGGCCAGGGCTCAGCCCTACCACCTGCTTTGATCCACTTACCCCATTTTCCACAATGGATACAAATTTGACAAAATAGGACTGAACAACACTAAAAACTAACCACAGAGGTGGCTAAACTTATGTGGCTAAACCATAACAGACATCTATAGAGCCTTCCATCCAATGGCATCATTATACACATTCTTCTCAACTACAAATGTAACAATCTCAAGGGTAGACTCTAGTTTAGGTGATAAAACAAGTCTTAATAAATTTAAAAGTACTAAGATCATATAAACTATGTTCTACAAATGCAATTAAATGAAATTAGAAGTCAATATAGAGAGAAATTGGGGAAATTCACAAATCCATATAAATTTCATAAAACATTCCTAAATAACCAATGATCAAAGGAGAAATCAACACATAAATTGGGAAATGGTTTGGGATAAATGAAAATGAAACATACCAAAACAAATGGAATGTAGCAAAAGAAGAAAGAGTTCAGAGGAACACTTATAGCTGTAAAGATATATATTTAAAAATAAGAATGATACCAAATCTGCAAACTAAACTTGCACCTCAAGAAACTAAAAGGAAAGCAAAACCTAAAAGCAAACCAAAAGCAAGAATGAAGGAAAATAAAGATCAGAGAAATAAATGAAACAAAATAGGAAAAAAATTATAGAAAGTCAATGAAACCAAAAGTTAGTTCCTTGAAAACATCAACAAAATTGATTAACTTTTAGCTAGAATAAACAAGAAAAAAGAGAGAAGATTCAAATTGCTAAAATCAGAAATTAAAGAGGATATTACTACTAACCCTACAGAAATTAAAAGGACTACAAAGGAATACTATGAAAAATTATATGCCAATAAACAGAAAACATAGATGAAATTAAGTGAAGAAAAAACAGACTATTTCAATATGCATATAACTAATAGAAAAATTAAATTAGTAATAAAAAAATCCCATGAAGAAAAAGCCCAGGACCCGTGGCTTCATTGATGAATTCTCCCAAACTTCTAAGAGATAATTAAAATAAATCTTTCACAAACTCTTTGAAAAATTTTGAGGAGGAAAAATTTTCCTTCTTATTCTAGGAGGCCAGTGTTACCCTGATGCTAAACCAGGCAAATACATCACAAGTAAAAAAGCTACAGACAAATGTCCCTTATATAAATTCAAAAATCCTCAATACCACACTACTAAATTGAAGCAGCAGCACATTGAAATGATTATATACCATGTGCAGCTGGGGTTTATCCAAGGAACGCAAGATTGGTTAACATATGAAAATCAATCAAAATAATAAATCATATTAATATACTAATACAATGAGGACACACACACAAAAAAACCAAACACATAGACCATCTCTATAGACACCAAAAAGGCATTTGACAAAACTTAATACTGTTTCATGATTTAAAAAAAAAGAAAATACTCAACAAACTATGAATAGAATTCTTTAACCTGACAAAGAACATATATATATATAAAAAAAACCCCACACAGCTAACATTGTACATAAAGGTGAAAACCTGACAGCTTTGCTTCTAAAGGTCAGGATCAAGACAAGTATATTTGCTTTCATCATTTTTATCCACCATTGCACTGGAGATTTTAGGCAGGGCAATTGGTCAAGAAAAAGAAATAAAAGATAGCCAGTTTGGAAAAGAAAAAGTAAAATTATCTCTCTTTTCAGATGGTATTATCTTGCATGTAGAAAATTCTAAGAAGTTGGCAAAAAACTATTAGGCCTAATAAATGAGTTCAGAAAGGTTACAAGATAAAAGATCAATATAAAATCCATTGTATTTCTATACACTAACCATGAACAACCCAAAAATGAAATTAAGAAAACAATTCAATTTATAGTAGTATCAAAATGAATAAAACACTTAATAAATTTATCAAAAAAGGCAAAATGTGAAACTTATTATCTATAAAACATATTTACAAAAAATTAAAGACTTGTATAAATGCAAGGACGTCTGTGTTCATGAACTGGAAAACCTAACATTGTTAAGATGGCAATACTCCCCAAAATCATGTACAGATTCAATATAATTCTTATCAAAATATTAGTGGCCTTTTTTTCCCCCAGAAATTGACATATGGGTCCTGAAATTCATAGTGCAAGGGAACCAGAATAGCAAAACAGTCTTGAAAATGAAAGACAAACACTAGAACTTGGATTTCCCAATTTCAAAACTTAATACAGAGCTAAAGTAATAAAGATTGTGTGGTCCTGGCATAAGGATAGATATATACACTGATGGAACAGAATTGAGAGTCCATAAATAAACCAATACATTTATAGGCAATTGATTTTTGCTGAATGTATCAAGGCAATTCAGTGGGGAAATAACAGACTTTGCAAAAAATGGCACTGAGACGATTAGAAATCCACATGTAAAAGAATGAAGTTGAACCCCTACCTCATACCACAAACAAAATTTAACTTAAAATACATCAAAGACCTAAAAGAGTTAAAACTATCAAACTCTTAAAACACGGAGATATATCCTTATGACCTTGGAATAGGCAATAGTTTCTTAGATATAACACTAAAAGCATAAGCGACAAAACAAAAATTAAATAAATTTGGCTTCATCAAAATTAATCACTATTGTGCATCAAAAGACAGCATCAAGAAAGTGAAAAGACAGCCCACAGAATGGAACAGATCATTTGCAAAATATATCTGAGAGAAGTCTAGTACACAAAATACAGAAAGAACACTCACAACTCAACAATAAAAAGACTAATAATCCAATTAAAAATGGGTAAAAAATTTGAACAGACATTGTTCCAAAGAGAACATGTAAGTGGCCAATTAGCACATGAAAAGATACTCAACATCATTAATCATTAGGGAAATGCAAATTACCCACAAGATGCCACTTCATACCCCATAGGATGGATATAATCAAAAGGACATACAGTAACAAGTGTTGGCAAGGGTGTGGATAAATTGGAACCCTCATTCATTGCCAGCAGTCATGTAAAATGGTACAGTCACTTTAGAAAACACTTTGATAGCTCCTCAAAAAATTAAACATAAAATTACCAAATGACCCAGCAACTCTACTTTTAGATATCACCCAAGATAAATGAAAACATATATCCACAAAAATACCTACACGAATGTTCACGACAGCATTATTCATAATAACAACTCACGTGTCTGTTAACTGATGCATGAAGAAATAAATGTTGTATATGCTTACAATGGCATGTTATCCAGCCATTTAAAAAACTGATACAGACTACAAGGATGAACCTTGGAAACATTATGCTAAATCAAAGAAGCCAGCCCCCCCTCAAAAAAAAGCCATATTTTGTATGGTAACATTATGTGAAATGTTCATAACAGGCAAATCCATAGAGAGAGAAAGTAAATTAATGGTTGCCAGAGGTTGGGGCAAGTAAGGAATGGGGAATAACTACTAATAGATATAAAGTTTCTTTTGAGGGTGACGGAAATATTCAAAAATTAGGTAGTGGTGATGGTTGCACAACCTTAAGGATACACGGAAAAGTACTAAATTGTACACTTTAAAATATAAATTTTACAGTAAGTCACCTTTATCTCAATTTTTAAAAAGAATACATTAAATAACTTCAATCTAATCACAGGGAAATATTCAATTTCCCTGCAAAATAAGAAATGTTTTATTTTTTTATAGGAAGGAATGTATTCTTCAAAAACGTCAATGGCATAAAACATCGTAGATTAAAGAATGACGAGTAGGCATAACAACCAACACAATACCTGATACTAGACTGGATCCTATCCACGGAAAACGCCTTAAGGATATTAGATCAACTGTTTAATTGGAATACAGGGTGATAGATCAGATGAAATAATTACATCAATGTCAATTTCTGAAGTTGAGAACTGTGTTGTAGTTATGTAAGAGAATCCCCCTCACTCTTTGGAAATTTATACCGAATTAAGGAGAGAGAGAGAGGTTTCTTTATCTAACTGTCTATAGAGTGAGAACATGCAAATGATATAGCACATAGAGTAAAAAGTTAATAGATGAAACTAGATAAAGAGTGTATTGTACTATGACACTATTCTCATTCTAACAGTCTATCTGTAAGTTTGAAATTATTTCCAAATAAAAAGTTTTTAGAAAGGAAATAATACAGAGAGTTCAGAGGCTGTGCTTTTGGGAAGAGCCAGTTACCATCTTATTCTCTAGTTAGAGACTTTCTGGGCTGCAGAAACATGGAGGCTTGAAAATTCTTGGAAGAACCTGACATCAACTCTATAAAGTGTGGGTGGAAAAGAGTTTGCCAACTCTCACCTGGTCAAGTCTGAACAACTGCTGGGCAAGGAAAGAGGACAATGGTGGCTCAGCTACAGCTTTACCATTCAGAGGAGAGGGAGTGCAAGTGTTCCCATGGGGCAAGTAGATGTTGTGGGAAGTGCAAATAAATAAATACATAAATAAAAGGATCCCAAATTACTTTGAAAGGATTCTGAATGAGGGGGTGATCTAGCAAGATGTAAGAATCCCAGAAGTGTTCTCTCACATAGGGACTGACAAGAGTCACAAAAGGGACAATGTACATCAGAGATCCTGTGCAGGGATTGCCAAAGAAGCCAGAAAATTATGTGTTGAAAAAAATCTTCAGTCAGGCTGTCGAATGCAGCAGAAGGAAAACCAAGCTGACTAGGCTTTTCTGAAATCTGTGACCACTAACCTCAGGGTGCCATCGGGGCTGCTGCAATCCTGCAAGCACATTTCCCAGTCCCTCCTCTTCTTCACATCTTCACTTCTCTCCTCAGACCTCTAGCACATCACTCATTCCTAGAAGACAACCTGTGTAGTGGGCAGTGCCAGGCCCTGTCTAGAGTCCCTCCTACTCCATTATATTGAGTAGCTATGGTGACAACACCCAACTACAACCTTCAGCCTAGATTCCTGAACTCCATTTCTCAGACTTAGTGAGTTCAAAAATCAAACTTCTGTCTTCCACCAACCCCCAAATGAGCCCTGTTTCTCCTGCAGCCTTTGCCATTTCAGTAAATGACAGACGCGCCCTCGCAGTTACTAGTGGAGTCCTCTAGAGTCCCTTCTTTCTCCTTCATCTCAAATGCTACCCAGAAACAAGCCCTGTTGTATTCACCATCAGAAGATGCAGAATATGACTCTTCCTCATTCACCATCCTAGGCTAAACCACCATCGTGTGTCACCTAGATGACTGCAATTGCCCCCCAGTTGTCTCCCCACTTCTGACCTTGACTCTCTACAGTCTATTCACTCAGCAGCCAGAGAGGTCACAGTAAAATTTAAGTCAGATCACATCCTTCATTCACACATGCCTCTGCAGTGGCTTCCCCACCTACCCAAGTAACAGCTAACATCCCTGCCATGACCTGAAAAGCCTAACATGACTGCCCCTATCTCCAACCACCTCTCTGCCCCAACATCTGCTATTCTCCATCTCACTTGTTCCCCCAGCCACACTACACATCTCGGGCTCCTTGGATATTTGGTCTCCTTTACTTAGATGTTCTTCCCCATATCTCCCCAGAGCTTACTTCCTTATTCCCTTAGGTCTCTTCCCAAATGTCACATTACCAGAAAGCCCTTCAATGTCTGCTCTATAGAAAGTAGCAAACCCATTCTCAGAAATCCTGATTCCTCTTTCCCGCTTTACTTCTCCCCACAGCCCCAATTTTACTTAGATATATCATATTTTTATTAATATGTTTTGCCTTGCCTACATGAACATAAGTTCCATGAAGCGAGGGACATTATTGTGCTGGTTCATACCCAGAGCCCAGAACAGTGTTTGGCATGAATTAGGAACATGATGAATATTTGTTGAATAAATGAGTAACTCCATCCTCCGTGCCCAAATCCAGGAGGACCCAGAGGCAGTGGTGAAAGTGGGAAGGGTGGAGCGATGCTAGTGAAGAGTTAAAGAACAGCCATGGCCCCCACCCTGACACTGATCAATGAGCAGAATCAGGCCTGAGTAGAGCAGACAGGCTTTCCTGTATATGGGCAGGAGGTTTTGACTTAAGTTGGTCTCAACTTGTTAATATCTGAAGACAAGACTATTCTAATATCTGAACCAGATCAGAAAGGCTGCAGGACTTCTTCGATATGATCCTATGGTGGGGAAGGGAGAGTTGGCAGAACAGATTTAAAGGCAGTGTGGGAGAATACAAAAGCAATTTCATATGCTCCCTACCCACTGCAGTCCATTTAATAAACCAGGTGCCCTTTCTCACTGCTGATGCAGGAGATAGTGCAGAAGGAACTGTCGGGACCAAATCGGAACACAAGCAAGTCCCCGCTGGCGTGGCAAGATTCCTCTCCTTAAAGAGGTCTATAGCATCTTGCACAGTGTGAAATAAAGCCATGTGTGTCAACTGAGTCCATAGGGGCAGGGGCCTTTCCCATTCTGCATTCGAGGCAAAGCCAGGATTTGCCAACAAAGCCCTGAGTCTATCTTGAGCCTCCATGAGCTGCAGGCAGTTACTGGGGCTTTGATTAAAGCATGATAGCCTTGAAAGTGCCCTAGAGAGGAAGGGCTGATCATCTAAAAAAAAGCATGCTCCAAATGTGTGAGAAGAAAGGATGGCATGAGGAAAGGGTATACAGATGGGAATCTACCGCGTGTACAAGAAAACTCAAGCAGCATAGCATACCAATGAAAGAAAAGGGATGTTAGGAGTCAGAGAGAGACAAGAAGGGCTTGACCTGAAGAATATCTTTGGGGATCAGTATTCTTTAATCCATCTTATGTGACTGTACTCCAATGAGTATGCCCTTTATATCTTCACCAAAGTCACTAAAAAGTGGGTACTGCAGGAGAGCTGGAGTTGGAGGATGCACAAAGTCCCTGGAAACCTTCCTCCAAGTTGACCTCAATCAGTTAATGTCAACTATGGAGTGGACAGTCAACATAGCCCCCTTACCATCCTGGCTCCAACTGGTATTTTTCAATTTTGTCCATTGGAAAATCATAAGAGGCCCTATCAAAGGTCTTATTTAAACCAAATAAAGTATTTTTGCTGGGTACTGCACTTCTGAAAATCTCAGTGACAGAATCAAACTCTCCATCAACACACATGCAATGTGTGTCCCATACTTACATCATCATTCAGAGGGAGCAACCCACACTTACATAATATAGGACTCATGTACTTAATAGTGCTTACAACACGACAACACACCAGCCAGTATCGTAAGAGCTTTATAGTTACAAAATCATTTCATTCTTACAATATTTCTAGGCACAGAATGATTAAGTTGCCCAAGGTTAAACAGTCAACAGCAGAACAGGGTTTTAATCCCCAGCCATCTGGCTCCTAAGTCAATGTCTTTTAAAGCCAATTAAGCCTGAGATATAGATGCTAAATACTGATTATACAGCAATCCTCTTTCCTTCTGAGCTACCTTCCCTTGAAGATGACTCTAGTCCAACTGATGTCCAAGTTCTCATCAGTCTGGGCATTGCTTTGTCCCCCTTCACGAGCCTTATTTGCCTACCTTTATACCTTCTACACCAAGAATGGCCTTTCTTTTTATACTCCTTTGCAAGACATATCCACTACAGCTCTCTTCCACCCAAGGTCAATGCCATGCCCTTGTTTTTCACTGTTTTCTAAAGGCTCTTGAATGCTTTGTACTGCAGTTAAAGGTTTCTTTTTTTTTTTTTCTAAGATTTTTTAAATTTATTTGACAGAGATAGAGACAGCCAGTGAGAGAGGGAACACAAGCAGGGGGAGTGGGAGAGGAAGAAGCAGGCTCATAGCGGAGGAGCCTGATGTGGGGCTCGATCCCAGAACGCCGGGATCACGCCCTGAGCCGAAGGCAGACGCTTAATGACTGAGCCACCCAGGCGCCCCTGCATTTAAAGGTTTCTTTAAACTCTGAGCAAACAGGCTAGACTGAAGCTGAGTGAAAGTACAGTTAGTTCTGACCTTATGACTAGATTCTTGGGATCTCTGGAGGTCCAAAGACATTATAATAATTACCTAACTTTTTTTAGGTTTATAGCCCCCACAAAAGAGTTGCCTCCAAACTGAGATTCTAAGAACATTTGCAGACCTCAGTAGTAACAGCATGACCAATGTGATAAGGCAAAGGTCTACAGTCATTGGACAAACTGTTATGGCTTTGTCTGTTATCTAGCACTGGGCTGGGCTCCACACAGGATAGTCCTGAGATTGCTATTTCAAAAGCCTGGACTGCTGACTCTCTAGGCTATAAGTCATCATAAGTCCCCCATGGAAGCCAAAAAGAGGAGCTTAGATGTTCACTTTATCTACAGCAAAAGCCCCATGAAAATTAAGGAACTAAAATGATTCACAAAAGAATAAACATAGCATATAGAAACAATGGAAAGCTCTAACATGGTAGGTGAAGAGGATACCTGGTAGCTTCCAACCAGCCTCCTAGAACAGTTGTCTTCAACACTTGGTAAGTAAGTAAATAATCTCCAGTTGCGGGCTCAAGTAGGGACCTCTAGAGACAATTCATGAGACCTAAGCCATCCTATGGTTGCTCTGTTATTCACAAAAATAAAATGTACTGGGGCACCTGGGTAGCTCAGTCAGTTAAGTGTCTGACTCTTGATTTCAGCTCAGGTTGTGATCTCAAGGTCATGAGATCAAGCCCTGCGTTGGTCAGCAGGGACTCTGCTTGAGATTCTCTCTCTCCCTCTTCTTCTGTCCCTCCCCCACCATGTTCATGCTTGCTTTCTCTAAAAAAAAAAGAGAAAAAGTACTATAAAGGTCATGGAAGAGTCCTCCTGACTCATTATGAAAAAGGTACAGCACAAGCTCCAATGTGAGTGTCAAGGGGATCCCAACATTCTGTGGCTGGCTGACATGCCACCAGAACCAGCCTGAAAGAGGATAAGCTGCCTTCCCACTAGGAGAAATGCCAAGGGCTGAATGCCTGAAGCCACAGAGGAAATCTCTCATACTCTTAACACAAAGGAAGCAAAGATGAAGGTGAGGACAACAAGGAGGAAGATGAGAGGAGAGGGAAGGAAGAGATGAAAGGGTTAGAGAAGAAAAGAGATCTTCTTCACTTGGGTCAAAATATAATTATAAACCATAGTCAGAAGCTGATAATTTCTCTTCCTTATTTCCCTTTTCTCATCCCAATGACCACCTTCCTTCTCTTTTTTACATAGTGAATTGTTGACCTCTTCTTTGCTTTCCTTTGGGCTTAGATTATCATGGCCTGAATCATTTCCCATTGAAAAGTCTTTGCACTCCGGTTTCCAGTGAAGCTGAATAGACACTGTGAATACATAGTCAAGAGCTTGGAAGTTGTTGCTCCTCTCCTCACAAGAAAAAGGCTGAACAAACTGAAAATCAGCAACTCTTCTTAGACTCAGCATAAAATGCAGGGCATGGGGCAAATTGCTTGCCCCAAATCTGGAGGATGACCAAATACAAAGAAAGAAGTCTTACCAGGAAGGAGCCAGAGTCAGAGCCTGGTAGGAACACTTAAAGGGTACTTTGACTAGTTTCTGGAGGCTTTGTGCAGACCAGCTTGAGAGAAAACCTGCTAGGGGCCCACCTTTTAGGCAATGGGGTAGGGAACAACTTCATGAATTTTAACTCCAGGAACCCCACCAGGTTACCAGGATGAAAAATCAGAAAAGAGCTTTCTGTTCTTTTAACAAAGGTCTGCCCTCAAGGGAAACCATTTAGCATATCCCAACCAACGTGGGGTTTACCCAAGCCTAACCAGCAAAGAGGAAGGGGAATATCCAACTTTGGCTACCTCTAGTCTTCCTGTGTCACCTAAGGGGAGAAAGGAAGGAGCTGAAATGCACTTGTCAAGGTCATAGCACAGTGGCACAGGACCATCAAAATACTGAGACTTTCTCATAAAAAACTAGAAGGCTTCTTTTTCCCCCACACCACCCACACTTAACCACACACCAACAGGGCTCCTCTATAATAACAGCAGATTACAGCTGAGAAGAACGGCAAGGCTCAGGTTCTGTTCCAGAAAGAGTCTGTGGGGAAACTCAAAAACAATTTACGAACACAAATAAGGACATGAGAGGAAATTTGAGCCTCTGACATCTAAAACTACAGCACATAGTAAACAAACAGCCTAACTTCCAGCCAGATAAATATAAACTTCATACTAATAGCATATTTACCTCATTTCCTTTTACCCAATACAACATGTTCAGCTTTCAAAAACAAAAATTACAAGGCATTCTAAAAAGCCAAAAACAAACACTTAAAGTTAAAAAAAAAAAGTCTGAAGGTGCAAACTAAGCATCAGAACAAGAATCACATATGGTAGATATTTTGGAATTATCAGATTGGGAGTTTAAAATGACTATGATTAATATGCTAGGAACTCGAATGAGAAAAGTGGGTAACATTTAAGAACAGAGGGGTAATGTAAGCTGAGAGATAGAAACTGTAAGGAAGAACAGAAAGGAGGTGCTAGAAATCAAAAACACTGTAACAGAAATGAATAGTGCCTCTGACGGGCTCATCAGAAGAGTGGACACAGCCAAGAAAAGCACCAGTGAGTCTGAAGATACGTCAACAGAAAAGTCCCAGAATGAGAAAAGAGAACAGAATATCCAATACCATGGGGCAATTATAAAAGGTGTAACGCAGGTATAATGGGAATACCAGAAGCAAAGAAAGAAAAGAAGAAACATTTGAAAATATCATGGTCAAGAATTTTCTAAAACTCTAGTGAGAGAAACCAAACCACAGATCCAAATGTTCAGAGAACACTAAACACAATATATATATAGAACACTACACCTGCATATTTCATATACAAAATGTAGAAAATCAAAGCCAAAGAGAAAATTTGGGAAGAACTAGGGAGTCGGGGGACATTAGCCTACAGAGCAACAACCATTAGAATTACATAGGACTTCTCCTCATAAACCATGCAAACAAGAGAGGAGTGAAATGTTTACAGTGTTGAAAGAGAAACACCAAGCTAGAACTCTGTATCCTGAAGTGAAATCATGCTTCAATAGTAAAGGACAATTACTTGCTCAGACAAGAATTGAGGGAATCTGTCACCAGTAAGCCTATTCAATTTGAAAAGAAATTCTTCAAAAGAAAGGAAAATGACAGAGGTGGGAAACGCGAATCCATGCAGAGAAAGAAAGAGCATTAGAAAAGGAATAAATGAAGGTAAAGAAAACTTTCTATTTTTCTTATTCTTAGTTGATCTAACAGATAGCAGTTTGCTTAAAATAATAAGAGCAAGGATACAGTGGGTGATTGTAACTGACATATAAGTGAAATGAATGACAGCAACGTTATAAGGGACAGGAGGGAGGAATTTGGGACTCTCTTGCGAGGCAAAGTACCACCTGTGAAGTACTGTAATGTTACTTGGAAGTGGATGTAGAGTAGTTGTAAGTGTATATTACAGACTCTAGGGCAACCAGTAAATTAAGAAACAAACAACTTTATAAACCCATTATTCACACGAGCGCTTTCCAGGTAACAGCCTTCTGCCCCACCCCAGGATTTCTCTCAGAACCCTGGAGTACGTGAATTAGGAATAGAGGAAAGCTGGGTACCTGGGATACAAGGACCCACATCAATGACGGGATCCCAGACGGCAATGGGGGAAGTGGTGTGGGATGCAAAGGAGACCAAGGCTGACCAACCCCATCCACAGTTTCACAGCCTCTCAGATTTGATCCAGTCCAACCCCAGCTCATGGATGGAGCCTAAATGTCTGCAGATTTAGCCAGCTTCACGCTTTCTGTACCCTTCTCCAGCACTTCCCGAATCTAACAAAAGCAACCAGAAGCCACCCTGAGTAAGGCCAACACCTCCGTGCACTGCCCAGAATCAGAGCGCAAAGACTTCCCTGCTGGTACTTGGAGCCAAGGGCTCTCACCCCTCCCTGGAGGCAGCCCCTGGGCTTGCACACTCAGTCCCCGCCCCACTCACCTACTCACAAATGGAGCCTGACAATTCTCCTCCTTCTCTTCGGCGTCATCACATCTCTTGCTACTAAATTATTCACAAATGTGATGTTATTTCTACCATATTAAAAATAGATATATTAAATAACTTCCTTTAGTCTGCGTCCCCTTCCAAGTATTGCCCCAGTGTTCTCCTTGCCCTTTACAATAAACTAATAAAAGTAATCGTACGGACTTGCCACTTCTAATTTCTTTCCTCCGGTTCTCTTTCAGATCCACTGCAACCAGGCTTTCTACCTCTGCCACTTTTGTGAACGTCACCAGTGACCTCCAGGTGGCCAAGAACAACGGTCAATTCCCAGTCTTCCTTTGGCTCGACCTTCGCTTTTTATCTACACCCCTCTGTTCCTGTTCTCATCCAGGACGGTGGATTTAGACTCCGCCCCTATTCACAGCCCCAGCCTAGACCTCCCCAACATCTAGACTCACATCTGCAGTTGTCACTGCGCCTCGCTGCATGGACGCCTAAGGGCAACTCGAACTTAGCCAGGCCTAAACTGCGATCCTGCTTTTCCCGGGGCCTTTACCAGGGCAACCACTGGCAGTTCATCCTGTGAGTAGCTCAGACCCACGGCTTAGCCTCATCCTTAACTCCTCTGTTCCTCTCACTTTCCACACCCCATCTATCAGCAAATCTGGTTCGCACTCCTTGAAAATATACCCAGAATCTGACACATCCTCCCACACTGACTTGTTAGCACCCTCGTCCTAGTGACTCTCATTTGGAAAATTTCAGTAGTCTCTTACCAGATCTTCCTGCTTGCAGTCTTGTGGGCCTACCATCTACTTACTCTCCATGTTTTAACCAGAATGAGCTTATTCAGACAGGCTCCATGGTCACAGATTTGGCAACTGCTATTTCCTCTGTCTGGACCATTCCTAGACACCGCTTACCCCCTCACATCCTGAAGTTCTTGCTGAAATACTCTTTCTCGGAAAAGCCTTCCCTGGCCATCGTATTTAAAGTGGACTCCCCACTCCTAGCATTCCTTCCTCACCCTTCCAGCTTTATTTTTCTCCGTAGCATTTACCTACACACTGTTTCTCTCCTTTATTTAGTGTACAGTCTGTCTCTCCATGCATCGTAAGCTCCAGGAAGGTAGGGATAGCTCTCTGTTTTGATTACTGCTCTGCCCCAACTCCTAGAATGATGTTTGGCAAACAGGTAAGAATAAGAAGACATTCATAATAAATGCTAAGTATCTGTTGAATTAATGCTTCAATCCTTTTGCTACTTAATCCTGCATGCCTAACTCTATTCTTCAAACATCTTCCATGAAATTTTTTTAACATTTTCTTGGAGATTTCCGGCATCTTTTAAAATTCAGACTACAAAAAGCTGACAATTTCTTTGAATCCATTAGCAACCTCTAGTCTTTGCAGAAAGCTAATCACAGACATCAGTTACAATTGTAAATGAAAATTGTTTCCCTCCAATAAGATTGTGCTGTTGATGTGGCATTCCAGGAGGATGCTGGAGCAGCCTGCTTACCTCTGCAGTTCTAGAAGCTTCTCCACGTTGCAGTGCCTGCAGGCATTCCCCCAAATTATTTAAATCGGTTCCCAGTCATCTTTGGTGCAACTCCAGAGTCTTTTCCAAATATAGCAAACACACACATATAGGCACAGAGGAAAAATTACGGAATTAAAACAGCTTAGTACTTCTTAGCAAATTCTATCAGAGTCTAGGAGCGAGTGTTTCCAGTACAGCCTGCGGCTTTGCAACCATAGTTTTAAGTTCCATCCTGCCTTCACTCACAGCCCTCCAAAGAGTAAATAAAATTTCATAATAATTGCTCATAAAAAATTTTCTCACCCAAATTAAGAACAAGTAAGGCAATTGCCCAACAGAAGAATGTAATAATTAAAATTGTATTAGTATGGCCTAATTTCCATTCCCAAAGTGTCCCATATCATTTTATTATATGGCATTGTTCTTTTTTCTTTTCTTTTTTGTGAGCAAAGGAAACACGAAGTCAAAACATATCCACTCATAGGGACACAAAACCCAGCTCCCATTTCCCAGGATGCACGCAGCAGCAACCCATCATGGAGTGCCCCTTCGTGTGGAGCCTTATTCTACTGGACATACCATGGACTGGTTCTACCAGTGAAAAAGAAACTGGCCTCGGGGCCCAGGTCCTAACAGATGCCCCTCTCCTGAGCACAAAGACACTTCTAAAATGCATTCTATTGTGTAGACCCAGATTTCTCTCAGAGAACTCCTAGGAGCCATGGCTATGAGCAACCCAGCCAACTTTTCTCCATGTGGCCAGGAGTGCCGGCCATCATCGAGTCTGACTTACCCTACCCCGAGACTGAAAATTCTGATACAGGCGGAATACCTTTAACCCCTCTTCCAGAATTGTTATGAGGAGACAATTACCCTGTCTTTAGTAAGACATAAAAATTTTCAACACATAGACTCTTATGAAGTTTTTTTTTTAATGTACTTCTTTAAACAGGATTCTAGTCATCCCAATTTCAGTTTCTGAAGAGGTGTGATTTGGTTGCCATATTTCCTTGAACAAAAACAACTGAAAACATTTACCTTTACGTATTATGGAAGAGACGGCTGCCCCGAGCTTTCATTGACTTGTTTCTCCTGGCTGCCACACTACTCACCCACACCTGTATATGCAGAAATGGGTTCACCACCATGTACTCCCTAGAGCCACAGCATCAGCCCAGAGAGACCAGCCTCTGTGATCATTGAAACTCATATTCCATCATCAAGAAATTCCCCAAGGGCTTTGGCCTTTGAATTTTTGGTTTCCTTCCCCTTTCTTAATTTAACAGAACCTCTTGCTTGTTCACTGTGCACACCAACGATCCTGTAGCCCTCTCAGGGGTGTCTATCTTTTTCCCCACAGGCCTTTTACCACCGTGCCTGGAGGTAAGGTCAGGAGCCTTCATTCTCTTTGCTGAAACACCTCCTTTCTGCCCTCAAAAACTCCAGCTCTACTGAAGCCCAAATCATCAGACTTTACTCCCAGTGCTCTTCATCATTGTGGACTTCTGCTAACTCATGCTCACTTCTCCTCATTTATTGAAGATTTGGGGCCCTGGATTAGTCTTCCTTTTCATCACTACTTACATAATTATTCTTGGAATACACATAGCTGGTCCAAGCAACAGTCCGTCCTCTCAGTGTCTAGACATCCTTCACTCCACTCATCTTTCCTTCCACGCTGCTGTTACCACTTCCAAACAATCTCCACTTCACGGATCCCCTCTCTGTCTAGCCTCTACCTCCGCACTTTCCTGCTCACTAATTTTGGTATTGCCATTCCTGCCATTCTCTCATCTTACTGGGATCTGGAATTCTTGATCCTTCCCCCTTTTCATTGTCCATCATGGCCCTCATGTCTTCACTCTTCCCCTTGCCTGACTTCGAGTCCATAGTACAACACATTTACCTAAATCTTTTGTAAACACCCTTAATCTCCTGGCACCTCTCTGACTCCATTATATTTACTGGGGGGGAAAAAAGATCTATTACTATCCATATATCTTCTGCCTTCACACGCACCCTGAAGCAGCTCAACCAGGAGTTGGCAAACTACAGTCCTTGGACCAAAGGTGGACCACGCCCTGTTTTTATAGTTTTATTGGAATATAGACACAATCATTCACTTACGTATTATCTGTTTCTGTTTTCACACCACCATGGCAGAGTTAATAGTGTGACAGAAACCGTATGGTTCACAGAACCAGAAATGCTTTATTACCTGTCCCTTTACAGAAGAAATTGCCTAATGCTGTGTCAAACCAGTAATTCTCAGTAATGCTCACTGGCCTCACTTTTGGTTTATGTCTTCAAAACGCAAGTCAATATCTAATTTTAACAGCCATGACTGCTACATTCCCTAGTATACCTTACCTGTTCCCACTCTCACCTGATGACCTCACCCCAAAACAGAGACAGAAAACACATGCAGTCAAATAGAAGTGATTTCACCTTGCATCACTGAATTCATCTCCATCTCCTACATCACCTCTTTATCTTCCTCTCTCTTCCATCTTCTCCAATCATACATGAATATTGTCCATCGTAAGAAGAATAATACAATTGACCATGCATCCCCTTCTAGCTTCTGCTCATTTCTTTGCTTGCCTTCATTGAGAAATTCCACACTCACTGTATCCACTTCCTGCCTCCCATTTTCTCCCCCCTACTTGGCAAAATGGCTTTTTTTTAAGGCACCTAAGACATTCATACTGCTAAACCCAACAGTTTATGCTCAGTTCTTCTTGTATCAGGCATCTCAGAAGTGCTGCAGGAGGCGATTTTGAAGTCTTTCTTGAAGGATCATCTTCTCCTGGCTCCTGGGGCTCTACCCCTGGATTTCCTCCTCCCTCAGTAACAGCTCCACCCCAATGTCTTTGCAATCTCCTCATACACTGACAGATCTGTGTTAGTGAGCCCCCGAGTTTTGCTCTTGACCTTCTTGCTCTCTGTATCTCCCCTCTCAGCCTGAGTTCATCAAGTCTCACAGGTGTAAGTGCCTTCTCCAGGCTCTTAACTCCCAAACCTATCACTCCATCCTTGATTTCCACCTTGAGCCAGATAGCCAACCATCAGACACTTGTACTTAGATGTCTACTAACCACCTTGAACTCAGACTGGCCAAACATTAATTTCCACACCCACCCCCTATAGCTGCTCCTCCTCAGTCCTTCCCTTTCAGAAAATGATAGGACCATCCGCTTAGTTCCTTGGGCCAAAAAACAAATAGTTATCCTTGTTCCTTTCTTCCACAGTTCACATCCAAACCTCTATAAATCCAACTGGTTCAATGTCTACAACATAGTAAGAATCACGTCACTATTGACCATCTCTGTGGCTACACCCTAGACAAAGCCACCAGTGCCTCCTATCTGGACGAAAGAGCAGCCTCCAGCTTCCACGCTTGCTATTCTCCAGTCCATTCCTCGCATACGGCCAGAGTAGTCATCCTGCACTGCAAACCAGATTGTACCATCTCCTCACTGAAAACTGTCCGGTAGCTTCTCACTGACATTAAAGTGAAACCAAATTCCTTAACGTAGCCAAAAGGCCCCGTGTTATTACATCCCTGCCTCTATCTCCAAAATCCTTCCCTTCCCCTTGCTCCTCTGCTCTGTCCACCAGCTAGAAGCTTTCCTTCCATCCTTCTAAGCTGCCCACTTCCTCTCATCAAGATCTTCTTAGAATGCTTCTCGGCTAGGTCTCTAAATAGCTGTTTTCTTCTCAAATGTCACACTTCAGAGAGACCCTCCTTGACAACCTGAGTTAAAATGTCCCCTTTCTCCAATTTCTATTATTTTTCTTCATAGGACTTACCAATTCCTCAGAACATCTGATTTATATGCATATATATATACACATTTATATACGTGTGTGTGTATGTATATATATATATATATATATATATATATATATATATATATACATACACATTGCATTTGTTTGCATGTTTATTTTCTCATCAAATTAGTCACTAGCTCCTAGAGGCCAGAGATTTGGTTATTCTTCTACCATCTGCCTAACATCTAAACCAGCACTGAAAACAGAGGAAGCTCACAATAAATATTTATTGTCTGACTGACAAATGTAATAAAATGTAAAGTTGGTTAGTTTAACATCTAATCCCAAGGAAGTTACAATTTATAAGATTATTTTATATTCAGATGATGCTTGAATTTTCTAATTTTGTTGGCTCATTGACAGAAATATCGCAGCCTTGAAAAACCGCCGATTCCTACTCTCTCAGGCAGTTAAGACTCAGGAAGAAAACCACATATTTAAAGTGACATTGACCCTGCACACACATGTATTTATCCCGACCAGGTGCAAGCCCTCGCAGGCACAGACACATTTAACGCCCCTGAAAGCCGATTTTTCCCCTTGAGACACAGTGACCATTTAGGAGAGGTACCGGTTCCTTTAACAAATAGACCATATAATCACGAATTCGCTCAACATTTATCATTCTCCCAGCAGTGTGTTTCTTTAACCCAATATTCTTCTCCATATGATTTTTCTCCTACATTTAAAACAAACACACATGAAAAGTTACGTTTACAGAAATACACAGTCAACGATTTTAAACGGTTTGCGCCTCACCCATCCTCACGTTAGTGGAGCTTTGGCTTGCTAAATCCCTACGGAGGAGGATCCAGGAGACGAAAGGGATAGAGCGTTACCCGAGGCCTGTTTCTGCCCAGGACAAACCCATCAGGCTGACGAGCGGGGTGAACCCTTAGAAAGCCCTGCCTCAAGCACAATGTTCCATGTAGGCTTCGGGGCCTGAGCCTGTCTGCGCCAGTCACTGGGCAATGCTGAAACCTGCCCCCCATCGAACAGGCCCTAAAGACTTAGAGATGACGATGCCTCTTAGCCCTCAGATGCATCAGCTGCCCTGTGGTACCACTTACTTTCTGGAAGGCACGGATGCGCGCGCGCATGCACACACACACACACACACACACACACACACACACACACACGAAGCTCTACACACATTTCCGGGGCCTTCATCTGCCATCTCTGCAGTTACGAGCCTTTCATTTCCGAAAGCCTCAGATCATACCAGAGTGAAGAGAAACGGCACCAGCTGTGCCCAGGCTGTACGTGGGCACCGATCCCGGGCCACGTGCAGCACCAGAAGGTTCAATACTCCTGGGACCAAACGCACTACCTTTTCATGCGCATTCGCAGAGTCAGCCAGTCACCTCCTAGTCCGAACCTATCCCTCCGAGACGGTCGTTTCAGACGGCCTGCCACTGAAGTCCGGGAAGCGTTTTATAACCGTTTTATAACCTCGTCTCTCTTCCGCGCTCTCCCTGACAGCCTCGGTGGCAGACTCCATTTTCCCAAAATGGCCACAACCATGTCTTCTCTCCCGCCCGCTCTCCTTACAATGTGATGTGGACACCTCTCCCCTCAGGAGCTGAGGCCCGTGGGTCCTCTCCTGGAACGTGGGCAGGTCTCTGTGATGGATTCCACACACGGAACACAGCGAACGTGATGCTGGGCGAGGCCAGGGTCGTCGAAGGCGATGCAGCTGGCTTTGGTTCTCTGGGAGCCCAGCCTCCCTGCTGTTGAAGGAACAAGCACTTGGGGGGCCGGGGAGGGGTCTACATAGAGAGGCCTGTGTAGAAGGGAATGCAGGCCCCCCGCCCGCAGCCCGGCAGAGCCACCCCAGCTGATGGTGATTCAGCAGCACCGGCTCCCCCCACGAAACCCGACTCAAGCTGCAAGCTCTTGAGCTGAATTGATTATTGTTTCGAGCCACGACATTTAGGGCTGATTTGTTAGACAATGATGTTAACCAAAGCAGCTGCTGTCGCCTCCCCTTGGGGGCGCCTTCTTTGTCTCCCCCAGGTATGGGCATGTTTGACTCATTCCCCTTACTCTGAATCAAAATGTTATTTGTCCTCTCAGGATACAGAACTTAGCTCTGCCCGCCTACTCGTTTCCACACCTGCCCTGCCTTGCACCCACTCCCCTCTCAGGAACCAGCCGTTGTCTACTCACCTGTGCAAAGTGGTTGTCAGGTTTACATAAGAACCTGAAATTCAAGCCACCCTCAGGGAAGACGAAATGATAGGAGAGCACCAAGATTTGAGGGACTCTGTGAGAGTTATCAGTGGGGGAGGGGGACAAACCGAAACCCAGAGCCAGTCATCCAGTAATGCATCAGGAGCTGGGGACATCGCAGAGAGTCAAAATGTGAGAACCTAAGAAGGGCTGCAAGCAGGAGTCAAGGGGCAAATGAAGCTAGGACATGTTTGCAAAGGTGGGGAGTCAGGGTGTTATTCTACAGGTAATCAGTTGGTGAGTAGTGACCCACAGTCATGGTTACCACTCCTGGCAACAATTATTAAGGTCAGTCTTCACAACGTCCTAGATCCAGTAACTTTATCACCAAAAGGAATGAGGTTAATCGAAAATGTATTCTTAGAAAACTCATCTGTGTCCTGTAATCACACTTTCTCTACAGACGCTCTCAGGACGTTATTTGCTGTGTGTGTGTGTGTGTGTGTGTGTGTGTGTGTGTGTGTGTGAGACAAAGCAGATCCTATGTTAAGGGTCACCATTGGATAAAGCTATGTATAAGACAATAAACGCTAACCTACCATCTCCAAATCATGGGCCATGACCAGCTGTATGACTTTAAACACGTTACAGAATTTTTCTGAGCATCTGTAGCCTACTTTATAAAATGGAGATGATAATAACAGTATTCGTTCTCAAAGCGTTTTTTAAGATTAAGATAACATAATTAAAGCATCAGGCACCTTTGGTTTGTGATTCATAAATTCTGAATTCTCTCCTTGTTCCCCATGTGTAAATGTGGCAAGGCTGCCCAGGACTGCCGAACTAAGCCATTTGTCCTCATGCATTATTCAGAGCTCCACCCAGGCATGTCCCGACTCCTGGGGCTGATCCAATTAGTCACTCATAGGCTGTAGCTTTAGGGATCTTGACACCATCCTAAAAGCTCTCATCAGAAATTCTCTCCTTTCCTCTTTTTCCCTGATAGCTACAATCTCATTTTATCACCAAACAAAACCACATTCCCCTTCTTGGCTGTGTCTAAAGCAACCAGTTTGCCACAGAGCCTCTCAGAATATATCCCTGCAAAGCAATCCCACCCCAGAGTCAGGGCCTGATTGAACTTGATGACGGTGACATTCTTAATGAAAGTCAGACAGCAAGGCCTTCAGAGGGTACGTCCCAGTGGAAAGCACAGCAGAAAACAGATTGGGTTAATCTTCTATGTGGCTCCCGATTTTCCAAGCTTTAAAGCATAACAGAGCTGAAAACAGCCAATTTTTCTCATATTTTCACTTAGACATCCTTCTTAAACCAGCTGCTTTCCACAAATGTCTCATCTTTAGAGACATCTATAGTGCAGAAGCCAGGAGACACCCTGGGACAATCTTGATCTTCTCTGTCTTCTGTAACTGTCACTGTATTCTGCAGGTACTGGGGCAGACCATCACATGGCAGCTCCCCCTTTCAGACAAAGTACAAATATGTCCTAAAGAAAATATCATAGAAAACAGGACAGAAATGTGCTTTGTCCCTGGCAGTGTGCAGGACTCAAGCCTGTATCTTAAAAAAGAATCTCTTTAACACCTGCCTCACATAGGAATGAAATTCAAAGGTCAGCGCAGATGGGGTTGTGCATTCAGGGGAACCTTCTGTGAGGGAGAACCGATCCTGGAGAAACAGCAACAGCTTGCACTTTATAGAGCAATGGTGAGACCCACCAATAGTGAAGCTTCACAGGGTCATGAGAACAGCTGCCCTTTGATGTAAGGTCCACCTGGATGGAAATCCCAGCTCCTCTAGCGACTAGCCATGTGACCTTTAAAACTCAACATTGACATCAATAGAATGGAGAGGACATAAACTGGACTCTGAATTCTAGAGAAGGAATTGTAACTCCAAACCACTAGGAGAGGCAGAACAGAAACACAGCCAGAGCTTCAGGAAAAACAAGGACCCATGGGATGGGAGGGTCTGCAACAGGAAGATGGTTGGTCTAGAAGCCTGGGTTGCAATTTCACTTATCTCCCCAGTGAAGGTTTGATTTAGGAGAGAGACAAGGACACAGAACTGTGTCAACTAATTGGATTTAAATTTCTGGAGCAAAACTCAAGATAACAAAATTGTGAGCTCTTAGGCATGGCAATACTTAATTCCCAAGCCTATGTCCAGAGACCAGCTGGTCTCAGCATGAGGGCTTTAAGCTGGAAAACAAGAGAAATGGCTGCAGTGAACAACGAATCTTGTCGTGTATACACACACACACCACAACACAGGGCAGATCTGTCTCTTACAACACCATTGCAGTAACCTTATCATTTCTGTTGCTGAACTCAGAGCATAGATAGGACTCAGAGCTTCAGCCATCTCTGACAGTATTTTTCCAGTGTCCGTGATCCCTAAATTCTAACCAGAAAACACCATAAAACCCCAAAGCTTATAGGTGTTTTTACCATTCTTCTATGTCAGTGTCTATAAAAACTGGTTTGAAGGACAAACTTTATGATAACCATTTGGACTGCCATTGAGTGACCAGAACCTTGCAGGTACCCATTTCCAACTTGGAGAAGGAAGGAGAGAATCATCCATGTAGCCTTGATTCTGAGCCAGTGTCAGGTAATCCTTTGTTAATCTTTGAATTGTTTTAGTGATAGGCGGTCAAACCTACCTATAATATATACCTAGTATATATATTATACTAGGTAATATAATAATATTAGGTAATATAATAAATATAATATGCTTAGTAATTCCACAGGGGAAAATTTAGCCTGAAAATCCAAAGGTGGGGAGATAAGTGCTTTAAATGATTATTGGTCTAGTACCAAGAAAGAAATGCCTAAATAAGCCCATGGAAACAGTGCCTGCATCAGAGAGCAGCTAGGACTTTTCAATGATAACAATAGTCATGATCTACTCAAATAAACTAACTGATTTAATCATAAACAATACTTACTGTTTTTGACATCCAACCAAAAAAAAAAAAACCACATAATGTTTTAAGATAAGATCATGCATATGTGGTATCATCTAGTCTTAACAGGAAGGAACTCAAGTTGGGGACAAACAGATGGAAGAGAGTCTGTTCAACTTAAAAGATACTGAATTGGAGGAAGAAGTAGCAGAAGGTGAAGGACATGATCAGAACTGTCACCTTAGATTTTCTTCTGACCACCAAGAAGAAATGGCTAATGACGTGTAAATTACAGAAACTTGAGAGAAAAGGATCATATCATCTCATGGTAGCAAAGAAAGGAACAGTTAGGGAGATGAATGTAGGTACTAGATTTGGGAAGGCAGATCTCAGAAATTTAAGAGAAAGAGTGGCCAGGATCATAAATCATTATGCTTTTTTAGGAAGGAAGTAATGCTTCAAAAAATGTGATTTCATTTTATATTTGTAAATGACCCTGATGAGAAAGAAAAGGTGGAGGGCTCCATTCAGCCATCATGCCTGGGGTCCCCATTAGGCAAGACAGAACAGTGTCATGGCTAAGAGCCTGGCCCTGGTGTTTGACCAATGACATTTGAACCCTGGCCCTACCCCTTTACAACAGATATCTATTATTAACTATTAACTATCAACTAACATTTCTACATTACAATTGTCTCATCCGTAAAAAAAGGATATGTAACACTATTTCTTCCATGCATTACTATGATGATTGAATATAATAATATATTTCAAGTGCCTGACACTAGTAAAACACAATAGATATAGCTATGGTAATCTTTCTGGCCAGCAAATCCTAGGCAAAGAAAGTATAAAAGGATGAGTCTTGTTCCCTGCCCTCAAGCAACTGTCTGGTATTTTAAATAACAAAAATGCAATGGTAATGATTAGTATGATAGCTATAGCTGCCTCAAACCCTCCCGGGAATTAGATGTGAAATAAGTTAATCATTTTGTCAGTCAACGAAACACACTGGTATCTCAACAAAACATTGGATCTGCCCACTGAGCAGTAACTAATTTGGATTATAAAAAAAAAAAAGAACACTCAAAAGATGGATAGGAGAAACATGATGAAGGCTAATGAACAGAAACATGAAAAACAGGAACCAGGGTGAGCTGTCATTTGCAAAATGCTAAGACTTTCAATAAGGCTCTCTCAGTTACTCTGAGAGCCTAGAAAAGTCCAAGGAAGGGAGAAACACAGAATTAACTGTAACTATGGATGGATGATGTAGAGTGAATTTCCTTACATTCCATTTGCTTCTCTCTGCTCTAAGAGCATGGTACTTGACTGAGAGGAACAGAATTAATCTGCCATGAGAGAATAAAAGCCTTAAATTTATTAGGAGATGTAAAGGCACCCAGGTTGTCTTAGTGTTTTCAAATCTCTTGGCCAACATATTGGAGCTCAAAGAACAAAGAGAGTTTTCAAATGGAATCAACAAGCTTCTGTCAGCGATCTTTGGGAAACCAATGTAAGATGGAAAGTTTCTCATAGACTGGAAATGGGCCTGTGCTATTCCAATTTTCAAGTAGCAGAATTCTGCAAACCACAGACAGGGGGCTTGGCAAAGACAGTGTGCTGTCATAAATGTCACTAAAGAAAAGAAACCATAAAAAAGAAAAACATTCTTAAGGACCAAGGGATAAATCAGTGTCCAGTGCAAAAATATGAGAGACTATGGCTCATATTCCATATGCCAAGAGCAATTCTAGATACTTTTATATACACAAGCTTATTTAATTTCCCAAGAGCCATAGGTATTATTATGTTCACTTTTTATAGACGAGGGAACTGGTATAAAGAGAGAAAAATTAAAGAATGAGGACTTTCTGGCCCATTTTAAGGATGTTCAGGATTCTGCCCTTCAAGAATTGAGCACTTGACATTCTGGAAAAATAGAAACATCCCAGAGTTGTGGTGCCTAGGTGGCTCAGTCTGTTAAGCATCTGACTCTTGATTTTAGCTCAAGGTCATGGTCTCAGGGTCTTGGGGTCAAGTCCCATCTGGGCTCGGTGCTCAGGCAGAGTCTGCTTGGGATCCTCTCTCTCTCTGCCCCTCCCCACTCTTCTTGCATGCTCTCTCTCTCTAGGAAGGAAGGAAGGAAGGAAGGAAGGAAGGAAGGAAGGAAGGAAGGAAGGAAGGAAGGAAGGAAGGTCCGTCCCAGAGTCTAAGGAGGAGTCGGATGAACAGACTGGATAGAAAATTGTACTTGCCAGGACAGCATGATAATGAAGTCCTATGAAGGAGATGTTGTGGCAGAGCCCTTTTGAGATTTCTTTCCAGCCTGCAGACTACTCCCTTTCCTGAGAACTACCACCCCATTCCCAGAGATGTACCTTTGCACTCCTATTTGACATAAATGATTGAACCAAATCTGGGCCAATGGATTTTCCTCAACAGGAGTTTGGAATTTGGAGATAGGAGCCAACCTCTGCTATATACCTGAACGAGGAAGTGATGAAAAACCATGCTGGAGGTGGTCATAGTTGGCCTTCTTCACATGCACAAAAGAGAAGGGTATGCACAGATGACAGAGAGGCGCGGAGGTGAGACGATTCAGCCCTGGAAAACCAGAAGAACCCTGGTTCCAGATGTTCTCTCAGGTCTGGACTCTAGTCTCCTATATTCCTTGTTCCTGCCTGCTCCTGTGATATTCCTACAGATACTTTGAAAACTTTACTTCCCGTGCTTGCACTAGCCTGACTGAGTTGGGGGAAGGAATAACAAAATGCCAGGTTTAGATGACCATGTCTTGTTATGACAGATATGCTCTCCTCCTGAAACATGAGTGAGAACACAAGAAAGTCTTATGATATGTACCCAGTACACGGAAGATGAATTTCACCCATATAACCTGGGAACAAATAAAATCAAAAGACACATCTAGACTGCACATCTAGAAATTTTAGAGACCTAGGGAAAAAAACTAAAGAACATAGAGAAAATGATTATATTTTAATTTTTTCTTTCTAAAGATCATAACTTTGTAGAAGAAAGAAATGTGGGGGCACTGGGGTGGCTCAGTTGGATGAGTGTCCAACCCTTGGTTTCAGCTTAGGTCATGATCTCAGAGTTGTGAGATCTAGCCCATATTGGGGTCCTCGCTCAGCACAGAGTCTGCTTAGGATTCTCTCTCTCCCTCTGCCCCTCTCCTTGCTTGTGCTCTCTCTCTCTCAATAAATAAATAAAATCGGAAGGAAGGAAGGAAGGGAGGAAGGGAGGAAGGAAGGAAGGAAGGAAGGAAGGAAGGAAGGAAGGAAGGAAGGAAGGAAAGAAAAGAAAGAAAGAAAGAAAGAAAGAAAGAAAGAAAGAAAGAAAGAAAGAAAGAAAGAAAGAAAGGAGAATGTGCAGCATCAAGAAAGGAGAAGCTCACACGAGAGTCAGTCTTCTGACTTGGAGCTTTGCACAAGAGAACTGTTGAGTCACGGCAAAGGATAGAGGGGATTTTATAGGAGAGGGAAGAATGCGAGACAGTAGACTTAAAAACAGGATCAAAGATGATGATCCACAGTATTATCAAAAAAGGTGAAAACCTCATCAAAAAATATGCAAGTGGAAACTACAAAGTTATCAGACTTGACACAGACAGGATCCTCAGATTCAAATAATAGGTAAGGAAGTTAAGATAAAAATATATCATCATTCCAGAAAAATGGCACCGTGAGGGAATTCATATAAGTCCCCCTCTCCCTATTTCCAGGACAGGACAGGACAGGATTGAGAAATCTCACAACAGTGAGCTCACACCTTAGGCCATGATCTAGTGATAGTCTACTTCTTCTCATATGAGAAGCTTAAGGAGGACAATGGACCAACTCAGGTTGGCCTGAGTCCCCAACCCCAATCCTATTATTGGAGTAGTACTCAGCCAATATAACTACAAAAAGAGGGATTTTTTTAAAAAGATTTATTTATTTATTTATTTATTTATTTATTTATTTGAGCAGAGAGAGTGCACGTGCACATGTAAGTAGGGAGAGGGGCAGAGGGAGAGGAAGAGAATCCTAAGCAGACTCCTTGCTCAGTGAGGAGCCTGAGGTGGAGTTCAGTCCCATGACCCATGACATCATGACCTAAGCCGAAATCAAGAGTCAGACGCTCAACCAACTGAAACACAGGCGCCCTAGAGGGATATTTTTCTGATACTCCAAATCGAAGAGGACTCTTTGTAATGAACCATATTCCATATTTGGAAGCATATGATAGTCTAAAAAATAGAAATAATAAGCATTTTCAGTGGAGCAAACTGAGGCTACAAACTTCAGCAGCACCAAGAAGCCAGCATCACTCAACTCTGGTTGGACATGAGGATTAAGAATATTCCTTCAAGAATTACCCAACCCCAAATCCAGAATTTAGGTGATCCAAGCTCTTTCATTAGATGAGCAACAAAAGTTGAACATCAAAACATCCTCCTAGGAAATCTGATCTCTGAAAACATTTGAGCAAACAGGAAAAAAGCTTAAGACCATAATGAGCTATTTCCATGGCATCTTCAAAAGAGGAACAAAATACATTTGAATTTCACTATGGAACAATTTGAATCAGTATTGGACGTGGTTAATAATAGAATTTACTTTGCAGAAAATCAATTAGTAAAATGGAAAACATGTTTGAGATACACACGAATGTCAAAGAAATTAACACAATGGGAAAAATGTGAACAAATGTTTCTTACACCCACATTCTGCCTGGCTCTTCTGGAAGATGGGAATACAAAAACGAAGAAGCCATTTGCACCTGCCCTCAAGGCAATCACAGCCCAGTTAAGGAGGTAAAGAAATTAAATAGATAATAATCTAGATATTATTAACTGACACCAATTTACTTCCCCAGCATTGCAAAAATATAGTTTTTCTCATAGTATCCACAGATGTTATACAAAAAGAAAAAGAAGATACCAAAAATATTCTAATGCACTTAAGAAAGAAGAAATTTTATAGATTTTATTCTCAGGACAGACACTAATACAACCCAAAAATCTAGAAACTAATCATCAGCCTCCTAAATTATGAGAAAATAAAGAATGCTTCAAGAGTGTATTGTGGCAGAAAAGGTAAAATCTATAATACTATATATATCACAATCTATGAGCTATAAATAAAACTGCACATAGACGGAAAGATAGGTACTGTGAATGTTTTTGCCATTTCTAATATTATGGTCCCATTAGGAAATAGGAATAGTAAATGAACTATTAAAAAAAATAGAAAGCCACAGAAATACTACAATGCAAATAAAAAAGACAGTAGCAAATCTCTTCAAGAGAAAAAGAAACGTTATTTTTAAAATTATAAAGGGCTTCTCTTTTCATATCCTGGTTGCATAAGTAAGCCTTTACCTGGTTGAAGGAATTTTAGTAATATTACATACTATTAAAAGAAGAAAGCAAGCAAAGAAAATAAAAGGTTTGGGAACAAAAGGACATCTTGAAAGTAAACAAAATATGGAATTGCTGTAATAAAAAATTCAATAGAGGAGTTACAGTTCTGGATAAGATAGACTAAGTACAATCCACCCTGTCTCTTCCACTGAATACAGCTATAAAACTTGACAATACAAGGAGCAGTTACTCAAGAAATCTAAAAAGTAAACAGCAGGCAGCCGAGAAAGAAGACCAGAATTCAAAGTGCCACCAAATATGGTGGTAAATTTATCTTCTGTCCCCTCTGAACTTTCATCAGCCTAGTGGGGGCGGGGGGGGGGGGGCTGAGATCCAAAACTGGGCACCAGGGTATAGAAAGAGCTGCAGGGGAGGCCCTTTAGTTCAGCTCACTAAGCAGAAAAGGAAATTCCCAATGCTCAGAGAAAGGGTGGAAATCCTCGGGGATTGGTTTTCTTCTTCTTTTTTTCCTCTATTTACTTGTGTCCCAGCCTTAAGCAATCTCCTTATGGTGGTCACAGGAGCCCATAGAAGCCAAAACTCTGAGAGAGAGGAGCTCTGTTTTGCAAGCCATGGAACTCTGCTCCCAAGAGAATGGGTCAAACTCTTATTAATTCATTCTTCTCCCTCTTCCCTCCTGCTGCTTGTCTCTGGAAGCAGCTGTTGAAGAAGCAGGGTATGGTAACTGAAGCCCCAGCATTCTGGCCTAAGGATTAAAAGGGAAGCCTCAGAGGTGCCTGGGTGGCTTGGTCGGTTGAGGGTCTCTTAGTTTTGGCTCAGGTCATGATCTCGGGTCATGAGATTGAGCCCCTCGTCAGGCTCTGCACTCAGCATGGAATCTGCTTGGGTTTGTCTCTCCCTCTGCCCTCTCCCCCCACCTCGCATTTAAAAAAATAAATATTTTTTATAAAGAAATAAATAAATAGGAAGCCCCCATGGAACTGGAAAGTAACAGGCAAGAAATTGCAGAAAGGGAAGAGCTAAGGAAAGAGACACCCATGCAGTTTATTAAATTAATTCCTGGGCTCACCCCGAAACTGTTCGTGTGTGGATCAGATTTTAATAAACCTACCGAAAATTTTGACAATAGGACTCACAAACATCATTGCCCAGGTCTCAAAACTGACCACTAGGTGGCAGACATGTGCAATAGCGCCGAATAACACTGAAAAAGCTTTGAAAACTGAATTAACTTTGGAACCAGAGCCCACTGAAGATGGGCAGGGATGTGCAGCATGAACCTAAACAGGTTGGCTACCTGCTAAAACAAAAATAACATTCTCCATAGGATTTTTTAAAGATCCAGAGCCTCACAACATATTTAAGATGTCCAGGATAAAATCCAAAATTATTCAACATACAAAAGAACCAGAAAAATACCAATTAATAGGGGGCAAAGATCAGTACATGCTAATGCCAAGATAAAACAGATCTTAAAATTATGTGACAAAAATTTGAATCATCTATTATAAAAATGTTCCAGCAACCAATGCAAACATTCATGAAACAAATGAAAAAAGAGAAAGTCATGACAAGAAAGAGAAGACCTAAAGAATCAAATGGAAATCTTAGAATTGAAAAATACAATCACTGCAATTAAAGAAAACTCACTGAAAAGTCTCCATAACAGAATGGAGATGACAGAAGAAAGAATAAGTAAGCTCGAAGATAGACCAACAAAAATTATTTGGTGTGAACAACAGGGAGCTAAGAGATTGGAAAAAATTCACAGAGCCTCAAGGATATGTGGGATTAATCTAACATTGTGTCATTAGAGTTTCAGGAAAGAAGAAAATATGTATACCTGAAAAAAATACCTGAAGAAATAGTGGCTGAAAACTTCCTACCTGGCAAAAGACATAAACCTTCAGACATGAGAAGTTCAACAAATCCCAAATAGGACAAACCCAGAGAAATCCATGCTGAACATATGATGAAACTACTGAGAACTAAAGCAACAGAACCTTGACAGTCACAGACAAGCAATGCATTACTTACAGGGAACAGTGATTCTAATGACTATGGAAATCATAATCATAAAAGAAATTAGAAAATATTATGACTTGCGGGGCGCCTGGGTGGCACAGCGGTTAAGAGTCTGCCTTCAGCTCAGGGCGTGATCCCGGTGTTATGGGATCGAGCCCCACATCAGGCTCCTCCGCTATGAGCCTGCTTCTTCCTCTCCCACTCCCCCTGCTTGCGTTCCCTCTCTCACTGGCTGTCTCTATCTCTGTCAAATAAATAAATAAAATCTTTAAAAAAATATTATGACTTGAATGAAAATAGAAACACAGCATATCAAAGTTTGTGGGATATACTGTATTTGTAGATAAAATTTAGCATTCAAGACTTATGTTTAAAAAAAGCATGGTAGCTATCAATTTGTTGCATCTCATCACCAAATTTACCCTCCATTGTATATTCTGTGATGAAAGAATTAATTTAAGCATTTTTCCTTTAAACTGAACATGATGTTCAACTTTCTCAGTAGAGGACACTGGAGGGACAATGCAAGAAGAAGGGGCTCTCCTGAGGTTTTCAGCTACTGTGCAGAGGAGGGAAGGGGATGAGGATGTAAGTGTGTGTACATCCAGTGGAGCTCTGTCCCAGTCACAGGCCCAGAATGCATGATCACTTGGTGACCTATTGCTCTCAGTCTGGCAGTAGTATTTCCACTGTCCTCTTTACATAGAAATTAATGTCCTGTAGATTTCCTTCCTTCACTGACACTTGAAGCCCTGTCAGCAGAGCTGGGGCTATCTACCTATACCAATACCTGAAGGCCTCCCACCTACAGAGCACCTGAAGGCTTCCTGTCCATATAGGTACCCAAATGCCTCCTGCCGGCCCTCTGTGGCCTACCTACACTCCAGGAGATTGCCACTGAGCCAGCTCCCTCTGCAGGTCCCCCCTAGTTCATCTTTGCCCTGAAAAGCTCCTATTGACACTTCACACACATACCACTAGTTGATGATTCTCTAGGCATAAAGAGAGATTTCTTTAACTTGATAAAGACCACCTACAAAAAAAATCTACAGATAATATCATACTTAATGGTGAGGAACTAGATACTTTCCCATTAAGATAAGGAATAGGAAAAAAATGTCCCCTCTCACCACTTCTATTCAACATCACACTGAAAGCCATGGCTAATGCAATAACACAAGAAAAGGAAATTAAAAGTATACATTGAGAAGGGAAATATAAAATTGTCTTTTTTTGTAGCTGACATGACGGTCTATGTAGAAAATCTCAACAACAACAACAAAAACTCCTGGAACCAATAAGTGATTATAGCAAGGTTGCAGGATACGAGATTAATACACAACAGTCTATCGCTTTCTATATAGGGTCAATGAACAATTGGAATTTAAAATTAAAAATACAATGCCGTGTACAATAGCACAAAAAAACTAAGAACTTAGAAATAAATCTACCAAGATACATACAAAATCAATATAAGGAAAACTACAAAACCCTGATGAAAGAAATCAAAGAAGATCTAAATAAATGAAAATATATTCCATGTTCATAGATAGGAAGATTTAATATTGCTAAAATGTCAGTTCTTCCCAACCTGATCTATAGATTCAGTGCAATTCCAATCACAATCCCAGCAGTTATTTTGTGAGTACCAAACAGTAATTCTAAAGTTTATAGGAAAGACAAAAGACCCAGAATAGCCAACATTACCCAACTTCAAGACTTACTATAAACCTACAGTACTCAAGACAGTGTGGTATTGGCAAAAGACTAAACAAATAAATCAGCGGAACAGAAGAGAGACCCCAGAAAAAAAAACACACAAAGATAGTCAACTGATCTTTGACATGGGACCAAAAGCATTCAATGGAGGAAAGATAGCCTTTTCAACAAATGGTACTGAATCTACCAGACATTCCCATGCAATCAATCAATCAGTCAATCTAGATCCGACCTTACACCTTTCACATAAATTAACTCAAAATAGGTCATAGACAGAAATGCAAAGCACAAAACCATAAAACTAGAAAATAGGAAAAAATTTAAGTGACCTTAGGATTGGTGGTGACTTTTTATTTAAAACACCAAAAAGCACAATCCACTAAAGAAGAAATTGATAAGTTGAATTTCATTAAAATTAATAACTTCTGGGCACCTGGCTGGCTCAGTCTCTTAAGCATCTGCCTTTGGCTCGGGTCATGATCCCAGGGTGCTGGGACTGAGTTCCGCATGGACTCCCTGCACAGCGGGGAGTCTGCTTCTCCCTCTGCCCCTCCCCCCACTTGTGCTCGCTCTCTCGCTCTCGCTCTCTCTCTCAGAAATAAATAAGTAAATAAAATCTTTTTAAAATAAATAAATAAATAAAATAAAATTAATAACTTCTGTTCTTCAAAAGAGACAGTTAAAAGAGTAAAAATATATGCCACAGAAAAAGTGGGAGAAAATATTTTCAAAAGACATATCTGATAAAGGACTTGCATCCAAAATATACGAAGAACTCTTAAAAACTCAAAAAGAGAACTACCTTGTTTATACAGCATTGTTTACAATAGCCAAGATATTTATTTATATTTATTGTCCATCAATAGATAAATAGATATCTTCTTTATCCAAAGATGTGATACACACACACACACACACACACCATGGAATATTACTCATCCATTAAAAAGAATGAGATCTTGCCATTTGCAACAACATGGATGGACCTAGAAGGTATTATGCTAAGTGAAAGAAATCTGACAGAGAAATACAAATACCACATGATTTCACTTACATGTAGAATCCAAAAAAACAAAACAAACAAAGAAAGCACAAAGAGACCCATAAATACAGAGAACAAACTAATGGTTGCCAGATGGAAGAGCAGACATGGACAAAATAGGTGAAGGAGAATGGGAGGGAGGTAAAGGCTTCCAGTTATGGAATGAATGAATCACAGGGATGAAAGGCACAGCATAGGGAATATAGTCAATGGTATTGTGATGGCATTTTATAGTGACACACGCTAGCTACACTTGTGGGCATAGCATAATGCCTACAGTTGTGGAATCTCTGTGTTGTACACCTGAAGCTAATATAACATTGCATATCAACTCTACTTCAACTAAAAAAATAAAACTACCTAATTAAAAAGGGGCACATAAACCGGCACGTGAACATTTAGCAGCTTTATTCTTAATTGCCAAAAAATGGAAGCAACCAAGATGTCCTTCAAAAGGCGAATGGGTAAACCTACTGTCCACACGCATACAATGTAATATTTTATTCAGTGGTGAAAAGAAATGAGCTATCAAGCTACAAAAATACATGGTGGAGCTTTAATTAAATATTGTTTAGTGAAAGAAGCAGTCTGAAAAGAATACATCTTGTATGTACATGGCATTCTGGAAATGGCGAAACTACAGACATATTAAAAAAAAAAATCAGTGGTTGCCAGGGGTTTTGGAGAAGAGAGGGAAGGATGAATGGGCAGAGCACAGGGGACTTTTAGGGCAGTGAAATTATTCTGCATCATACTGTAATGCAGACACATAATATGATCCATTTGTCAAAACCTATGGAATATACAACACAGTGTGAACCCTAATGTAACATATGGGCTTTATTTAATAATAAAGTATCACTACTGGTTCATCAGTTTTAACAAATGTATCACTCTAATGCAAGATGTTAATACTGGAAATTATGAAATGGGGAGAGGGTATATGCGAACTCTCTACGCTATCTGCTCAACTTTCAGTAAACTTAAAACTGCTCTGAAAAAATAAGTTCTGTTAATTAAAAAAGAAAAAACAGAGAAATCACAGCCTGGGAGAAAATACACATATTCGATAAAAAAAAGTTGACCCCAGAAAATATAAAGAACTCTCAAAACTCAACAGTAAAAAACCAAATAGCATAATAAAAGAGAAGAAAACATATCTAAATAGACAAGCCACTAAAATAGGCAAATGGCAGATATCAACATAAAAACATGCTGATCATTATTCATTATGAGGGAAATTTGAATTAAAGTGACAATGAAATACCACTATACACCTATTTGAATGGCTAATATTTACCAAAAAAACCCAAGACAATGCCAAATTCTGGGAAGAATACAAAGCAACTAGAACACTCATAAAGCACTAGTGAGAATGTGCTAGCCACTGCTAGATTTTTCATAATCACCAATACCAAGAAATATGCAAATGTCCTTCAAAAGACAAATAGATAAACAAGCCGTGATTCATTAAACAATGGACTGCAACTCAGCAATAAAAAAAAAAAAAAACTCCTGATAAACACAACATGGATAAATCTCAGATGTATGATGTTAAGTGATAAAAATCAGATTCAAAAAGTTACATACCATATGATTTTATTTATATGACTTTCCTTAAAAATAAAAAATACAGAGGGGCACCTGGGTGGCTCAGTCAGTTGAGCATCTGACTCTTGGTTTCAGCTCAGGTCATGATCTCAGGGTCCTGGGATCAAGCCCAGCATCGGGCTCTGAGTTCAGTGGTGAGTCTGCTTGAGGATTTGCTCTCCCTCTCCCTCTCCTTCTCCCTCTACCCCTCCCCTGCTAAAATAAATAAACAAATCTTTTAAATATTTTTTAAAAATTAAAAAATAATACAGGGACAGAAATCGGATTTGTGGTTATTAGGATATGGAGGTATGGGGAGAAGTTGACTACAAAGGAGCTGAGTTGATTTTTCAAATGATGGAAAATGCTCTGTCTTGATTTTATTGGTGGATTTATGGCTGTATGCATTTGTCAAAACGGAGAGAACTTTAGAGAGTTTTAATTTAATGTATTCTTCATTATACATTATATTGTACATTATGTATACAGTACATACATTATATTGTATTTGTATATATATTATATATATTATATATCAGACACATTATCCACTAGACATTATCCCTCCATAATCTGGCTTTAAAAACTATGCACAGGCAAATTCTGAAGGTGACACACCCTTATCAGCTGGACAGCAAGTTCTTTCTTTATGTGAACTTGAGTATCTCATCTCCATATCCATACCATTGTCCGCCCCCTATGCCAGCAGATTCACTTTTTCATATGTGTTCAGGGAACACTTCCTCCAGGGATCTGATGAATCTCACTTCCTAAGAAGAAACCTAAAAGAGGGAAGATAGTGGAACAAACTACAGACTCCATCACTAGAGTTGGTTGGAAGGCTGCAGCTGGTACTCATCAGCTTCCATCTCTACTCTCCCCTCTAAGTTCCTTCTGCCCTCAGCTCTCACCCACATTGGACCACAGAAGCTTTAACTTTTGTTTTTTAAGATTTTTATTTATTTATTTATTTATTTATTTATTTATTTAAGAGAGAGAGAGCATGAGCCAGGGGAGAGGTGGCGGGGGGGCAGAGGGAAAGGGAGAGAGAATCCTCAAGCCTACTCCCCACTGAATGTGGAGACCAATGCAGGGCTCGGTCCCCTGATCCTGAGATCGCGGCCTGAGCCGAAATCAAGAGTCAGATGCTTAACTGACTGAGCCATGCAGGTGCCTGGAGATTTAACTTTTCTTGCCGATCAAGGTTGATTATGAGATGATAACTCCCCTTTCTGCTCACTGGTTTCTAGATGCAAGGAACCCAGAGGGTCCAGGCAGCCACTCATCGCTTTTAGTTCAACGGACCCTGCTGGTGACCATGTACTCCTTTTGACCTCCAGCTCTCCAGACCTCAGAGCTGCACATGGGAAGCTCAGATTTCTTCAGTGGATCATTGGCAATGAAATCAAGTAGGACCACTCTTGCTTCCACACCTTGTTATCTCTACTCATTTATTATTTGTAATGAGGATAGAGCATCACATAAAAGTCTCTGCTTCAATACATGTGTGGATTTCTGGATGACAGTGCCCCATCTATATAGAATATTCCTCTTGAACTGGTGCTTCAAAATTCCTGCTGGTAGCTCCTGGGCGGTGAGGTATAAGAATATAACCAGTGAATCTTATGGTCATGGATCTACCCAATACCTCCTTCACAATAAAGTTGTTTCCCTGGTCAGGTGTTACGGTGTATGGGATTTCATGGATAATGATGCTGGCTGGGGTCCATGGGTTGGACACATGAATCTGTAGCCAGAATGGAAGAATAAAATTCTGTCTCTTCTAGAGTAGAAGGGACTAATAGAGTCAACTTGCTACCCAGTGGATAATTGATCTTTTCAAGGAACAGCACTAACCCAACTACAGAACATATGTCTCTATTGCTGGCAGATTGGACATTCAGAGGTGGCAGTAGCTGGAATGGTCATGTTGAGTCTGCATAATGTTAGGGCCTTATACAGCCTCCGTTTCTCTGCCACAGAGGCCACTTCATTTGTGTGCCAGCTTTGTGGTGGGCACAAACAAAAGTAGCATCAGCGGGCTGAATAATGTTGTCTAATTGGTGGCTTAGTGCTTCTTCCATGGTGGATGCCCTTCTGAAAGGGAGCTATGATGAGGTTTTGGGCCTTGAGGTATCAATGTCAAGTCAAAATTCCCCAAAATGCTTGGGTATTTCCCTTTCTTCAGAACATACTCACTGGAGGACATGGCCATAGACCCTTTGGGAAGGGCACAGAGCCGATTACAATGCCTACCTCTGGTAGTACTGCCGTTCTTTCCCTGGTGGTCTGGCCTCTTCAATAAAGGTCTAAAAATGGTTGCAGGTCCAGAAACTGAGAAAACATTGAAGCTTTTGATTGCAATCATCACCATCAGCCTCCTGCTTCTTCATTCTTGTGTTCTAATTATCGAGGTTAAGCAGCCCCCTCCTAGGCTGCCCAACTATTTTAGCCCTAGAGATGCCTTGTTCTAGTAACCATATCCACCTCTTTTTGCAAGCCAAGTCCTCTTCATTGCCCCTCCAACCCTGCCAATCATTATATCCAGCTCAGCTTCACCCACCCCACACCCACGCACCCACTTCTGATAGTTAGGCATGACCACCTGGCCTCTGTGGCTTTGTGGGGAAGGGAAGGGCTGTCATTCCCACAGCTGTTAGTGAGATGCCATCTGTGACAGCCTCTCCAACTATTAGCCCCAACATGCAGAGGAGGAATAGAGCAGAACTTCTCATAAGTGCATTTCTGGTGACCTTACTGGATGTGTGCCCAAGGCCTTCTGATGGAATGTAATCCTCTAGTGGTCCTTTAGCCTCAGATAATATGTCCATTCTAGCATGCCCGTGTCTTGATCCTTTTAATACCTTTCTGTACCATCTGCCACAGAAATTTAGGCATTTCAACGTCACCCAGTGTGGGCTATTGCTTTTTCCAACTTCTAAGAATCACCTTCACAACAACTTTGCCCCAACCCCTATGTTTCTTCCAGGATATTGAACCCTCTGTCCCTTATCCAATCTCATGCTCTTGCCCCTTTAATTGAGCACATCCAGAAGCCAGTCTCATAGACAGTCCTCCGGCCCCTGGGATATTCAATGCCCTTAGGTATAAATGCTTGCCTTCTTTCTGGGGCTCAGCACATCGCCTATGGGATCATGATGCAGTTCGATGCTGGGTATAAGCCTGGCAGCCAGGAGAGGAAGTAGGTCATCTCCTGAAGGAGCAACTACTACCTTATGTGGGAAAGAGCTCTGTATTCCACAGTGGGGTAGTGGGTAGTAGCTCCTAATAGAAAGTGTTAGGGCACCTCGACAACCTCAGAAGATTTACAGAAGTCTGAGGAGGCAAATTCTTTGAGGGAATCCATCCAGACTGTCCCCATCCCATGTGTCAGAGTCCTGAGTTTTCCCGGCCAGGGACCTGACCTCAGCTTGAAAGAACCACCTTGGTTGAGCATTAAACCATCTTTGAAATACAGCCACCCTAGTAGATCTTGGGTTGATATTCAGCTTTTCCTTTGTTCGCTGCATGAGAAAAGAGCCTTTCTTTTTCCTACCAAAGAGACTGTCTGGCTCTAGCATTCTATATTCAATTGTTAATTAATTGCTCTCAGCCTTTCATTATCTATCTATAGGGTGTCCATGAAACTTAGTAACAACCACTCAATTAATTCCATTATCCTGATATTTATCATTCCACCCACGTATTCCAGACACCCGGATCTTCATACTGATCAGTGCCTTCTCTACACTGTGGCACCAAGTTACCGCACTGAAGTTTTGACAGTTGGGTCACGACTTCATGCCAGAGCCTGTCCATGATCCACTGATCCCCTGGGATGGGGTGGCATTGCCAGCCAGGCAGTGACTCAATCTAACACTCTACCTTACTGGCTGTTCACTTGGAACCACAGGGCCAGTGAGAGTTCTCTAGGAAGCGGACACTGAGATGAAGATAGAAATTCAAAAGAGGTACTGGGGGAATAGCACCTATGGAAAAAGCAGAGAAGCAGCAGAACAGGGATAAGGAAGCAGTCAGATGGTAATGGCACAGTGACAAAGTCTCCGCCAGCTCAGCAGGGAGCTCTAGAGCAAAGATTGGACACTGGAGGGATGCCAAATGAGGCAGAAATGTCTAGGCTCTTGTACAACCGCTTGCTCAGTCACTGGCTGCGGGCTAGCCCATAAACAGCATGACCTCAGCTACCCCTGCCTTCTTCAGTCATTGGCTGGCGTGCCCTGAGAAGATCGTGACCTCATTTCCAAAGCTGAAGTAGATGCTAAACGAGCTAATAGCTGGAGACTGTCCATTAATCTCACTCCTCAAAATGCTGAAAGAAACCAGAGCAGTGACTGCCCCTACGTCAAGGGCCGATATTGACTGGAAAGGCACAAGAAGGAACCTTCTGGAAAATAGTCTATATCTTAATAGGTTTGTGTTACCTGGCTTCATGCATTTGCCAGAGCCCATCAAACTGTACACTTCAGACTTGTGTGTTTTGCTGAATCTAAATTATATCACAATTTTTAAAAAGGAAAAAGACCATAGGCATGCACACAGTCTAATACCATGACAACTCATGAGAATGGGTAAGTGGAAAAAATAGACATTCCCAAGTATTACTGTGGATGTGAAGTAGTAGTCACAACTCTTTGCACAGCTGGTGGGAAGTAAATTGGTAGAAACACTATAGAAAGCAGCATCAAAGCTGTACACGTCATATCCAATGGCACAGCTCTTCCTGTTCTAAGTATAGTTCCAATGGAAACATGGGGGCAAGGGGGCGGGGGGACCTGTGTTTACGTGATGATGCTATCAACATTCTAGTCCACATATACTCACACACGGATATGCGCTAGAACATCGATGGCAGAATGACTCGAATAGCCGTCAGTAGTAGAACGCATGCATAGAATAGTATACAGCAGTGAGAATAAACCATCTACGAGTAAATGGAATATACGCGACTCTCACAAATGGGACGTTGAACCACAAAAACCAGATTATTTCTCTTCGTATAAAGTACAACCACGGGCAACATAATCTATACATTATAATTAGAATATTGGAACAGTGACTGGAACAGAGGACAAAAGAGTTGCTTAGGTTTTATTTTAATAAGTTGCTGCTTTTTCTTTTATTTTAGTTCTTGGAACATCCATGTTAAGTTCGTGAAAATTCATCAATTCATACACTTATTCTCTGTACATTTTTCAGTTAAGTTAAACTTCAGTTAAGTTAAACTTCAATACAATTTAGGAAAAAAAGGGTAGTTTGCCTAATCTTACCGAAACATCCCAGGGTATTTCTGGCTTCAGGGGCAGCTAACTCCAAGGATTTAGATAATGGTGTTATATTAGGAAAAGATCTGATCCCCACCCTTCCACTCCTTTCCCATACCCTCCCCTCTCCCTTCTTTCCTCTCCTTTCCTTCCTTCTCCTCCCCCTCCTTCCTCTCTCTCTCACACACGCACACACACACACACACACACACACACACACACACACAGACCTCTTCCCATGTCCCAGCTTTCTTAGGTTTGCCTCCTCCTGGGTGAGGTTCAGTCTTAAGCAGCCCCCACTAGCTGGTAACAGGATGGTTCCACGTAGCTCCAGACAGATCAGATCAGCCACCCCAGCAGAAACAAAATTTCCCATTCTCAGTAAATCTAATAAACATCCCAGGATCAAGACCCCCTGAACCAACCAGGATCCCCTGCCTATTCCAGAATCAATCGCTCTAGCCAGAAGAAAAAATATCCCGGGTGGCTAGCCTCTATCATGTGCTCACCCTCAGAGACAGTTTCACTCAAACACTGTGGGCAAGAGTGGAGGAGGGATTGTATTCCTCAGGAAAGCAGAGGTGCGATTACCAAACAAAGGAAGAATGGAACATCCCAAACTATGGAGTCCACTGTATTCAAACACGCGTGGGCCTGATGGCCTTCAGGAGACTAAGTACAGCCTATCTTGCTTTCATTCCATTTTAAAATGGTTCTTCCTTGCTGATGAATCCATTTGCAGCTATTTCTAAGGGTAGTCAGATACCTTTTCTTCAATGATTTAACAGAATAAACATGTTAGACTCAATCTATTATGTCCCTTGTTATTTCTCATCTAAGTCATAACCCTCTATGGCACCTTTTTTGAGTCCTTTCTCAGATGGAAGCCCCCAAGGAAACCCTCTCTGTCCTTCTACTTAACAGTGAAATTCACAGGGTTATTCAGGACTTATTGAAGCCATAAGTGGCCAAAATCATAACTGCTCCTGGAGTAAGTCATGCAATAGCTTTCTATCACCCTGGTTTTCCTTCTCTACAAAACAGAGTGACCTGGTACTCACCTGGGTCTCGAATACTTGGAAACATTTTGTTGCCTCAGAATTCTTTTACATTTCCCCTCGTAGGTCTTTAGAACCCATGTAACTTGGCGTGTGTATCTGTCTATTGATCTTGGATACAGGGGAGGACCAGAAGTGCCAAGATACTGAGTTAGAGGTCATAAGATGCAGACAGCACACCAGGAGATGAGGAGACATTCTTGAAGAGATGTCACTGACCTAGAGGTGAGGATCCGCAGAGCCAACCATTGCCCCTGGTTGTCCTGGTGAGAGAGCCAGCTGGAACTCAGAGGTGCCTATTGGGAATGTGGCCTGCTGAAGGTATTCAGTAACGTTCCTTCCAAATCCCCCGTGCCCTCCTCTCTGGTTTCACCTGACTCGGAGCAGGCTCAGAGCTTCTCCTTGCCCCCACCCCGCTGCCACTCCAGCTTCCTCAGCAACGTGCATATTCCCCAAGACCTTGCCCGTCCTCAGGATGCTAAACCAAGGCACAACCCGCCCAGGCAGATGTGGGGTCATCCAGGCCTGGAGGTGACTCAGGAAGCCAAACTGCCACTTCAGGGAACACTGGCCCTGGAAGGTCAGAACAGTGACCCTCAAAGATTCATGCTGGATCCACTGGCTCCCAAGGGTCAATACTGACTCCTCAACACTTTCTTTTTTCTAAGAAAGCATTGGCATTGGTTGCTTCCCCACTGCACCTGCTGCACCCTGTAGAGGAACCAACACCACCTTCCACCCCTTAGCACAACGACACACCCAGCTCAATAGCCTTGCTCAGGGAAGGAAAGAAATGATCCGTGATGCTCCACTGTTCTGGGAACATTTTATCTAGAATACTGTTCTATGTATCCTCCTTTCTCCTCTGCAGATAAGGGGGTGTCTCACTAACCCCCACCCATGAGGGAGACTCTGAGCCCCTAGTTAAGGCAGACTAGAGCAGGAAAGGGTTTCTCGTGTGTTAGATACTGTGGCTGAGCATATCACGAACGTTTTCACACTTAATCCTCAAATGACTTTGTGAGGCAGATTATCCCTAATTTATAAATAAACAAAGGCTCAGAATAATTCTCCTAAATACACACATGGGTGTCAGAGCCACAGTCCAAGCATGGATACACCTAACACCAAAGCTTGTGCGTTTTCTTTCATCAACAAACAAGTATTTACTTATCCCTTCGCAAGGGCCTGTTAGGATGCAGTGAGAAACAGATGATCTGGGTGCAGGCTTCATGAAGTCCACTAGAGAAGGCAGGGGGAGAGAAGAGCTGTAATTGAGCTATGGGGACAGATGGGGGTCAGGGAAGTCTGCTCCAAAATTGCAATTTCTAAAAAATTATTGTATAATTGACACACCATAAACTGCACATATCCAGAGTGCACAATTTGATTAAGTTTGGACAAAGGTCTACTCCCATGAAGCCACCACGGCAATCAAGACGCTGAACATATTCAACAACCCCCAAAGTTTCCTCCTGCCCCTTTCTAATTCCTTCCTCCAGCCCTTCCCCATCCCCAGGCAACCCCAATCTGCTTCTCTCACTAGAGATTAGTTTGCATTGCAAAGCATGTGCTCTTGGGGAGGAGGGAGTCTGGCATCCTTCACTCAGCTTGATTCATTTGAGATTTATCTGTCACGGCATGTCCAGTAGTCTCTTCATGTCATTGCAGACAAGTATTCCACTGAATGGTTGTGCCACAATCTGTTTACACATCCATCTACTGATAGAGATTTGGGCTGTTTCCAGTTTGGAGCTGTTACAAATAAAGTTGTTGTTGGACATTTGTATACACTTCAGTGAGTGAACCCATGGGCTGGAGCTCCCAGTGACCCTATCAGACTTCTCTCTGCTAAAGAACTTTGGTCAGGAGGATGCCTGGCCATTGCTTAACTACTTCCTCCGGGCCCCATCCGGTACTGTTTTTGAGGATCTCCTATCTGCTGCCCAGCTAGCACGCTCAACATGTGTTATTGGGGAGTGCCTATCTCTTCCACAGTCGCCGACTCTCATGATGACCCAGGGCCATGGGTCACAGTTTCCTATTTCACATCTTACAGAGATACTCTGTGGACGTGTCCCACTAGGACTAGGAGCCCAAGTCAAAGCAGAGTCCAAGATCAGTCATTAACACGGCAGAGCCAGGGCAATCAGGAGCCAAAATCCAACTGATGTGTCAATCAAAACAGGAGAACTGGCTGTGGATGTCAGGGGCCCAAACCCAGAGTGTCAGGGTCAGGGTCCACTCCAGGCTCTCAGCCAAGGGAAGTGGATGGTCAAGATCACCAGACAAACTCACCAGTAGGCTTTGATCAAGGGCTGAGTGCACCCAAATTCTGCCCCATCTTGTCACATGCCCCTGCAATGTAGTAATCAGACATACCACAATCATCGCCAATGACGGAGGTTTGCTGCCAATAGCGTGGGAAGTCACCTGATCAGCCACAGCCCCTCTGGCCCACCTCTCCCATCACTGCAAGCTATCAAGCTGGCTTTCTTGGAAGCCAGAAAGAGGTTTCACACCCCTAAAGAATCTGAGCTCAAGTAAAATTCTTTCTTGTAGCTCGCCTAGCATATATCCTCCCCAAGAGAGTGTATGTGACCAAATCTGATGTCTACTATGCACCAGAACCATCGGAATTATGGTCCAGCCATCATGTCAGAGGTAGTGGGCCTGCCTTCTTTCCATCTCATACATGGGTTCATTTGTGTGCACTTTAAGTCTGGTCAGTCCCAGGCTCAGCCAGATGATCCACAATAACATGACTGATTTCAATAATAAATCAAGCATACGTTCCCATAGAGCATATGAGGAAAGAGATGGTTGGGACCGCTTCCGTAAAATTTGGCTCTCTACTAGTCCAGTAGGCATGTAGTTTCATGGACACGCCCCTGCTGCCCCTCTGCAGATAACTCTCTGAGATTACTGGTCCCTAAGATGAGCTGCAAGGAGCAGATAAGCTGGCTCAGCTTCCAGAAACAGAGGAATATGGGACTGGAAAGACCCATAATACACACTGAGCTCAGCACAGAGATGCCCTATCTCATTTCTGTCACTAAGGGATGCTCAAGGTTGCTGAATAATCGGCAGGGCTCCCCACCATTTACCTGGTCCAAGAGCCCCTGAATTTTGTTAATCTGTAAGTCCTTCAATGGACTTCTGGGCACAGGAGCATTCCAGCCCCAAGCACCTGCCTCCTAATGTTAGTACTGGATGGAGACATAGCTTCTCTCATACTGCAGTGTAATGACTAGCATAGCTGGTTTCACACTTAGATTTCAGAGCATGTCTCCCCTTGACGGCAGCGTCCTACACTCTTTCACCCGTGGGCGAGACTGACCACAGTGCCTTGGGGACTCCAGCTGCAGGTCAGGGGCAGACTTGCTCAGTGGGAGGTATGCTGCAGTCTGGTAAGGCAAGAATTGCCCAGGCTTTAGTGTTACCTGTCTGGCATTTTATTCTGGATGCCCCTTGTGCTAGCTGCATAACTGTGGGCAAGATACCTATCCTCTCTGGTTCTTAGGAAAGATAAACACAATGACACCTACTCAAGGACTTTGAGGATTACACGTGAGAGCATCTATAAAGTGCCTGCCAAGGGGCCTGGCATCAGCAGATCCTAACTACCCATGCATTTTCCTCCCCTCCTTCACTTCCTCCTCTTCTCTGTCTTCATATATCTGAGTTGGAAGCAGCCTAATGATGTATTCCTGTTATCTTGACCATGGAAAGAAAAACGTTCAGAATTAGGACACGCTAGGCAGACTTGATACTCTGCACCAGACAGGTTTGCTTACAGGTGTCCATAGCTCTAGTGTGAGGTGGGCAAACAGCTTAGGCCCCTTCCCATCTGGCCTGGCACCATAGAGATCCTCAGGATACTTTACACTGACAAACAGCATGCTCAGCGTGGCAGAGCCAAAGACCAACGACAGTGATAGGCAAGAATGATAGGATTTCAGTAACTCCTGATATTTCTGGGGGCAGGACTCCTGAAATGCTGTGCATCTGTCACCATCAAGGGCGCAGGAGCCAAGAGCTAACTCTGAACACCTGTCCTACCCTGATCATGTAAAACAGATGACGGGTAACGTGAGAGGATGTGCCCCATACTCGCGATATTGACAAAACTGAGCAATTCAGGAGGCACAAGAAGAAAAACGAGAGACATTCAGCAGTGAGAAAACACCCTCGACTTCCTTGTATTTTTTAACAGTTTATTTATTTATTTATTTTAGAGAGAAAGAGAGAGGGAGAGAGACAGCATGAGCAGGGGAAGGGCAAAGGGAGAGAGAGAGAGAATCCCAAGCAGACTCCCTACTGACCATAGAGCCTAACACAGGGCTCAATCTCACAACCCCAAGATCATGACCTGAGCCGAAATCAAGAATCAAACATTTAACCAACCGAGACCCCCAGCACCCCTAAACTTCCTTGTATTTTTTCCTTTATTCCAGCTCTACTGTCCTGGACCAGCGACCAACGTCCTTCTCTCTTTCCAGTTGCTGCTGTGTTTCTCTTAGCAGGGGGCAGCAAACTATGCCCCACGGGCCAAATTCAGCCTGTCATCTGATTTTTATAAATAAAGTTTTATTGGAACATATTTGTTTCTGCATTCTGCATGCCTACTTTTGTGCTACGATGGCAGAGTTGAGTAGTTGCAGCAGAGATCTTATGGCCTGAAAATACTAAATATTTAATATCTGGCTCTTTATAGGAATGCAAAGCTAAACTTAATCTGTGTTCTCTGGAACACTAGAATCCTAAAAGTTGAATTAGTGTAACATTTTTTTAAGCCTTAAAATTTAATGAGTTTAGAGCCCTCTGGATTTTGCAGAGAAGTTTCTGGAAGAATTCTCAGAAAATATATTATGTTTATACATACTATGACTCTCCAGAGGAATGGGTATTTTAGTCTGGGAGTTTAAGCCTCATTTTGAAAAAAAAAAATGAGCCTGAGGCAGAGGTCTTACATGCTATTACTTTATTAGGAAGTGCAAACCCAGGGAGCATGACAGAGGGACGGGGGGGGGGGTGCGGGGGGGAAGGCAGGGTAAGCAAAGAGGAAAAATGAGGTTGTGTCGCCAAGCTGGCTGCCACCAGATAGGGCCGGTCCTGGCTCCTGTGTGTTTTGTGTCTCAAGATTGCCCATAGTAAGGGGAGAAAAGGGATAAATGTACCCATCAGCCTCTGGGGGTTCAGAGTAGGGACCCATGGTGATGGCAGGCAGTGGAAGGTGCAGGTGCGTGCTTGAGATGAGGGACCTGCCTGCCGGCAGAATCCATACAGAGCTGCTGGCCAGAGGGGCGGCTAGACTAAGAGAAGGGTGAAGCAGAAAAGATCTGGGAGTGCACATGAGTTCAGAATTGTGGGTTTCCCGAAGCTATTGAACCGTGGAGTCATCCTTTTTACGAGGACCCTACTGCCGTGTCAAAGAGCCCCTTCGTTGCTCACAACAGTCTTACACTAACCAGGCTACACCTGCTCTCTGAACTTCCCCATCCCCCTGTACAACCTGCAGCCTGAAGCCTCCTTTCTCATCCCTGCACCACCACTCACCTCTCCCAAACCCCTGCAAAGCCTGTGACCTCTTCTCCACATCGACCTCCCACCTAGAGAGGCAGCTGAGCTCCGTGAAAAGGGCACACACAGCCCCTGGGATCAGAGATCCAAGTTTGAAAACTATCTCCCCACTCGCCAGCTGGGGGAGCTCCAACAGAAAACACAACCTGTATGCGTTCCAGTTTCCTGGACTCTGGAATGGGGCCAGCAGCACAGGGTGACAGGAGGAATGATGAGACAACTCATGGAAAGAGCCCTGCCCACCACAGTTGCACAATATGCTGTAATTATTCTTTGCATTATTATTACTATTAATTACTACTACTACTACTGCTGCATTGTTTGATCTTCCTGGGCTTACGTGTTCACCAGCTCCTCTCTTCCCCATTTCCCCGTTGTACCACAGTTCTCCCTCACCTCTTTTTCCCATCTTTCCAAGTCCCCTTCTGCTCTGGACTGAATCGTAGCGCCCCCTAAATTCATATGTCGCAATGCTAACCCCCAGTGTAACTATACTAGAGACAGGGCCTTAGGGTAATTAAGGTTCATTAGGTCAGATGGTGGGACACTGATCCACCTATAAGCCAGGAGGAAGGTTCACACCAGAAACCAACCCTGCCAGAAACTGATCTTGTACTTCAGCCCCCAGACCTGTGAGAAAATAGATTTCTGTCGTTTAAGCCACCCAATGCGTGGTATTTGCTATGGCGGCCTGAGCACGCTAGTGCACATTCCCCGCCTCCTCTTCCTGCTCTGAAATGGAGGAATCTTCAAGGTACTAATGGCTCAGTCCTCGGCGGTGTTCTCCGGCTCGCCCGCCCCAGTTCCAATCTCATTCCCTCCCTTGACTTTACCTGTGACTCAGGAATCCATATCTCCAATTCAGATCTCTCCTCTGAGCATTTAGAACCAAATTTTGAAATCTCTGTGTGACATCTCCACTGGGGTGTCCCACTGGCTTAGCAAACTCATCATGTCTAAAATTGAACTCATCATACTATCCCTGAGAGCTCTTCAATATCTTTTTCTTTCTGCCGAATCCTTTGTAGAACAAGGCAGGACATAAAGAGAAGTGGATAGTTGTACAGAGCGGTGGAAAGACAGACAGGCAGATAAAACTCTAGCTCACATTCAAGCACTCATCCCGTGTGCTATATACACACAAAATTATTCACGTGGATCTATTGGTTAAGTTTGTGTAATCACTCCCATTTTACAGATAAAGAAATTGAGGAAAGCTTAAGCAACTTGCCTGGGATCAGAGAGTCAGTAAGTGATAAAACCAAGTTTGGAAAGCAGGCAGTCGAACTCTAGAGCGTGGCTTCAACCAGGGCCCTGGATTTCATCCAAAGAATCTTCGCTCCTCTGTCTGGATAACTCCAGGCCCACTCACGGCCTATCTCTGCTCCTGACACGGAGGAGAATAACAACACATGTTCACATTATTTCCTGCCTGCTCTCCCTCCTCTCCCCTTCTCCATCACCGCCCACTTCACCAACATCATTTCCATAGCTTAGAACAGCCGTCCTCTCCCTTGAGAACTGATGCATGTGTCAGTGTGTGAAGCTTCCCCTCATCCCTCCAGGCAAAATTCATCAGTCCTTCCCTGTGCTCCCTCCCAGCACATTTTATTTTTACTGCTATCAAAGCACATATTTCTTGGTATGATAGTGAGTGCTGTGTCTGCCCTGCTGCCTCACTGGCTGCAGGACAGCAGACAGCTGACTGGTTCATCTCTGTGCGCCCCATGCGTAACAGAGGGCTCCGTACAGAGCAGGAGGTCGGTCAGCGGCTGTAACTGAGGTTGAATCAGCCACAAACTTACCAAGGCTCTGGCCACTTGGACCCATGGCACGAAAAGGAGCTGACAAGGACCTGTGATTGTGGCCAGGAGACACAAAGGGTACACATGGGAAACTTCCACAAAAGGGGAAGTTTTTTAAAAGGGGGAAAACCATATCCCAACTAACCTCACAGACACATGAAATCAAGCATGCCGGTGACAGAAGGGTGCCAGCTTCATCCTAAAGGCAAAGAGGATTTTTTTTTCTTTGCCAATGAAGAAGCTGAAACTATAAAAGCTGATGGCCTTCATGGGACCAGGTAGCTCGGTGGTGGGAAGGTGGTGGGATAAGGCCATTTTCTGCTTAAGAACTATTCACATGTCCCCAAAATGTCCACATCACAGAGACACACATGGGAATTCCTCAAAGGCGTGAGAACATGTACACATCACAGCATGTGAATATGGGATAAGTTCTATCCACAAATTCAGAGTTGCAAGAAACATTCATTTCTCTATAATTTATAAATCAAATTAAATTTGTGTGCCACTAGAGTGGTGGAAACTTCTGTCTCAAGACCTCCAGGTAGCAACAGCTGATTCAGCACCCTCTAAAGCACCCTCTCTCACAAGGCCATTAAAACTACAGCAAAGACATTTTTGCCTAAAAAGAAGAAAATCAAAAAGATCAGGAGAAATGAGAAAACAACATCTACCTAATTGTGGAGGCTGGAAGGCAGATGGGTGAAGGGAAACCGACTTGGCAGTTCCAAACCAACCATGGGGAACACCAAGGAACAATCTAAATAAGAATGCAGACTCCTCAAAGCTTAGGAACTGGCAGTACCCCGTATCACCTCTGCAAGTGAGGTAGAATGGTGGGAATGGCTAAGAAAAGGAAGAGCATTTGAAAGCTGTGTAACTGTCAGATCCCAAGCTGACAGTGCAATGTTGTCAAGATGACACATTAAGGAGCCCAGCTGCCTGGCTGCAAGTCCCAGCTGGCCACTTACTGCCTGAGAAGATCTTGGGCAAGTTCCTTAAACACTCTATGCATTAGTTCCTGCATCTGAAAAATGGGGTATTAACACTTCTTCCCTCTTTATTAGCTAAAATCTGTAAAATAGACCTATACCAGGACTGGCACCTAGTAAATTCCAAATAAATAAAATATAGAGATCACCACTCCCATTACATATCCCTGGACAATTGCCTCTTCTCCCCCTCAGTGGAGGCGGAGATATTTTTTCTGGAGACAACAGAAGAAACTGTATGTGAATATTAAAACACCATGGGGGAGGACATCTGGCTGGCTCAGTAGGAAGAGCATGTATGACTCTTGATCTTGGGGTTCTGAATTAAAGCCACACTGGGTATAGAGATCATTTAAGTAAATAAACTTCAAAAAGGAAAAAAAAAATACACAGTTAGGGACAGAGTAGCACAAGGAATACAGGGCAATTAGGAAATTTTGCCTAAATACTGACCACCCTATTTCTCCTGGCTCCCAGAACTCTGGCAACGAGGCCACACCTTTCCAGTGGAACTTTGGAACAACATTTTTTGAGAAACTGACCAGCCCAAGAGGAAAGAACTAACCACACCAAAGCCAGCGGTTCATCAGTAGATATTTCAGACTAATACTCCTACTGTGAACCTCATAGTCCAGAAGCCACACCCAAGTATTCAGAGCTTGTGATCATTTCTTAAACCACTTGACTCTTAAACTAAGCAAACGACCAAGGACTCTCAGCCATGGGAGACAGTCTCTAATACAGAACACAGAGAACTCAACACCAACCAGCAAAAAAGAGCAACTGGGGAGCCTGGGTGGCTCAGTCAGTTAAGCGTCTGCCTTTGGCTTGGGTCATGATCTCGGGATCCTGGGATCAAGCCCATGTAAACTTAAATGTTTAACAATAAAGTGCAAATGCTGAGAGGAGAAAAATGGAAGTACAGTGTTATAAGATTCTTATACAATAGATAAAGTGGTATAATATTCTACTTGGAGACAGAATGTTATAGGTTTTAAATATATATTATAAATGCTAAAGTAACTTAAATAACACAATAGAGATAGAGCTAATAAGATAACAAAGGAAATGAAGAGGGAATTTTAAAAATATATTCAATTTTTAAAAAGGCAGACAAATAAGGAAAAGAAAACAAGGAACAGATGAGAAAATTGAAAGCAAATAGAAAATTGGTAAATTTAAACCCAATCATATTACTTATCACACTAAATGTAAATGGCCCAATACTCCAATAAAAGGTGGAAATCGTCAAATTAGATTTTGAAAAAGCCAGATCAGATATATGCAGCCTATGAGAAATTCACAAAATGACTAAAAGTGAGAGGGCCAAAAAGATATGCCATGCTAACACCACTCAAAAGGATTTCAGAGCAAAGAATATTACCAATGTTAGAGAGATTTCATAATGATAGAAGGTCATTGAGAGGACATAATTCTCCTAAAGGTTTATCCATCTAAAAACAAATTTTCATAATAAATGCAGCAAAAATTGATAGAACTGCCTGGAAAGAACAACAAATCCACAGTTTTAGTCAGAGATTTCAATGCATCTCTTTCAATAAAGTGAGATAACAAGTACACAGAAAATGAGTAAGGATATAGCAAATCAAACAACATTAACAACCAATTTGACTTAATTAACATTTATAGAACAGTCTGTCCAACAACTGCAGATCACACAATCTTTTCAGGTAAATGCAGAGTGTTTACTAAGATAACCACATCCTAGGCAATAAAAGAAGTTTCAATAAATTTTAAAGGGTTTAGGTCATACAATCATACATATGTTCTCTGATTAAAATGGCATTAAATTAGCAATCAGTATGAGAAAGATATCTGTAAAATCACTATTTGGAAACCAAGTAACACACTTCTAAATAAACTGTGGGTCAAAGAATAGATCAAAAGGTAAATTAGAATGTATTTTGAACTGAATGAAACTGAATACACAAGAAACCAAGAGTTGTGAAATGAAGCTAAAGCTATCAGATGAGGCATCCACTCCACTCCTAGGTATTTACCTAAAAGAACTAAAAGCAGCTTGTGTCCATAAAAAGACTTATACATATTGTCTGATTCCATTATGTAAAATTCTAGAAAATTCAATAATATCAGTTGTCGGGGGGGATGGGTGTTGGAAAAGAGCAGAAGGCAGGTGTTACAAAGTAGCTCAAGAAAACAGAGAGTAATGGATATGTTCATTATCATGATTGCAGCAATAGCTTCATAGGTATATTTGGATACATGGGTACTTATGTGTTTGTTGTCCAATCAGTATACCATTTCTTCTTGGGAAGGTCAAGAAAGCATCTCTTCATGTTGTTTATTGTCAAATGCACCATTTTTAGCTAGGTTCATTATCTCCTCACACACACACACACACACACACAGATAGCAACACTGTTATTACTCAGACAGTGCGGGCATGGCTTTTTGGAATTCATATTGAAATAAGATATTTTTGCTCCTGAAGTTCCCTAGTTCTATTTATTTAATCCTGGTTACATCCTTATTCATACCTTTCACCATCTATTATATCATCCGTGACTATTGGCTTCTGATGACTTTCTTATAAGTCATTACTGTGCTTCATTGTTAATGACCACAATGGAAGTCTTAATCAGAGTGCACAGGAAAATGTGAGAGATAACCCATGTTCTTGTCATGTTTAGTTTACTGTTTGGTATGTTATAGTGTAGAGGCAGAACATCACTTTTTCCAGCCATGTCTTCTCTGGAATTCCTTAGGCTGCAATCACCGTGTTCCTAAAGTGGGACCTCCATCAGTGTTGACCACACAGCTGTCTTCCATATACTACCCTCTAACAGGGAAGTAGAAAACAGGCCAATGGATAGAGAGAAAAGAGTCATCTCATTTGCACCAGGAATTTCTGCCCCTCATCCTGCATGACTTAAGACCATCTGAGTCAGCACATCAGCACACCAAAGCAGGGCATTGATCAGAAGGGCTTATAGCATTGCAAAGCAATAGTCTTGAAAGTCCTCAGTGGATATAGGCACAGCCAACCCCAGGGACTACCAGACACTTGTCATAAAGCCAGCAGAGGGGATGGACTGACTACTTGGTAGCCAGGATGAGGAAGTGCATAGTATAAAGAACCCTCGTCACCACCCCTGCTGCCCTGAAGCAAGGGCAGCACTGACGCTGGAACACACGTCACGACACACAGACCCTCAAACAGGTCAAACACATCAGTCAGAAGTAGACTGTCAGCAGTCCAGAACCATGAATTCATTCTGTTTCTAACATAAGTGAGAGTCACCAAAACTCAGCATATTGACATCATTCTAGTGGCCCGATCTCACACAATCCCGTAAAACAAATACCATAGTAACCAGCAGGACTAATCTGCTCTCCAGACCACTCCTCCGGAACCTGAGCTTGGCTGAGTCCAGGATAACCCCATAGATGCAAGGTTGAGATGAGAGTCTCCTTGGGGCATCTGGTTGACTCCACATACTCCACATTGCTAGAAGGTTGGCAAGCACAAAAGGGAGAGGCAGGGACTGAAACCACCATGAGCCCTGATCCAGTGTCAGAGCACACCAGCAAAATTCCACCAGTTCTGGCCCCATCAGTTCCAGGCCCTGGAGGGGGACTTAGAAAATTTTCAGGTATGCAATTCTAGAAACTGGGACCCACATGAGACTTGGTCTGGATTCAGAGGGCCCTGCCTACCCTGGCAGACAGCAACACAGACAATTTCAAGGAAAGCACCCTTCTGAAGCACAGCACCTTGGACAGGGTCCCTACTTTCCATGAATCATGGAGAAAGAGCCTCCCTTCCTACCTGAGTAAGGATGACACAGAGAAGAGCCCCAGGCAACCTGCAATGTATGTAATGTGAGAGAGAAATAAATGCTATTGCTTTGAGCCACTGATTTTCAGGGTTGTTACTACACCAACTTAGCCCATCCTGACTGATGCACAGGATGACAGCTATCACCAGACACAGAACTATCAGTCCAGACCAAAGCAACGTAATTCAACAGGAAGATATGTTGAGGGGTGTCAGCACTAATATGCCTTCTGTTGTTATCAGTTTTTAAAGATTCTTGAATTGATAATGTTTTGGTCAGCCAAACCCAGATTCTTCTATCTTACTTGGCAGGACCATGAGATGATAAAATTCTTTCATAAAAATACTAATTTCACCCCCACTGAGTGTTCTTTGTCCTAACCCTAAGATCTAGATGTTGGTCATGAGGACTTAGAATCAGAGAATTGAGAGTACTTTGATCCTCCTGCCCATATTCCTGCTGGTATCCAGTGTCTTACTCATACTACAACCCAGCCCCATGCTCCATGCACTCCTGAGCCCCCCAACAGAGACTCTCCCACTGATTTCCCCAGAGGTGTTTTTATAGAACCTCAATGACATGGAAGCTGAACAATGAACCAAAGGTCCCATTCACCTGATCTCCACCTGAATGCTTTCATCTGGTAGGAGTAATAATGCCTTTCCTTAGCCTAGTAATCAGGCTTCACATTTATTTAAATCTAGTTTTGATAAAATAATAAAATATTTAAGGAAAAAAGAAAATTTAATCTCATTCCTTACTGGGGTGTCCCTCCCGCCCACGTTTGCAACAAATGGACTTACAAATGGTGCTAGTAAAACAGCAGGGAGGCCTCCAGCTCCCATCATGATTCCTACTGACAATTTCCCAGCTTAAGCGCTAAGTGCACCCTTAAGAACCAACCATACTTCCTTCCATGGCACAGGATAGGTCGAGAATTCCTGCACAAATGGAAACTATGTCATTCCTCCCAGACACAGACTGCAGCTGTTTCTCCTGAACTCCTACTCCCTCTCCAGAGCTGCCATTAGGCATGGGGGGCGGGGGGCGCTACACTTACCAGGTCTTCCACTGCTATCCTGACCACTGATCTTTTCTTGCCGGGGGGGGGGGGGGGGAGGAAAAACCATTCCTTCCTCCTTATGTTCCCTGAAAGGACTTTAACGGTATTTCTTCCATGTTTCAGGCTTCAGGAAAATCAAAGCCCCAAAGTGCTATGTCTCAAAGCCACTTGTGCTTTGGGCCCTGTAACACACTGTTTCCCTCACTCCCTACATCCCCCAGCCAAGTCGGGGACCCGACAGTCTGTCTACCTTCACAAACTGGTGTGCAAAGGCACACAGATACAGAGGGAAATCCTAAAATTAATGTCCCTCCAAAGAGCAGAGAAAGACAGGGTAGGACGGCCTCAGATGAGTACACGTAAAATATACTCATGCATATACAACCCAGGGACCCACATAAACAAGGATCAGAGAGTAAAGAACAGATGATTTGCACCCATAATTTTCAAGTGCAATCAAATCCACACAGACGTCCTTGGACCGTTTCTTATGAATCTTTGTAAAGAATCTAAGTGCTCAGCAGATGTTCTGGCGGATTTGGAGCATGTAACAGGTACCTCTGATAAGTGGCCCCTTTGTCTAATACAGTTCCTTCCCCGGATCGAATCCCATTTCGGGGCTATAAAGTGCAGAGCCAACAATGTAAAATGTGCCTGCAAAGTGAAGTAAAAAAGGTTTATTCGGGGACTTCTGAGCCCAATTGTCTGTTATGAAACTCTCGTTTCTGCCTCTGCCTGGCCTCAGCTCTGACTCTGGAGCCTCACCAGCACCGCCACGCTCTCCCTCCGCACTTAGGGCTATCATTAGTTACAGCCATTTTCGCCTCAAGTCCAGCACTTTGTGGGCTTCCTGCATTTCCCAGTGAATGGCTTAAAGAAAGAACATTTTGCAAATTACTACCCTGTAGGTCAAAATTGTCAATTCTTCCTTAAAAACAACTGCAGCACCCCATTTTGAAAATGACTATTGTTATATAGCACTGTAAGGAAAAGACCAACATTATTGAATAGAGCCATCAGGAGCAATTTAGGCCCATTTCATGCCTGCCATATTTATCCCTGCTCCTTGGCGGAGCTGTGGTATGTGAGTATTTAACATCCTTTGCAGTGAGGCGCATCAGGCTAGCTGTGCATTCTTAATGGGTCTGCCTCTACAGTCTGGGAATGAATGGGGGACCTAATTCCAAGTGCAGGTACCGTCTTTGACATACATAGAAAATGAGCTGCTGCAAAGCTGGGCAGGGCCCGGGGTGGGGGTTTCTAAAAGTGTATGTAAATGCATAGAATTTACTCTGCGTATAGAAGCAGGGTGGGGGGTAATCAGAAGGGGAAATGAAGCATGAGAGACTATGGACTCTGAGAAACAAACTGAGAGCTTCGGAGGGGAGGGGGGTGGAGGAATGGGATAGGCTGGTGATGGGTAGTAAGGAGGGCACGTATTGCATGGTGCACTGGGTGTTATACGCAACTAATGAATCATCGAACTTTACATGAAAAAAAAAAAAAGAAGAAGCGAGAATACCCCGGCAGGCGTGAACTTTGCGCGCCCTGGAGCCTGAGCTACAGGGAAATGAGGGGTGGGTGGGACCGTCCTGATGCCATACTTTAAGAGTACCATGTTCAACACAGCAGGCTATTTATTGCATAGATGTGGCTGGTCTGCAAACCACGCTCTGCCGTGTGCAGGCAAGTCATGGCAGGGGCACCCCACAAAAAGTAGCCTAAAAGGAATCCCATCTTTGGGGAGCAAAGAAGGGGAGAAAGTAGGTTCAATAGCCAGGCATTTGGGGGGCACTGGGGGAAACTCCCAGTACTTCTTCAATTTTAGGGAGGAAAGCACCAGGCATTTGTGGTCAGGGTAGGTCAGCTGGGGGCTGGTTTGCATGATGGCTGATAGCTTCACTCACATGCCTGACAAGTGTGGACTGGGCTGCTGGGCACTCGCTTCTCTCTCTCCGTGGCTAGCTTGACCTTCTTCACACACTTGTACGCAAATCCCAGTGTAGACAGGTATGGATCCAGGCTATGCTCACATCATATTTGTTGGTGTCCCGAGCAAAGTGATGACCTGGCCCTGAGTCAACATGGGAGGGGTCTATACAAAGGCATGGATTCGGGAAGGTGTAATTCACCGGGAGGGGGGGGGGGTACTTTTCATGTAAGAACCTACCACAAACTGTACAGTGCTGTCTGGCCCTGCCTGGGAAACCCTTGTGCAACAGACCTGATCCTGCTTCCTCCTCACCCTCCAACCTGTGGTTGACTGCCCAACTAGCTGGAAACAGGCAGAAGCTGCTACAGGAAACCAGAGTTCTATCCAAGGGGCTGGACAGAAGAAGCTCTCAGTAATGATGCTTTCCTGAGTTCTCTGACACAGCCACTGGGTGATCACCATCATTAACAAGGAGAAACATTCCTGTGCAATTTCCCAGGGTGGCCTCAAGCAGAAGCACAAACAGCCAAAGCTAACAGCTTGCTGCAAAGCCTGTCTCACCAAAGAGGTTTCCTGTGCATCCTAAAATATAGCTTGTCAGGCCTTCACGATGACGTCCAAGGTTGACATGCTCAGTGTTTATTATTTCACTTAACTAGACACACACAGCCCTGCCAAGTAGCAATTGTTAAGCCCATTTTATAGATGAGTAACCTGAGGCTCAAAGTACAGCAACTCGAACAAGTCACAGGCTGATGATTCCAAAGCAAGTGTGTCTCTCCCCAAAGCCTCTGTTAGACTGCATACCTCTCTGCCTTTACAAGGCTCCTGGGGGGTCTAGATTTCCATCCCAACTCTGAGAATCCTAAATGTTCTATCCCATGGCCCTGTTGACATCTGGGGATGATGCTGACGTTTGGGAATAATGGAGCATTGAAAATGTTGGCTCCGGAGTAAGATTACAAGGGTTTGAATAGATTGTCTCTCATTTAGGGCAGTTTTCTAATCTGTAAAGTGAGATCATCAGAGTCTTACCTCAGAGGGCTGTTTTGAGGCTTAAATAAGTTAAATGGTAGAAAGTTCTCAGAAAAAAAAAAAGTGTTGGGCTCTCAAGAGTACTCAATAAATATTCATGATTATGATTATTATAGGTTGGGTTCCATCCTGTCCCTCCAGAGCAGATGAATGATATCTTATCCCAGCTGAGCATGGCAAGGTTTTAATATTTAAAATAGTTCCTAGCTGGTACAGGATAAGCAGTGACCATTCTAAACAGACCTCAGCATTCACAACCAGCACGTCAGCCCCTATTGAAAGACTGAACGTGAGTCTTTGAGCTATGGACCTGACCTAGGGGATAAGGAGAAGAGCTGGAGAGCAGAGCTGGACAGAGAGGCTAGAGAAAAGATTCCCAAAGGCTTCTGGAGCTTAGAGCCAGCCCCAGTGGGGGAGAGAGAGCTGGGAGCAGAGCCCAGCCCTGACAGTGGATGTCCTGGACAGGACACTTGCCAAGAAAGGGATGGAAGCCTCAGAAGAAGACAGGATCCACTAACCCTGACCAGAGTCCTGGATGGGTCTGGGACTAGGAGCACAGCTGGAACCACACCAAATGGGATCCAGGGGTGAGCCCCAAGGGACAGCAAATCCTTTATCCTGCCTGGCTCAGGTCCGGGGTAGCTCCAGAACCTATCTGTCTACAGAGTCAGGGTGTGGTGGTGGAGGGATGCAGGGGAGTGGCCTTCAGGCTTGGAAAGCCATTGAGGGAACAAGCCTGTCAGATCTTCCCCGCTGAAAAGCCACCTGGGACTGTGGACCCTGCCGCAGACGGGGACCCTGATCTGTCCCAGCGAAAGCACGCTGTACTAACAAAAGCAGGGGCTCTAACTCTGCAGCTTCGGAATTCATCCCATCCCCTTCCTTCTGCCCACTCCAACCCTTCCTTCCCCCTCCATATGCATTTCAACCCCCCCCATTAATCACGTGGTCCTACTTCACTGATGACCATCTTCGGACTCTTTGATCTTGCTGAGGGCAGGACTCTGGACGCTGCTCTGCCCCCAGCCCTGTCAGTCTCCACATTAGATCATCATGGGGCTGGAGACACTCCAGTGCCTCAGTGGGCTCCACCTGCCCAGGCCAACAGCTTCTTGCCAGGAGGGGTATCCCAGTCTCCATTTGGGATGAGACTGGCTGAAAGCCTCCTAATCAAGCTGAATCAAGCAGAATTGCCTACACAGTGCGTAAGTCCAGGCCTCCCCGCTCCTGGCCCCACCCAACCCCGTCTTCTGATTGACAGCTCTACGTTACCCAAGGGCAGAACGGAGTTTGCCAAAGAGAAAAAGACACCGGGACGGACCTTTACATGTCCCTCTGGATGTGTTTAGGAAAACCCGCCTCGGCTGAGCGGCTGCAGCCACATGCTGATGAGTAATGACTGGCGGGGGCAGGAGCTCTCGGAGATCATTCAGCCACTGGCTCCTGGAGAAAATTCCATCAGCACAGCCAGAAGGCCAGCCCGCACCAAATGCAAAAGGACCTACCTTACTCCTGGACCCGTGGAGTGGGATTTGGAATCAGACAAACCTGAGTTCCAGGCCCAGGCAGGCTGACCTTGAGCACATTCCTTAGCTCTGTGCCTGTTTCTTTGTCAGCAAAATTGAGATAAAAATGCCACCTCCACCCCCACCCCCACCCCCAGCCAGGATCTGAGGAGGATTAAAGAAGATCACTTAGATAAAGTGTCTGTCCTGCAGCTGGCAGTCCGCTAAGTTCCACTCCCGCCCTCCATCCCCCCTTCCCAGTGCTGCCGCAATGACCACAAATCCTCTCCTTTCCCTCCTCAGCCGTGCTGGGAGTTAGAATTTTAAGCGGCATCTCAGGCTCATGCTGGCCAGTATTTCACGGCCCAAGCTACTCACCTGGCTCAACGGAGCTTCCCTCTGCCGCCCTCCTCCCTCCCATTATTTAGCATAGTTTCCATCTCCCATCCAGGCCATTTATACAGCGCCCCTGAGCGCCTCTCACCCCCCTAACCCCTCCAAAGCACCAACGTGAAAAGAACTGTCTTTTTCCCACTCTGCCTGGCCACCTCGGGATGTACAAGTCACTTAGCACCAGGAGAAATAATGAATTTGCTCCTGTTCTGCCGAGGTTACCCACCATGGGCCATTAAAAAGATACTCATTTTTAAAATATACTTGACAGACTGGAAGATATATTTGAGATATCAGAAAACTGAACCCATTATGTGACACTTAGAATATATAGTGTGGCGATACATTTCTAAAATGTGCAATATACCTTATAAATTTATATGGCATACCTGGCACTTAGATATTTGTATTATTTTTCCTCTGTGGATTCGGTTTCTCGATGATTTCCCTGTTTGAGCTTCCCCTCCTTACTATTGGGCCCCAGGCCAACATAGCAGGGGGAAAAAAAAAAAAAGACTTGAATGCAGAGTTCAAGGTCAGTTAGTTGTTGATTTCACACCAAAGAGCAGCAGGGGAGCCCAGAGAGTTAGTGTTTCCATTTGCCACGCATACTCACAGACACTTTTCTAATGATTACATGGGATGAACAGGTGCTCATTTCCCCATTTTATAGATGAAAACACCGAGGCTGGAACAGTGAAGTCACTTGCTCACAGTCGTGCAGCTCATGAGGGCAGAGGAAGGACGACAGCCCAGGTCAGCCAGATGTCCATAATACACCTGCACCTGCATTGTCCCCACGGCCTTCAAGGAAGAGCCCGGGTCCGAAGGCCACCGTCTGATAGGGAAGAGTGCAAATGGAATGGAACTCAAGTTGAGACACAAGAGGACATGAAGGCCCCTCATTAGGACTTCTGGGGCTAGAAGTCAATCATCTTAGCTGGCACCGAGCTGAGACTCGGATGAGGCAGGAGGAAACGGACACAGGAGCTAAACACGAAATGCAAACTCTTTCACGTGGCACATAAGGTCCTCTCCAATCTGGTTCCTAGTTTCCTGTCCCTCCGCCTCTCTCCTCTCCTCTGCATCCATATGTCCAGACAGGTCTTTCCATCCCCCAGAAATGTCCTGTCAAGACCCACGGCGGAGACTTCCTCGCTGTCATCTCTGCCTCCGAGAGACCGCTCTTGCGCACTCCCTATTTGGGTCCTGCTCATCTTCACCCCCCTCCAGGTCTTTGCCAGCCCTCCACCCATGGTCCCGAGGGCTTTCCCACTAAGGAGCATCTACACCATGCCCCTGCTGTCTACACCTCACTTCTACATGTCAGTGTGTACTAACCCTGAGCTCCCACTCGCCCAAGGACCAGGCCTGGAGTATGTGCTCAGTTAACACTTATCAGATGAAATGAGTGAACATCTGGAAACCAACTGACCCTTTGCACTGGGTGTTTCTCCATTTTTCCCCAATTGCTCAGTCATTCTCCAGAACTGCCCAGAGAATATAGACGTTTGAGAAAAGCCTTTCTTCTCTGGGTAGTATATTCAACTCCAGTTTCTTCCCTGGATGCTGCAAAGACGGAGACTCTGCTCTTATCCCACAGAGACTGGAACCCAAGGCAAACAGAAATGAAGAGGCAGGGCAGAGGAAATGCAGTGAGCAAGCCCCTCTGCCTGCCCAAGGTGCTTCTGCCATTCCGTGGCCATTCGCCAGCCTAGGGGAGCTGCCTCACCCTGCAGAAAAAGAACCCCACAAGTCTCCACAGCTCTGAGCCCACTCATTCTCCCCAACATTCACCCTGTCTTTGATGGCTTGTAGATTGAACCCTATTTCATCCATCCAGCCTCTTCCTTCTTATAGACCCACACTGCTGGGTCCCCGGATATCTCTGGTGTCCCTTGGCTACCTGGGCTGTGATGCAGTGAACTGTCTCTTGTTACAGATCTGAGGAGCATGTCATAGGACCCAGTGGGCACAGGGAAGGGTAACCATGATGACCTCACCTGCAAGCTCGCTGAGACTATTGGCTGAAACAGAGAAGAGACTCAGATATTTCTGGTAAGTGGATCAGGTCTGATGTCCTGAATTTCCCACCGGAATGTAAGCTCCTTGAGGGGAGGGACTCCAGTGTTTTTTACTGTTCTGTGTTTCCAGTGCAAAGAACAACACATATCAGGAGTTCAATAAATACTCCTATTGAAGGGAGGAAGGAAGGAAGGAAGGAAGGAAGGAAGGAAGGAAGGAAGGAAGGGAGGGAGGGAGGGAGGGAAGAAAGAAAGAAAGAAAGAAAGAAAGAAAGAAAGAAAGAAAGAAAGAAAGAAAGAAAGAAAGAAAGAAGGAAAGAATTGCTTTAAAGGGGGATTTAGAATTGGGACTAAAGGAGGAGAGACAGAGTGTATAGTGGTCCCCTCGCAAAAGGAAAGAGAGGTCAAGGCTGAGCACAGGGCACACCCTAGCACCCTTCTTGATGATCTGGGGCTCATGCCCTGGGGTGAAAGGAGTTTGGGACCAAAAGCTGAAGAAACTTGACTTCAAATTTAAGAGGTCTGGGGAGACTCCAGGCACAAGCAATGCTGCTTCGGGCCCAGGGTGAAAGGTTGAGCACAGCCTGTGGAGAAGGCCATCTCCTATTTCCGCAACAGAGTGGGGACAAGATGCTGCTCACGGCCTGCCAGGACCACGGAGAGGCTCTGCCCCAGCTGGTGGACAGCTTCTCCTGCGAGGGGCCCACAGCAGGGGCAGCAGTGAGACATCTCCCTCAAGCGGCAGAGGCATCCATGAGAAGAGAGAAGAGCCTGGGGATTAATTCTAAGCCCAGGAGAAGCAAGTCTTGGGCTCCCAGAAATACCTGGGGAAACTGAGTCACCGAAGGAGGCCTGCAGCCAGTCGGGGTCCTGGCTGAGCAAGGCTGAGACCTGCTGACACACAAGTGTTCTAGGGACACAGGGCTTCCAGGACACCCTTAACTGTCTGGCCCAGCAGCCCACAGCCAAGGACACAGTGCAGCGGGTCCCAGAGGATGAGCCAGACTGACAGAGAACCACTTGGGAGCAGAGGTCCGGGCCTGGAAAACCTGCTCAGGCACCAGGGGAGTCGGGCAGGGGGGGAGAGCGATGCCACCACCATCTGGTGTTCGTGAGCTCTCCGCACATTTAGCAGAGGGCTTCCGTTTGCATGGTGTGGCCATAACCCCCTGACAACCTCATCCCTGCCCTGCAGCCACGTTATGTGAGCCTTGCCCACCAACCAGCCAAGCTGTGTTACAGACAGAAAGTGGGCCTGACAGCATGAGCTAAGCTGGATAAATATCAGGGTGAGCCCTGGGTCAAGCTTTCTGGAGTTGGGGCTCCCAGTGTCTCCTGCAGTGGAAGCCTCAGGGCCTGTCCCACCTGGTGCCCGATCAGGGGAGAAGGGGTATCAACAGCAGTAGGCCCCTGACAGGGAGATTCTGAGATTAAGCTAGCAACCTTAGATCAACATATGCCTTTCTAATCGTTGGACAACCGTGCCCCACAAGACCCCACTTTCCTACCTCCCCAATATTAGCTCAGCGTATATGGCTACCACTAGCACTGGAGTCCAGATCAGACACCAGCTGGCCTAGTCAGGGCCAGAACATCAGCTCAGGAAGAAGGTACAGTCGTATTCAGAGCGCGTGCTGGGTACCTGTCAGAGGGGGCATCTTGCCCTCTAACGATCACAACCTTGCAAGCCACCAAGAATCAAACCCATTGTATAGACAGAAGAGTAAAGCCCCGTGGCCTCCCTTAACTTACCCAAGGCCCACACTAGTGACTTTTCAGTTGAAACAAGATTGAGCTCCCTCTGACTCCTGCTGCTACGCCCCCTTTCTGATTCTCTGTGACCCCAATCTTGGGCTGGAAGCCTGCTAAGTATGCCGGGCAGCTTTAGACAAGACAGAACCACCTCCCTCCTACCTCTCCCTTCTTCCTGCACAACATGCGGGCCTCCGCCCTTGAGTCTCCCTGAGCCTCTCCAAGAACACGAGGGTTTTCTTCCTAGTCTTCTGTTGGTCATCTTCCCAGTCCTATCCACCGTGTAGACCATGTGCTCTGCTCCAAGACGCCACACTGCTAATCCGAGCCAGGGCCTTAGTGCGAGGCCCCTTCCTCGTGTCCTCGCCTTCTCCAGCTTCAGATGTTCTCCCAGGCTGCCTGCTCTCCAATGGGGAGCCCTGCCCTTCAAATTCAATTATTAGATCTCTTGCTTACAAACTCAGTCTGCACTCTCTCTCCCTCTCTCCTCCAGTACTTCTTTTATGAACCCCTTTTTCTACAAGAACGGCCTGTTCCTACAAGCCAGCTCCACCAGCTCCTGGTCTCTGCGGCCTACGCCTGTGAGGGGCAAAGCCGCAGCTGGAGGAATGCGCCGGTCACTGCCATTGCAGCGGGGCACTGCTCGCCCCCAGGCTTCACCGCTCTGAGACTAACCCCCAGGCCTCAGTTTCGTTCCACCAGGCCCACCTTCGCCTGGTTTTCTGCGAGGAGAGAGACAACAGAAGGTTTTTTTTGTTTTGTTTTTTGTTTTTTAAGATTTTATTTATTTATTTGACAGAGACATCCAGCGAGAGAGGGAACACAGGCAGGGGGAGTGGGAGAGGAAGAAGCAGGCTCCCAGCGGAGGAACGTGATGTGGGGCTCGATCCCAGAATGCTGGGATCACGCCCTGAGCCAAAGGCAGACGCTTAATGACTGTGCCACCCAGGCACCCCCAGAACAGAAGTTTTGAGCTTGGGGGCCAGAGTGGACCTCAGATTCCCAAACAGATGAAGCAGCACATAGAGATCTCTGCTCTGGCCCACAGACAGTTACAACTGTCATGTATGGCGGGTTCAAGGAATTGCCAACCTTCCAAATACACCACTGAGTTTGACTCCAACGCTAGACACTTCTCCAAGATCTCAACACATAATAATAATAACTATAGTAACAACAGTAATAATAATACCGCATCAGCGCTAACACTGCAAACTAGCTGCTGGATCAGAATTGAGACTCCGATTGTAAGCGGCTTGCCCCGGCTAGTGGACCACTGACCACTGACCACCGTCGGTGTGCCGAGCACCCCTCCAAGAGCTGGGGGATACAACAATGAACAAGACAGGCAAAGAGCCCCGCCCTCAGGGACCTTCCCTTCCAGGAGAGTAGTTGTCGCATGCTGCTCCCCCAGAGGGACCCAGAGAGAAGAGGGTGCCACGTCCAGAGTGTCCGCTAAGCCCCAGGGGAGGGCCAACCAGGGAGGGAAGGGCATGCCTGGGGCCACGGGCAGTAGCAGGTGGGCCAGAAGTGCGAGGAGCCCCAGCCTCTGTGGCACTGGGAGCCCGAGGCACGTGAGGCTCTCCGCTCAGAGATGGCTCTGCCTGCACCCACCTCATCACTCCAAAGGGCTTCAAGTCTCAAAAGATTTCCTGTTGCTTTGTCCTTAAAGTACACTCTGCTGCCATCACTGTTTACAAAGGACAGAAAGTAAACTGAAATGCACAGAAGCTGACACTCGAAAAGCTTTTAGGACCTCGGTGCTACACAATTGGCCAAGCCTCGAAAAAAGGCTGACTGTGTTTGAGCAAAGCCACTCCACTGCTCCGAGGCTTCAGCAGGATGCATCATGCTGACCCAGGGAGTCCCCTTTCACAGCCACAGAGGAGAGGAAGAACACATGGACAGGGCGACTTGAGCAGCCCCCAGGATGCCCAGAGTTAGGCGGGACTGACCCGTGGGGACTCTGATGGTGACCCGTGAGGTTTACAAGCCCCGAGCTGAGCCCGGAGGCTGGTGGAGGGAGCCAGACCTGAGCCCCTTCCATCCTGCGGCCTTGTTCCTTGCAGACTCAAAGTGCAAGATCCTCCAGCTGTTTTTTTCCCTTGACACAGAGATGGAGACTCAGTTAAGCCCAGGAATGGGGAGAGGGTTGTGGGGAGAACCCTATAAAAGCTCCAAAGGAGGAAGGCAACGTTAACAACAGAAACAGGGCCTTGGAAACAGCCAGAGAGGTGTCGGCCTTGAGAAGTACAAGGCACAACCACCAGAACAGAAGACACACATAGAAGATTATGCCCATATTAATGCAAGACTGCTGGTGTCGTGCCTAACCACAACTCTTACCTACCCACGTGGTATGAAGCAAGGTATGGACCAGTCTCGTGTTGGCTGGACCTCTGTTTACTCACTCGAAAAAATTGGGGACACTCTGGATAACCTCTGCAAGAGGAGGAGTTCGGATTTGCAGACTCGGTATCACTCCGCACCTGCCAGTCCTCTAATCTCCACAGACGGGGAAAACAAACCTGGGATATTTCTGCAGTGATTCAAAATCCTGATTCAGTCACAGAGGCCAGGGGGCAGTGCTGATATGCTGTATCACCGCCTTTCATCCACAACCTCTCCTGAAAAAGAAATCAGGCATGGGAAGCCAGTGACTGGGTATTCCGATGGGACAGTGGGCAGATTCCGTTTTGTAGAGATCATGTTGGTTTGCAAACTGGGTCCCGTATACAGAGGGCAAGGAAAGAGCGAAGAACAGGTCCCTCCAAGTTGGTAGGTGGCAGGTTTAATAAGCAAAGGAACTTACTTATGAGGTTTGCTTGGGTGGACACAAGACGAGTAGATCTCTGCACTGACCCCCAAAATCTTACAGTTTATGTGGAAGCCTTCACTGCAATCTGGCGTGTGTATCATCCAGTCTTAACACCTTACTCTCTCCAACTAGGCCTCTGAAACAGCTCCCACCGTGTGTTTGAGTAAAGGGAATGGTGAGCAGAACACACAAAGTAAGGACGAGGGATAGGGGGAGGAGCCCCCAATCACTGGGATCCAGCCCAAGGGTCAACTAGAGGCCACACCCTCTCAATGACCTCCTCCAGCCGACCCAAATTAAAATGCTGAGACAGGGGGCCTTGAAAGCTTTGGGAAGAGAATGTTTTTCCCAGACCCAACAAGCCGACTGAAGTGCATTCATCTGAAATTTAAGGAGGATGGAAAAAATACAGTCTAGATAAAACTAAATCTAAATAATCTGGAGGATAGAAACTTTAAGAGAAAGAAAAACCCACAAGAGTCTTCAACCAAATTGATACTGTTTGTTCAAGCAGGGATATACCCACACAACTATTCATTGTACCCTTTTGAATTACTTGTGAATATCCCAAACATTTCAAAATAAAATGTTAAGAGAAAAAGGCCAATGAAAGAGAAAAAATGGGGGACGGGAAGAAAGGAAGGAGTAAACAGAGAGCAGGTTTCTAGGAAAATATCACGGGTTAGACGTTCTGAACAGCACAGAGCTATGCGTTCTTACTCAAACTAGGATCCAGACCTCGTAGATGGTCTTCACATCCAAGCAGTTCAACAAACTTCAAGTCAAACACAAAGAGATCCAAACCTAGACATGTAATAAATTGTCAAAAGCTGAAGACAAGTCGGCAAGGTTGCAGAATCAAGATCAATATACAAAACTCAATAGCATCTCTATACAAGAGCTGTGAACAATCTGCAAATGAAATTAAGAAAATAATTCTACTTACCATGACAGAAAAAAGAATAATATTTCTTGGTACATATTCTAGACTAAGAATACTTAGGGATGCATTTAACAAAAGGACAAGACTTGGATCCTGAAAACTTCAAAATATTGTTGAAAAGAAATTAAAGAAGGCCAAAATGAAAGGAATGACATTCCACATTCATGCATCAGAAGGCTTAATAATGGTAAGTGGCGACACTCCCGAACCAAACTATAGATTTGATATGATACCTATTGAAATTATAGCTGCCCCTTTTTTTGGTTGCAGAAATTAAGAAACTGATCCTAATATTCATATGGAAATGCAAGGGAAACTGCTATAAAAGCGTAAAAGTGGATGGAAATTAAGATGGACACGTTAGTGTTTCAGCAAGGCTTGACTTTGAATACAGTTTTCTCTTCCTCGTTCTCAAAGCCTCCCCCTCCCTTTCACCTAGAAGTCTTTGTTCCAGGAACTCGGTCTTGATATTGACATCTCGCTGACCTCAATGTGTACTTAGCAACGAGACTCTGACGGCCAGAGCCAGGGCTAGTCTGCAGACCTCCTCGAAGACCACGGATGTGGTTGGCAGCACGTGCCAGATTCCTATCGAAACTGCCTGGATCCTGTATTTTCCTATAAAACTCCTCCGCTTTTTACCCCAGGGGGCAGGTCTGCAGTTGTGAAGACGTTCGCCCTGCTGCAGCCTCTTTTGCCCGGGAAAGTAATGAAACTATGGTTCCTCTTTATCCCCAAACCCTTCCTGTTACATTTCAGCTCTGGAGCACAGAACTCTGTTTCAACAACACGAGGAACTCAGAATAGCCAAGACAATCTTGAAAAAGAGAATACAATTGGAATATCCAAATGTCCTGATCTTATAACTTTCTAAAAAGCTACAGTAACCAGGACAATGTGGTACCGACATAAGGATAAATACGGACATCAATGGAATAGAACTGAAAGTCCAGAGATCAGTCCTTGCGTTATGGTCAGCTGATGCTTGACGAGGAGCAAAGATGATTCAACGGGGGTTATCACAGTCTTTTCAGTAACTGGATATCCACAACTAAAAAGAATGAATTTGTATATCACAACCATATACAAAAAATTCAAAACGGATCACAGACCTAAATATAACAGCTGAAACTACAAAACTCTTAGATGAAAACATAGGATCTTTGTGACCAGGAGTTAGGCAATGAATTAACTCTGATTACCTCACATGAAAGCTGACCACATCATGGCTTATAGGATTCCACCTATATGAATTCCCAGGATAGGCAAACCTCTGAAGATAGGAAAGTAGATAATTGTTTGCTTGCGCCTGGGTGGAGAGGGGCAGGAAGGGAGTGTGACTGCTAATGGGAATGATATTTGTTTTGGGGGTGATTTGGGGTTTGGGCTCTTTTGTTCTAAAACTGGATTGTGGTGAGAGTTACACAACTCTGAAAATACTAAAAACTATTGAATTCTACGCTTTCAAATAGGTGAATTTTATAGTATGGGAGTTAGATTTCCATTTAAAAAAAGACAGAAAAGGGTTTGGTACAAGAGTCTTTTCCAGGGGACTGGCAAAAAGGTCACACAGTGGTAGTTCTCTGGGGCTGGGGCTTTCAAGGAGTTCAACTCAGTGCGCCCCTTCCAGTGGCTATTAGTGCTGCTGGTTTCGTGGCTACTATGGTTACAAAGCTTCTAGTTTTCAAGGCTCCTGTGACCCTAGGGGGAGGGAGTTGGGAACAGGGCAGGGGACCATGCCACAGAGTTCACTGTTCTTACTGAGAGTCCGTCATTTTTCTTGAATAAACTTTCTTTAGATCCTTTCTAGCCTTTGGTTAATTTCCAGATTTCGCAAAAGTTGATTTTGACAGTTTTTGCCAGTGTTTTTGCTGCCTTAATAAGAAGAACAGATCTATAAAGGTCCTCTCTCCACTGTTCTAGAAGTTTTGGCCCCTTTTCTTCAAGGCATCTATCATTGTTGAATTTATACCTTTCTAAGTGGTTTCTTTATAGATGTGTGTCACCCCCACTAATCATGAAGTGTCACAAGGACAACGTCTACATATTGACCAATACAACCCCATTGGTTCCCATAGTCTCCTTTCTTCCTGTTACCGTGAAAAGACAGTCCCTCTTCCTGGCAAATGTCAGTCCCCATGTAGCCCTTTCTGCTCCTTTGAGAACCTACCCCCAGTGATTCTCCCTCTTTACACATGCGTCTTCCCAGTTCCTCTCTATTGAATTGTTTCCAACTGCATTAGAACACATTTTGTTCTTAACTTGTTGTGTGTGTGTGTGTGTGTGTGTTTTTAATATACCCAGCTTGGACCTCACAGCCTGCCTCCAGCAGATGCGTCCTTCCTCTATTTCCAAGCCAAACTTCTTTAAAAGTTTGGCTACAAGCTCTGGTTCCATTTTCTTACCTTCTACTTTGTATTTAAACCATTCTTAGCTGTGTTTTGTTTTGTTAAGATTTATTTATTTATTTATTGGAGAGACAGAGAGAGAGAGAGCATTCAGGGAGGGGCAGAGGGAGAGAAGCAGAGTCTGCTAAGTGTGGAGTCCGACGTGGGGCTCCATCTCACGACCCTGAGATCATGACTTGAGCTGGAATCAAGAGTCAGACGCTTAGCCGACTGAGCCACCCAGGCGCCCCCTTCACTGTGTTCTGTGTCCACTAAGAAGTTAAAACAGCTCTGATATTTTCGTTTTATTCTTTCAACAAGCAATTATTGAGCACCCAATATCAGCGCCAAACACTGTTCTGGGAACAAGACATAGAAGACATACAAATTCTTTGGACATTTTCCTCACAGCTTTCATTTTTATTGGCCTCCCATCCATATTAGGCACAAATGGTCACCAACTCCTTGTGGAAATGCCTTCTTTCCTCGACTTCCAGGGTACCTTTCTCCTGTCTCTCCAGCCACTACTTTTTTTTTTTTTTTTTAAGATTTTATTTATTTATTTGACAGAGATAGAGACAGCCAGCGAGAGAGGGAACACAAGCAGGGGGAGTGGGAGAGGAAGAAGCAGGCCCATAGCAGAGGAGCCTGATGTGGGGCTCGATCCCATAACGCCGGGATCACGCCCTGAGCTGAAGGCAGACGCCTAACCGCTGTGCCACCCAGGCGCCCCGCAGCCACTACTTTTTAGACTCCTTTGCGGGATCTTCCTCATAGTTCTAGGCTTTATGATTGAGGGTTTTGTTTTGTTTTTTAATTATTGAGGTGAAATGCACATAACTTAAAATTTACCATTTAATTTCAATCTTTAAATGTGAGATTTCCTCTGGAATTTTCTTTTCTTCTTCCTCTCTACTTTTTTTCATAGAGGACCTCATCTGTTCCTTTCATTTTAAGTTTCTTCTATTTGTGTGCCCCCCACTTGTACTTGCAGCCTAAAACTCCCCTAGGGTCCAGACACCAACAAACAGCCTTCTGCACCTGGTTATTTAACAAGGACTTGAAACACGGTGTTTTTCCCTAAAACTTGCTCTTCCTTCAGTACCCCTATGGCACCAACATCCATCCAACCGCTCCACTAGGAAACTTTGTAGATATTCTGGATGCTTCCCTCTTCCTCACAATTCATGTCAACTTTGCAAACCAAATAGCTCTCAGATTCACCCCTGTCTTTCCATTTCTACCAATGACACTCTGAATCCTCACCTTGCAAGATGTTCTCAACTGCTGTCCCTACATCCAAGGGCCTCATCCTCACCACATCCACTCTCCACGTAGCAAAATGAACTTTATCCACCCTGAACTTTAGCCAGTCAGGCCTCCAGGTCTCCAAGTATAAGCTTTCATAGCTTCCTCAACATCTTTTTTTTTTTTTTAAGAAGTAAAGCACATTTTTTAAAAAGATTTATTTATTTGGTTTTTAGGGGGGACAGGGGCAGAGGGAGAGAATTCCCAAGTAGACTCCCTGATGAGTATGGAGCCTGATGTGGGGCCCAATCCCATGACCCATAATATCATAAACTTAGCCAGGATTTGGATGCTCAACCGACCAAGCCATCCAGGCACCCCTCAACAACTTGATTTATTTTTTACTATTGAAATTAATTAGTCATGATTAGTTTTTTAAAGATTTTATTTATTTATTTGACAGAGAGAGAGCATAAGCAGGGGAAATGGCAGGCAGAGGGAGAGGGAGAAGCAGGCAGAGGGAGAAGCAGATTTCCCACTGAGCAGATAGCCCAATGCGGAACTCGATCCCAGGACCCTGGGATCATGACCTGAGCTGAAGGCAGATGCTTAACCTACTGAGCCACCCAGGCACCTAGTCTGATTAGTTTTAGTTCTCCCTTCACCCAGGAGAATGTAAACTTCATGACAGCAGAGAGAATATTGGCCTTGTTTTCAGTTGTTTGCCCAATGTCTAATAAAATGTCTTAAATAGAGTAGATGCTTAATAAATACTTGCTAAGGATGTGGAGCAAATGTACCTTCTTCCTCAGCTTACTCCACAACTTAGCAAACAGCACCAATCACAAGTAGCCAGTTATGGGAACAAAAGCCATGAATGTCATCCTTGATACAATTCTCTCCCTCGTCCCTTACCCCTAAGCATCATCAAGGCGTTTATATCTTACCTGAAAAATAAATTATACCTAGAGGCTCCTGGGTGGCTCAGTCGTTAAGCGTCTGCCTTCGGCTCAGGGCATGATCCCGGCGTTGTGGGATCGAGCCCCACATCGGGCTCCTCCACTATGAGCCTGCTTCTTCCTCTCCCACTCCCCCTGCTTGTGTTCCCTCTCTCGCTGGCTGTCTATCTCTGTCAAATAGATAAATAAAATCTTTTAAAAAAATTATGCCTAAAGTCTAACGACAGCTGACCATCTCAACATTCATCATCAGACTCTTTCCTGGACTCTCAAAATAGTTAACTAACCCACTTCCATTCTTGCCACCCTCCACACCACCCTCTGTTCAACAGCCAAGTGTCTCACCGCCTCCTTCCTATCCATGTATAGTTTCCCACGGCTCCTAGGAGAGAGTCGAGATCCTCAGAAGACACACGAGTCTCAACTCATCCAGTGTGTTTTGCTCCCTTCGCTCCCTTTGCTTTCTCTGTGTACTCTGGATATGCAGCCATTCTGGGGCTCTCCGAATCCTCAAGATCCTCCCACGCACTGGTGACTCTATCTAAAGTGCTCCACTCCTGACACCTTTACCTGATTGTTTCCTGGTCACCCTTCAGGTCACAGCTGAAATGCCACTTCCTTTGGAAGATCTTCCTCATCCTTCCCAGGTCAGGTAAATGAGATTATCAGACACTCATTAGACCCTGTATTTTCCCTTTGCTACATTTACCACAACGATCTTCAAATAGTTCACTTCTGCTGTATTTAATCCTTTCTTTTATCCTAAGACGGAGTCCTGTTTCCACTGAGGCACTCTAGTTCATTGGTTAGGAGCACAGGCTCGAGAGTCAGACCTCTGAGTTTGAACACCAGGTCTGCTGCTTACTGGTGACGTGACCTTGACCAACTTACTCAAATTTTCCCTTTCTCAGTTTTCTTATGTGTAAAATGAATTAAAATATAATGATACCTTTCTCATAGTGTTGTGTGGATTCAAGGAGCTAATTTGTCTAAATCTAATAGGATATGCCTAATATTAATATGGCAAATGTTAGGGGCACCCGGGTGGCTCAGTTGGTTAAGCATCTGCCTTCAGCTCAGGTCATGATCCCAGGGTCCTGGGATCGAGTCCTATATCGGGCTCCCTGCTCAGCAGGGAGCCTGCTTCTCCCTCTGCCTTCCATTCTCTCTGCTTGTGTACTTTCTCTCATTCTCTGACAAATAAATAAATAAAATCTTTAAAAAATATGGCAAATGCTCAAAAATATTAGCAATTATTATTGTTACCTGTAATAACAGGAAATACAGGGGATTTAATTCCAACATATAGTAGTAATTCATTAAATATGATGAATACTGTGAAAAAGAATAAGTCTCAAAGACTTAAAGAATGATATCCATGAGAAAAGACAGCAAAAACAGCAACAACAAAAGCAATTAAAAATATGTATCTGTATAAAATCCAGAAAGAAATACATAAAATGACCTATATGACAAAAAAATTACCAAACACAACGAGGGACATAAAATAAAGGCTTGAATAAATGAAGAAACGTGCCTTATGGGATAATTCAGTGCTGTGTAGATATCAATTAGCAGGAGATGAAATGTAGAAAATCTATAGGCAAAAACGTGAATTGGGTAATGGGATACCAGGAGAAACATAGATCACTTGTTAAGCGAGATGAATGCAGAAATCTTCACAGCAGTTATAACCCCTGAGGAGTGTGAAGAATTCTAACAGAACTGGGACAGAACAGCATTTTGGAATAAAAGCAGAGAGAGAGCAGATATGTAATAGAAGCAGAGTTCTAATTTGGAAAGTTTTTAAAGGTCATTAACTCAGCCAGTGATTAATAGGGAACCTAAATACAACTGGCTTAAACACAAAGGATATTTACGGTTGTACATAGCAAGAAATCCTGGAGGAGGCCCCCGGCTAAACACTGCCAGGGCCATAGAAGCCTTCCCTACCACTCTCTGGGCAGTGTCTCCCAACATCACGAAATGTGGGAAGAAAGGGGCATTTTTTTCAAGCCACTCTTTCTTCTTATGAGAGGAAAACCTTACCCACACACCCCCCTCCGTGAATTCCCACGTGTGCCCCATTGCTCAGAACTGTTCATGAGCTGTTCTACTTCCTGTTGCTACATAATCAACCACCCCAAAACATGGGGACACAGAACAGATTCTGTAGATCAGGAACTGTGACAAGGCCCTGCTCCATGACATATGGCACCCAGCTTGGGAGACTGTCATGGCTGGGGATGCTCTGAAGAGCTAGGGGCTCGCTTGGAAGCTTCTGCACTCCCCTGCCTGACACTTGGTCTGGAAAGACTCAAAGTTTGGGCTCAGCTGGGAGTGTTGATTAGCACACCCACATGTATCCTCTCTTTGAGTCTTGAGCCTCCTCACTGCATAATGGAGGAATTTCAAGAGGGAGGTTTAGGGTAAATAAAATATTACAAGAGAATTGAATGTAGGCTACATGGCATTTTATGACCTAACCTCAGAAGTCACACAGGGTCACTACCTCCAAATTCTACTTGTTGAAGTGGTCACAACTCCCCAGATACAAGAGGAGAGAACATAAACCCTACCACTTGATGGGGGGCATGTCAAGGAATTTGAACTCACTTTCTATATAAACCCCTAAACCAATCCAGATAGGTTTGGTTTCACGACAAAGAGCATCTTGAGTCACTGAATCTGCCCTTCACACCATCACCAACTCAAGACATTAACCCCCTTTCAAACCCTTACTTGACTAGCCAACCAGCCTTCAATGACACAGAGTGCCTTCTCTTCCTAAAATAATCATTTGACATTTGGACAGTTGCTTTACAAAATCAGTCCATATCCCAGGTAAACTATTTTGCCTCATGTTAGGCCACTGTGGGCTAAGCTGAGGATGGGGAATGGGAAAATATAGGAAGGTGAGCTAAGATGATCAGCTGCTAGACCAGTCATCAGATCATCAAAGGGTTTAGACATTCAAGAATTGTGGTTTGGTGGACTGTAGGGTCCTTTGTCTCTGTCAAAACCACAGTGTCCAGTGACCAGATACATTTTAAATAAATCAGTCTGGATTTTATTCACTTGCCATCAGCACCGCACTGATGAGGTGGCCTTTGAAAAGGCCATCAGTCCCTCCTGGAATCCGCTCAGTGCAAGGAGCTGTCAGATTTCCTAGCAAGGTCTGGATCAGGCAGGGGAGACACACCAATTGTAAGCTTCGCTCCTTCTCAATTTTCCTTCCAAGTGATTCCTCGGGCATTTGAAGATGTAGACGTAAGAGCAGAGTCTTACCTGGCTCTCCTGCAGGTAGCCCTTACTGCACGCATCCCAAGCAGAATGCATTATCTCCATCACTGAAACTTGCTCAGACTTACGTGTTTGTAACCACAGTCAGAGGCACCACTTTCAAGCTGGTAGCTGAGCCAGAAATTCTGGAGGTGTTCTTAAATTCTCCCTCTCTCCTTACCTCCTTACCTACTGACATTTAATCTTGCACTCAGTCCTGTCCAGACTGCCTCACCAATGTTCCTTCTCCATCCCCGTATTTACAGGCGGACTCAGGGCATCACTGTTTCCTTGCATAGCTCTTGCTACTTCATGCCTGGCCTCCCTCCTTCAGGGCCTGCCCCTCCACCCTGCTGCCAGAGGAATCCAATGCCTTGGCATCCCCCACAGATCTCTGCCAACCCCCAACCCCATGCCTACACGATAAAGCCCCAACTCTTTAGCTCTTTCCAGAAAACCCTTGATGTATGGCCTGGCCACAACCTACATCACCAGTCTCATCTCCTGACACCCTCAACTCATGGGCCTTCTCACCATTTATCAAATATGCCAGATTTCCAATTACCGCCTTCAGTTAAAGCTGTTTATTATCTCTGCCGCAAATACACATTACCTCTACTTTGCATAAGGCTACATGTTTACAGATCTAAATTAAACATCACCTTCTTTTGCTTTAATTATCGTTATAATACCTATATTCAGAATTTATTGAGCGCGTACTGTTGCCCAGCCTATGCACTGAGCATCATATGTGGATCGTTTCATTTAATATTTACAGCAACACTGTGCGTTAAGCAGATGAGGGGCTGGGACGTGGAGAGGTTTGCTTGCTCAAGTTCACACAGCTGGAATCCTGAAGCCAGTGCTCAGAACCACTGCAAACCCCACTGGAGGCAAGTGCAGGGAGCGCTTCCTGATGATCTTGGCCACGAATGTCTACATCTCTGCTATCACCCCTAGCATGATGTAAATACACCTATTTCATCTTGTTTGGATACTGGTTTAAACAAATAATGGTTCAGAAACATATATTTACAGGACAATCTAGAAAACTTGAATACTAATTGTACATTGGATGATACTAAGGAATTATTATTCATAATTGGTACTGTGGTTCTGTTTTTAAAAGTCACTCTCACTTACAGATGAGACAATATGAAGTCATGGCTGCCTGGAGGGACAGTCTGTAGGGGCAGGTAGGTAACACATTTTGGCATTATGGTGATAACTATTTAAAATAGGAGATGTGTCCATGGAGTTTCATACAATTATTTATTCTACTCTGTTTATGTCTGGAATTCTCTATAATAAAAATATTCTGTAGATTTCCTCAAAACCAATGAGCATGTATGCTCATCCCCCTGCTTTTGGATTGAGAGAGAGCAGAGGACATTTGAGTCTTAGCTTTGAATCTGCAGCATCACAGAGTAGAAAGTCAGCTAATGTTTCTTGAGTGATGGGGTAGTAACTAGGCAGGTCACTTCCAAAGGCACAGCACAGCCTGGCCCACCCTGCGGACCCTCCGACTGCGGACCAATGACACCATGGCCACCAGCATTGTGGATGGGCCTCCTGGGAGAGCGGAGGCCAGCTGCTAGAGTTGGACATGCTGCTCCTGTCTCAGCTTCCTTGAGTCTAATCTATTTCCACACTGATCTGGTTCCTCTCGAGTTCCTGCGTTATAACCCTTGGAAACCAAACTGGCTACCCCATGATTCCCGGATGCCCTCGGGTCCCGCAGCTTACACTATTCTAAATGCTCTCCTGCTTTTGTGACTTAGCCCCCAGTTCCCAGCCAGGGCCAGCTGACTCCACAGATTGATAAGAAAGGAATTTGGGCTTTAACCCTTAAAATGTGACAGCTAGCCTCCTCCCGATAGTTTGGTTTGACCCCCGGTCCTGTTCTAGATGGGAGTAACTTGAGGCTGGACAAGTTTTATTTAGAGTGACACAAATTTGTGAGCAGAAGGCAGAGACTGCATTTCGGAGAGAATGGACTCATTCAATACCTCTGGCCCCCACTGCTGCCTCTCCCTGGAGGTACTTTCGTCAGAAGCCAGAGCCTGCCTATCTGGTGTGTGTGCCTTCGAAGGCTGAGGCCGCCCGGGGAATGCAAGACAGCTTTAGCATTCCTCTAGCTGGGACAGGCCAGGCTTTTGCTGTGTTCAAGTCACCGTGCTCCATGGTCACCAACAGCTGCCCTGGAGAGTGAGGCAGGGCCCTCCCTGCCTGGGGTGGTGGGGAATGGGGGTTGGGGCAGTAGTGGGCAGACTTGCTGGGGCCAGAGAGTGAGGTATTACTCCAATCCATCAGTCTCGGGGGAGCCTCACAACAACCCCCAAAGCAGAAAGAGACAGCCTGACGGGGAGGAAAGCACAGCAAAGCCAGAAGCACTGAAATCCGGCACGCAAGCCCGCTAAGCAAGGTGTTCTCAGGGCTTCCATTGTTTGAGGCACCATCCTCCCGGATGCTGGGTAAAGAACACATGCCCTGGCGGTATCTGGTCCAAACCTCCATCTGAGAGGGACGGGTAGCAGCTCGGAAATGCCTAAAGTAGTGGCATGTGCAGGGGAGGGTGTTCTAGAAAGAACACGATACACGGTGGTGAGGTAGAGGCTGTGAGGTACACTAGGCTCCTTCAGGAATGAAGGACTTATTTCTCCCAACTGCTGGGGGTGCTACCGTCCAACTCCCTCAGCTGTCCTCTTCAGGGAGGGGCACAGAGGAAGGAAGCCTTCTTGCGCAGGCCATGCCCCCCTCCCAGAGCAGCCCATATCCAATAATGATGCACACAGCAGTATAAAGGCTCAGCTTGTCTCCCCAAATGGGATCAGCTCGGAAGACTTATCCCATCTTCCGATCTCTTTGTAGAGTCAGCTGAGGCTTCCACTGAGACCCTATCACAGATCAACCCATCCTTCTAGCCAATCCTGCTTCCCTCCCTTCCCTTCCCTCCCCTTGTCTCCCCTGGTCTCTCTTCCCTTCCCTCTCTCCGGGTGCTAATCCCAAAGCACTCCCTAATAAGCCTTCTAAGTTCAACATTCCCACTCTACATGTCCCCCTGTCCCCTGCGTGCCAAAGACCGTGAACAGAGCAGGTGACAGAGAGCAGGAAAGATGCAGTGCTCACCTTTACAGAAGCTCACAGGGACACATGTCTGTATGGGCTCGATCATTCGGTGTGGAACACAGCATGACGGCTCAGAGTAAAGCTCTAGAGCGAGACGGACTTGGTCTCAAACACCATCTCCGCCATTTACTAGCTGTGTGATTTTGAAAAAGTAATTTAACCTTTCTATGCTTCAATTTCCTCAACTGCAAAATGTCAATAATAACACCAGCTGAACCAGTTGTCGTAGGGATTAAATGAGATGCGTGTATAAAAAGAGTTTATTACAGCATTTGGCCGTATAAACAATGCTACCCATCCAAAAATTGAAGTACGTTAAGGAAGAAAACTGTGTAGACAAGGGAGGTTTCATTCTCTCAGAAAAAGAAAAGAAAGGCTTCTCAGAGGCAGTGAAGGCTGACCTGGGAAGTGAATTTGTTTTTGCAGACACGTAAGGGAGGACATGACAGGGATTCTGGGGTAAAATGTCAGTGGCCAGCCCATGACACAACTTCTGTCAATCTGCTATTAAAACCCATGACGCTACAGGAAAACTGCAGAAATATGTAACAAGGGTTTCCCGACATCAGCCAGTCTGAGAGGAACCCCAGATACACACATTTCACAGCACTAGAATAGCGAGCATCACCAGAGGGCCGGCCCGGTGCATCTTGCCCTCCCTCAGCCTGGAAACCTGCCCTCCCTCAGCCTGGAAACATTCTCCCTCAGCCTGGAAACCTGCCTCCCTCAGCCTGGAAACCTGCCTTCCCTCAGCCTGGAAACCTGCCTCCCTCCGCCTGGAAACCTGCCTTCCCTCAGCCTGGAAACCTGCCTCCCTCAGCCTGGGAAGACTCCTCGGAATGAAAGAGAAAAATGCAGTAAAGAAGACCCGTCAGTCAGAAAGTGTTCAACTCCAAGTGACAGGAAACCCCACTAAACGCCTTCAAGCCTAAGGAAATGTGTTCTCACAAGACATCAGTCCACACATGGGCCCCTGTCCTTGTTCTTTGGTGGCCCTGGCCTTGCCTCCTCCCTGTCTTGGCTTGGCCCCCATGAGGCCTCCCCATGGCTATAAGGCAGCTTTAGCACCTACAAGTGTCGCATCCAGACATGACAGAGTCCAGACACAGGAAAGGCGCTATCAATTCCTTGTGCTTCTTTAAAAAAAAAAAAAAAGGTAAGAAAGAAAGAAAAGAAAAGAAGCCTTTTCTGGGAATCTGGTCACAACCACCGAAAGTAGTAACTTACTGGGTGTGTACATAGTATGTTTTCCCCTTACCTTTTCACATCTTCCTGTGCTGAGCTAGCCCCTTCTTTTTTAACATCTGTGCAGGGCTTCATTGGGGGAATGAAACCAAAATGACTAATATAGACAAACTGAAACCCACCTTCCTGGGACAGAGGATTGAGTCCAGCTTCCCCAAAGCACAGACTTCAGGCAGAGAGTGAACACACTCACCAAACCAGGAACCTGTGAATCAGGAATCCGCCAGCTTAAAACAAAAAAAAGAGAGAGAGAGAGCTAGCTCAATATACAGAAACTGGAAAGTTGAGGAAATGTTACCTAAGATGCGTAAGTTACCATTTACATAAAACACAAACAAAAACTCTCTCTGCGTGTGTGTGTGTGTGTGCGCGTGTGTGTGTGTGTCTCCATAGTAAAGAATGGAGAAAAGCCTTGAATGTCAAGCAAAGGCGTTCAAACTTGAAGAATCATAAAATAAGAAGGAGACCACTAAAGCAGAGCTGAGCTTTCAAACACTTGGTTGGAAAAGTTGTAAAGGGTAAACTGAGGTAATCAGGCTTGAGTCAGGGCAACTAAAGGCTGCGAGGGCACCGTATGGTAGTAGCAAGGGTCAATGAGACATGGCAGGAATGGGTAAGAATTCTCAGAAGAAAGATCTCGAGTGATTTGGTGACTGTATATATAACTAGGGAAAAAAAACCGCTAACACTATTACAATAATATCTGATGTTAATTGAAAGTGCTTACTTTGTACCTGATAGTGTTGGAAGATGATAGATAGATGATAGATAGATAGATAGATAGATAGATAGATAGATAGATAGATAGATGATAGATAGATGATAGATAAATGATAGATAGATAGATAGATAGATAGATAGATAGATAGATAGATAGATAGATACTCATTCAAAGCTTTCTCCTGTTCCTAGGCAATAAGTACCATTTCGGTCCCCATTTTACAAACAAGGAGACTGAGGCACAAACAAATTAAGCCACTTGCTCAAGGTCCCGGTTAAGGCATGGAGTTAGGGGATCTGCAAATTGAGGGCTTTTCCTTGAAGGGAAGAGGGGAGACAGGAGCATGCCACACACGGGACTCCCCCAGCAAGTGCCTATCTCCAGGAGTTTTGTTTATGCATTTATTCTTTTATTTATAGCCTAAATATTCCTAAACCATATCCTGCTTCCCAGCAGTCTGTCTTTCTGGGGTGCTTGCAATGCGAACTTCAGAGTGAATTTTCAAGTGTGATCCTTTTTAAGCCTTTTGTGTGGTCTAACTCAGTTCCTCCTTCATGTCCCGGTCAGCCCCTCTTCCACGGTTCAAGTCCTCTGTGTTTCAGGCCTTGAGGCTTGTTTTGCTCCCCGTGGATGGTGGATGCTGTTTCCCTTGGGCTCTCTCACAAGACCCTCCGGGAAGCCAGGTTGTTTCTTTCCTAGGGCCACTCCTGGATTCCTTACTAGTAACGTGGTGCGCTACCATCCTGCGGGCATGGACCCAGACTGTCTTAGAGCTATAGAAACAGCACCCCGCCTCCCACACCCCACTTCTAATGCCCCACAGCCATCTTCACTCCCACCCCCACTCCCCACGTTCTATGCTTCATCGTACCTCTCACTTCCCATCCCCACCTCCCACCTCCCACCTCCCAGTCCCCGCCTCCCTTGCTCTGAGAGGAGTCTTGATAGAGCCAGCCAAAGGCAGGTTCCATGACAGCCATTTCAACTACTTCCTTACTAATAGCTTTTGCCATATCACACCCGCAAGGCAAGAGCCCAGCCTACCAGGGCCTGAGTGCAGCTGAAGGAATCCCATAGGTACACAGAGCTGACAAAACCACACACTTATGGGCACTGCCTCTCCGGGGTTCTTGGTACTCCCTGGCTCCCTTGTTTCCTGAGTCAAAATGCAGAGAAGGCCAAAGCAAAATTTAGTGGCAAAGTCTTTAAATACAAATGTGTCTGCCGTTAAAAATGAAGAGCATAATAAGTTAATTTTTAACTTAAGGAGATTTGTAAGAAACCAAAGAAAATCAAGAAATGTAATAAGTAAAAATAAAAAAATTCAAAAAGAGGAAAAAAAATTTTACCAGTCAGGGAAGGAGAAAATATAAACAAAGCCAAAACATTATATTTGGGACAAGTATTAAAAGAGATACATTTCAGGAAAATCAAATCAAAATAAAATATATATAACTAACCAAAATTACAAATGAGAAATAAGACACAATTACATAAGAAGGATACTTACAAGTTATACATAAATATTTAAGTCTATTCTAGCGAAGTTGAGAAATATCAACATTTAATGAGTTCCCAGGAAATAAATAAATTACCAAAGTAATTCAAGAAAAGTGAATATCCTGGATGGATCATTAACTGTGTAAGAAACTGAGTAAGGGGGGCACCTGGGTAGCGCAGTCGTTAAGCGTCTGCCTTAGGCTCAGGGCGTGATCCCAGCGTTCTGGGATCGAGCCCCACATCAGGCTCCTCCGCCGGGAGCCTGCTTCTTCCTCTCCCACTCCCCCTGCTTGTGTCCCCTCTCTCGCTGGCTGTCTCTATGTCAAATAAATAAATAAAATCTTAAAAAAAAAAAAAGAAAGAAAGAAACTGAGTAAGGAACGAGTCCTAAACAGACTTCAAAATCATATTTTTAATTTTTTTGAAATAAATTAATTCCCCTGTTATTTAAACCATTCTGTAATTAGACATGTTAGAAAGCTAGCACAAGTCAGATACCAAAATCAGATAAATACAGCTCATCAAAAGAAATCACAGAATATGTGGTCATACAAAACTCAAAATTAGGTACTAACGAAGTCTAACCATACAAAGAGAAAGATGGCACGAACAAGTAAAATTTGCTACATATATGATTTGATACGTAAAGTAGAATGTTTTACAACATGTTTGCAAATTCCTTGACACTCGTTCTATTAAAGGTTGGGCCTGTGTTCCCTTCCTTTGAACCTGGGCGGGGGGTCCCTTGAGTCAGCCTCAGCAAGTGGAATGTGGCAGAATGATACTCCATGACTTCCGGTGCTAAGTCTGAAAAGGCGGTGCGTATTTGCTGGTTTCTCTCGGGACACTCGCTCTGGAAACCTCCAGGAGAATTCCAACGACTCCGGACCCCCATGTAGGGAGACCACACAGAAAGTGAGAGATGCCCCAGGGCCCCAGATGCTCCACCCCCTGCGGTCTGTGTCTTCCCAGCCCGGGCACCAGATGTGGGAGCAGGGAAGCCTTCAGCACGCTGGTGCCAGCCCAGCCTCTGTCTGTCTGACAGCAAAAACATGAGTTAACCCAAGCTGGAACTGTGTCGCTGAGCCTGGTCAACTCACAGATTCATAAGGAAAATAAATTGTGGTTATTGCTCAAAAGCCACTGCTTTGGAGAAGTTCGTTACACAGCAACAACCAGAACATCCCTAATCATTAAACGTAATCAATTAATATAATAATATGAGATAATATTCGTATGTGACCCCTGCCAAAAGCAAAAACATTAAATATCCATTCCTTATTAAAAACTCTCAGCAATTGAGGAAAAAAGAATCCCTGGGGGTGCCTACGTAATTCAGTGGGTTAAGCATCTGCCTTCGGCTTAGGTCCTGATTCCAGGGTCCTCGGATCGAATCCTGCATTAGTCTCCTTGCTCAGTGGGGAGCCTGCTTCTGTCTCTGCCTCTCCCCCTGCTCATGCTCTCTCTCTTTCTCTCAAATAAATAAATACTTTTTTAAAAAAATTTTTAAAAAGAAACAGTCCCTGAACACGATCGTGAATCTCTGTCCAAAATATGAACCAACACTGTGCACACTACGAACCACTATAGACTTTCAAATCTGAAGCAAGAAAAAGAATATCAAAATGACACAGCAGTGTTCTGGACGTTCAAGCCAATACCCTAATAAAGGAAAAATAAATAGGAGATGTAATATCATCAAGGAGAGCAAATTATCAACAACCATAGATTATATGGTGTCTACCTCGAAAACTTAGATTAAAATATTATGAAAAAAGGACCAAGTCACAATTATCAAAACTTGTGTACGTGTAAGCCGGTCAAAACTTAGTTAAGCGATCACTCACTATGTTGTGCTTATCTAAGGACTTCTGCCTTAACACCAAACAAACTAGACCAAGATCTGAGATTGTTGCTTATATGAAGCAGCTCAGTGGATGGAAGAACCCAACATATAAAGGTCCCTAAATTAACCGATATGCATACTCCCTAGAAAGCAGTGGAAAATTAGGGGGGGTGGGGGAAGAGAAGAAACAGCTCGGGCTGATAGTGGGTGTAGCAGAGTGCTTGGGCCCTGGAGCTGGCCTGCCTGGGTCCAGGTCTGAGCTCCCCACTCACTCTCCCTAGTGGCCTTAGGCACATTATTTAAACATGAGGCCTCAGTTTCCTCAATAGCAAAGTGGAGGCATTAACCACAAAGCCTAATGCATATGGCTGTGCTAAAAATTAAGTTGTTTTCTATACATAAAGTATTCACAACAGTGCCTGGCAAATAATAAACATTAGCCATTATTATCAGAATCAATTCTTAGGCTAGGGTCCCCGTCTGACTCAAAGAAGTAGGTCATGTTTTGTCCTAATAATGAAAACTAGTGACTTGAGAATTAAATGAGAAATAACTGTGCATACATCCATTAAAATTTAAAATACATATACCCTATGCTTAGGGACCTCTAAATTTAGAAAGTTATCCTAGAGATATGTATGTATGTTTGCAAAATTTGTAAATACAAAGTTACTGACTACGGCATTGTTTGGATATTCAAGGCCAACCTAGACTGTCCATCAACAGGGGATTCATTAAATACACCACACTGCACATGCATAAAATAGAATATGTCACAGCCATTAAAAAGAACAAGAAATACCTTTATGTCCTAATACATGGAAAGAGCTCCAATTTACATCGATTTTCTTTAAAGTTTCAGAATGGCATGCATAATATTCTACCCTTTGGTAAAAGTTATAAATGTATGTGTGCATGTATGTGTGAATTTACATATTATGATTCACAAATAATTCACATACTATAATTCACATACATAGTGAATATACATATATATATATATACACATATAATTGTATTTATTCCCATATATATGCCCAAATATATATTTCAGCTTACATCTACGTCCAGCCTCTCTGGAGTATACACTAAAAATAGGCAAATGGTTGTCTCCTGGGAGGTAAGCTGGTTGGCAGAGGTGTGGAAAGGAGTCTTATTTTTCACCATGTATCTTTTTGCTCATTTTGAATTTTGAGCCTATAATAACTATTTTTAAAGGCATGTGCAGGAACTAAATAAAGAAAATCACTTGTTTAGCCCTATTGATAAAACCAAAGAAATGTAAAATTGTACAGCAATGAAATAATATTTGCCTATAAAAAGGGCAAAGTCTTCTTGATTTGTTTTGTTTTAAGATAAACGGTTTGCTCTCCGTGCTCACGAAGTGGCAGAAAATGGGAAATCTCATGACACTGGTGGTAGTTAATCACTACATTTGGTAAAGCAATGAATTCACAGTTTTACAAGAAGAACTCACTTCTAGAAACCTCTGCTTAAGGAGTTAACCAAAACTGGGGGCGAAGATTTATGTGCACATGTAAATCTACAAGACTAAACACATAATATTTGAAATAATGTTTTTGAATTATATATAACAAAACAGAGATCATGCTTTGGGCTTCTTGGTAACCGTAATACTTGTTCAAATTACTTAAGCTTATTTCTCAAGATAAAAGGAGAAATAATGGATAATACACGGGGACCTCATGAGATAACATCAAATAAATAAATAGTACATGAAACTATGCGGTGCCATTCTACTTTCTCATATATTTTTATGCAAGTGCACGTCTATCTTATTGGCACCAGGAAGCTTCTTCCCCGCCACGTATCCCATAACTATCACCTCAATGGTTCTTGACAATGTACAAAACATGGCAAATCATTTAGATCAAAGAATCGTAAGGTTATTTCATCAGGAGAGCATCACAGGAGTAAGCTATGTCTGATGCTACAAAGGGACAGGTAGTGAAGCCCTGGCCTATTGCAATATCCCCTCCACTGTCTCAACCTGCATAACGCAGTCCTTCACAGCACCTTGCTCCTCCAGGGCTCACAGCCTGGAAACTACATTTCAGAGACTCCCTTGCCCCAGAGTCCTGGCTCCATGTGGCTGCCAAGAGGTATTCAGGTGGGATCTGGAGAAGAGAAGGAGGAGCCATTATTCTCTCCTCAGCAGCTGCAGATAGGCTCGTGGGCATCGGCAAATGGCTGAGATGTGGATGTTCCAGCAGCTTGCAGGTCACCCCCTAAAACCGACACACACAGCAGCCACGAGCTATGGAGATCGCCAGCAGCAAACCCTCCGGGAGCCCTGCAACCTCTGGTCTCCAAGCAAGCTTCTCTGTGATTCCTGCTTTCCAGATTTCCTGAAAGCCAGCAGCAGCCTCCCTGACCTCTACTCTCATGCCCCGCTCTTCAAAGGGTTCTGGAAACTTTTAGTTCCCTATATTAATTCTCTTTCTGATTAAAATACCTAGGGTGGCCACTCTATCCCCAACGAACCCCTAACTGATAGGACTTCCGAATTCAGATTTCCCATGTCTCCATAACAATCCACATCCTCTTTAAAAAAGCATTGACTGGAATGAAAAATAGCAACACAGCTGTTGATATCCATTAAAATGTTTATCTTCTTGTCATTTCCTGATCTAAAATACAGCCAGTCAAGAGTGCGGGAACTGTGGCATATCTGAATCGTAGGTGTTCAGCAGGACATGTTAAAATAATGGTTCTTACTCGGGGTGATTTTGCCCCTTCCTGCTCTGGGACATTTGGCAATTTATAGAGACAGCTTTGGTTGCCACAACAGGGAGGAAGGGGTTTTGTTACTGGCATTTAGTGGGTAGAGGCCAGAGATGTTGCTGAACACCCCCCTGTAATACACAAGGAAGCCCACACAACAGAAAATCCTCTGACCTGAAATGTTCCTGATGCCAAGGTTGAGAAATGCTGCCTTAAATCTTTTTCATCAATCTTCCAGGATCGTTATATCAAAAGCTCAAGTTACACAAATTCTATCTTCCACGTGATAAGGGAAGAGAAATCTTTGTAATTAATTCCAAAAATGGGCCACAGTCAGGACCCATGATACAGATGAGAGAGAAATGCAAATTGTAGAAAGGGATATCCCTCTTCAAAGCTGCTTTTAACCCAGGTAACAAAGGAACCAGAAGAGAGCTAATAAGAGAACAAAGAGAAGAGAAAAGACTCGCAAGCACAGAAATTAGGCCTTCTCACTCTTCTGCAAAATAATGAGTGTTTATTTCTATGTGACCAATTATGGACGCCTTTTCTTTCTCTCTTTACACTTCTTTACATTTTTCCAAATTTTATATAATGATCTTACATTACTTCTAGAATTGTAAAAAAAAAAAACAAAACAATAAGCCTTTTATCTGAAATGGACAGAATGAGAATACACAATCCTTTCGAAGAACTATTCTAGTTGTATTGCTGTGAGCACTTTACGTCATCTCTGAAATCCTCATGGGGAAAACACACAAATAGATAAATTATGCAACTCCCACCAACCTGATTGTTCTGCTTTCTAACTACACACCTTCCCACCAACCTTTACTAACAAGGTTTGTGAATTTACCCAAGACCGTCAGGAATGAATTGTAAATTTTCCCTCAGCAATAATGGGGTGCAGAGACAAGAATCACACCCTGTTTGGATCAAGAGACTGTTGCTCAGGGGACACAGAGCCCTCTTACAGGAGGAAAGAGTCGATCCCCTCCTCTGTCTCCAGACGATCAAACTTCCTGAGCTTGAAATTCTGTCTGCTCGGAATTCTATGTGCCCACTAATAGCAACATTTTACTGCGCAATGGTATTTGTGACCCAAGGCTAGTTTTTAATCTGTGGATTTCAAGGATGCAGCTCATTCCTGAAATTTAAAGAGCTATAAAATATTTATTTTGTTATTTTAAATATATGAATTATTTACATACCATTGGGCTGCACCTAGAACTAGGCCAACTGGCATTCTCTCTCTTCTTTCCAGCAAACTTCCTCCCTCCCAGCTCTGAAGGGAGAGAATAGCTATAGCAAGAGTACTGCTTAGCCGTGAAATGGTCCATAAGATCCTGTATGAGCATCATTCAGCCCCTCCTGAAAGCTCACGAGGAGTTGGCTCACCTGTTCCCCCGGTGGGGGGAGGGGAGCTGGGGGAGGCTTTGCTGTATCCACTGCACCGCCTTGAGCTTGGAGCAGACCAGCACCCAGGGAGGCCAGCCTCTCCAATTAGGTGTCTCGCTCCCAGTGCACATCTGATAAGACTGAACGAGTAGGTGGCAGGAAAACATAACTTGTTATTTACAATCTCTCCCCTATCTTCTAAGGAAAATAAATTCTAAAAGACCCCTTTGCTTGCTGAGCGGGAATAATGGGTGTGAGCATGCAAGATTGGAGACACTAGGAGAATGACAGAAAAACCTATGAAAGAAAATAAACATGGGGAATGATGGAAGGGAAGAAAGGTGAGCCTGGACTGGCAAGGGAGGAAGACGTTTCGAGAGCATTTTAAAGAGGGACGTGGTAAGGGGATAGATGGTGAATGAGGACAGCTCTACATCAAATGCTCTTATGTGATAGGTGATGTAACCTTATCTCCCATTTCCCCTCAAGATCTTTATTAAAATCTAGACTTCCTGCTAATGAGCAGGGCCTTGCGTGTTGTAAATATTCAATAAATATTTGTTGAATTAATACATAAATCAACAGGCAAAGAACTGTTTAATGGAGTTGGATTTTTCTCTTTGTGGGGTGCACACAGTGTCGAGTCTTTCCTCTTACAGGCTGTTCTGCTGTCTTCATAATCATGGTTTTTAAGGCTGCATAAATTCCAACTTGCTGACATGCTATAATTTACTTATTCATTGTAATTTGATTGTTTCTTCTGTTTTTCTAGCAGAGGCAATGCTGCAATGAACATCTTTGGACACACAGCCTTTCTGCGCATACATACTGACAAATTGCTTTCTCAGAGGTGTGGGTCCCAGCATACACTGACTTAGCCATGAGGCAGCTGGGGAATCACAGTTGAACCAGGTAGGAAACTCAGAGCAGGCAGGTTTGGTTTGGGCCCCAGCTCCAACCAATGGTCTTCACAGAAGCTGGGTAGACACATGTACTGGTCATTACATAAACTTTTCTGAGGCCACCCCAGGCTGAGCCCAGTGCTGTGTCCTAAGAATACAGAACTGCGTTCAAGAATCTTTCTTGTCCTGGTGTAAGAAGCAACATGTAGTTATTAAAATGATTAAACTCACCTTAGTGATTCAAATGTAGTAAGATGAGGGCTATTGTAGACGGAAGCTGGAAGTGTTTTTGCCAATACAAGATACCAGTATCTTATCTAACCTGGAATGAAGGGAAAGGCTCCTGGAGGAAGTGACGTCCATAATCTTTCTTAGAGGAGAAATCGAAGAACCCAGTTGAGAAATGGGAAGGGTAGTGATTTCCAGGAAGGACAAAACCATTCACAAAGCAACAAGCATGAAAGAGAAAGCACTACAGGGCAAAGAGCATAATATATCATGTGTTGGTTGGGAATTGGGAACAATGACTAGGAGTGGCTAAGAAGATAAGCAGAAGATAAGATATAAAGGTTCTTTTTTTTTTAAGATCTATTTATTTATTTTGGGGGGCGGGGGCAGGAGGGGCAGACAGAAGGAGAGACAGAATCTCAAGCGGACTCTGTGCTGAGCGTGGAGCTTGACACGGGGCTCAATCTTACAACCCTGAGATCGTGACCTGAGCCAAAAACCAAGAGTCAGATGCTTAATCAGCCGTGCCACCCAGGTGCCCCAAACATAAAGGTTCCTGAAAACATTGCTGGGAGTTTGGACATCACACCACAGGCAAATTGGTCACAAGCCAGTTATTGACTGACACGATCATATTTTCCTCATGTAAAGACTGCTGGAGGGTGATGAAAGGCTAGAGCCAGGGAAGCAAATAGGAGGAACCCAGAGCTGCATATCAAGGGATGGCCTCAGTAACAAAAGCGTCAGAGAAGGTAATGATCTCCAATCACTTCTCAGGAAAGGCACACCCAGCAGAACTGCAAAGCTCAGCCACACCCACAAATACTAATTTTCTTGACTTTCATAGAGCAAATACCTTCCTCTCACTTTTCTGATTCAGTTCTAGCATGATTCCTCAGATTTCCAGCTTTCTGGACTGCTGGTTCCATTCTCTGATAATATCTTCTGCTGAGGGCTCCTCGATGCCACCTTGTTACTGGGATCACTGCCATAACTGCCTACTAATTTCTCCCTGTATCCTGACCCAGACTAACTCAGAAAGCTGTCTCTGCTCTACCTTGATATACAGAGATTGGATCCACCAACTGGTATCTTCATAGCATGTTGGGGCATTAACATTACAGCTCCATGTATTTGGTCTATGATGAACTATATTAGTCTGTGTTCTCCAGAAACACAGAGCTAATAGGAGATACATACACACACACACACACACACATATGTTTACACACACACACACACACACACACACACACACGAAGAAATGGACTGTGAGAAATTGGCTCATGCAGTTATGGAGGATGACAAGTTCTGAAATCCACAGCCAGCAAGCTGGAGACCCAGGATAGCTAATGGTGTAAGCTCCAGACCAACTCCAAGGGCCTGAGAACCAGGAAGCTGATGGTCTAAATGCCAGCCCAAGCCTAACTCCAAAGGCAAGTGGAAAGCAAAGTCCCAGCTTAAAGACAGGCAGAGAGAGAGAGAATCCTTTCTTACTCAGAGATTTATTCTATACAGGCCTTCAGTAGAGTAGATGACGCCCACCGCTGTAGGGAGAACAGTGTGGTTTACTCCCTTTACCCATTCGAATGAGAATCTCACCAGAAACACCCTCAGAGACACACCCAGAATCATGTGTACCAAATATCTGGGTACCGCATGTCCCAGGCAAGCTGACGCATAAAATGAATCATCACAAACACTAAGAGGACGCCCGCCAGGATTTGGATGTCTTGGATACACCAGTGTCTGCTCTTCAGTAGGGCAGACGCAGGCTCGAAATGCAGCAAGTCTCATTTGAGAAGGGCTGTAATAGCAAAATACCAGATTGCAAAGATGTAACACCAAGAAAAAGGGTAAAATAGCTCATGAGTAATTTTATACTGATTACATGTTGAAGGACAATATTTGGATATATTGGGTTAAATAAAATATAGTATTAAAATTGATCTTACCTGTTTCCTGTTACTTTTTTAATGTGGCTGCTGCAGAATGTCAGATCATATATGTGGTTGGTATTCAATTTCCATTGTCCACAGTGGTGCTCTGGAGGGCTAGGTAGAAGTATCGGTTAGCAAGGGTTCGTGGTGGCATTAGGGGTCCAGAAAGAAAAGTTAAAAATTCAGGGTGCAGTTTTAAGCTTAATAAAGCACAGATGGACTAACAGGGGAACTGAGGCTTTGGCCACTGAAATGGGGTGAGCTTACATTGTTGGGATGAGGGACCACTGTGGCTCCGCGGGCCTAGGACTCCCCAGAGGTAGGCCACCTCGACTTTGACCTCATGACTCCAGGTGTCATGGACACTGGCCTGGCTCAGAGACTATTCTGATGAATCTTCCAGGGGGAGGCTCTCCATGAGGCCATCAACTCCCTGGGGTGGAAGGAAGGTGCTGACACTTCTGCTGTCTGCCTCCTTGCTTCTTCGAGTCAGGTCAATTCTACTCAGGAGGACCAATAACCCTCTCTGAAGCAATTCTTGTCCCCTCTAATCAAATACATTATAAGTTTGTGTTTTCAACTGGATAAAATCCTAAGGCTGCCTGATTTGAGCCAGAGGCCCCAGTGCCCATCTCATTGGACAAATAATAAGCCTTCCTTCTCTTCTGTTTGCTTTTCTAGATACTAAGAGGCAACAGATAGAATTAATTCCTTTTACTGAGAAAATTTCAAATCCATTTGTAAACACTCGCTTGGTTCTTAAATGGTGCTTGAGACGTGATATATCATTAAAGGCTGTTTAGATTTCACTTAAGCAAGAAGCTTCTGAGGCAGGCAAGAGTGATGCTGCTGGAGGTGTGTGTTTACAGATCTTATTAAGGACTGTAAGCACCTAGCAGTGCCCACCGGGCCTCAGTTGGCAAATACCCAGAGCACGAAGCAGGAAGCTACACAGGAGAGGCTGGTGGGAGTTGAGCTTCCCAGAAAAGTAGGAAGAAAGGAAGGATGAACAAATAGCAGGAGAGACTGGAAACGGCCACAGAAAGTGTGGCTCCAGGCTATTGCTGCCACCGTGACCTCATGGAGGGGTCCCAGCCATGGCGAGCTGGGGATCCTGGGTCCTGCGAGAGTGGGACTTGGAGAGGTGAAGTCCCCAGGATGTCCCAATGCTGTGCCTTCCCTGCCAAGCAGCTCTCACCCCAGAAGGGACCTCCTAAACCTCTCCAGGGACCCCATGTCCCTGTTGGCCCTTCCCTGGCAGGCCTCTGTCCCTTTCTGTGCCATTTCACAGGATGAGGTTCCTTTGGCAAAACACAAGCGATGAGATGGTGACTATTAGCCTCTCAGTGTCTCTAGTTTGGCCCCTCCCAGAGTTTGCTAAGGATTCTGTCTCTTTGTTTACCCACTCTCTACTCTCCACCAATGTCCTGCTCTGCCCCACGGGTCCTCAGGCTTCTGTGATAGAACATGACAGGGAGTGGAGGAGGTCAACAAGAATTGTGTGAGGTGAGCACTGGAAGAGGCTGGGAAAGATTGTAATGAGAGCCAAGGGAGCCAACCGGAGGGCTCCATGTTGAGAATGGGGCTGGAGCCTCTGTGCCACATTCTGCCACACTGTGGCACATTATTGGTGTGGGAGGGAGGACAGCTGGGCCCTCTGGGTCTTGGACCTAGGATGCACACCTCTGAATTTCAGATTACCAAAAAAAATCAAACTATGCATGGCCTGAAAGTTCATTTCTTCCAGAAGTGCACGAAGGCTGCATTCAAGGTGTAAAGACCTGAGGCAAGCATCAGTTAAGAGGGCTCCCAGAATACCCCCAGAGCCACAAGGACACTGTGGAGACCTCATTAGGGTTGGAAGTAAATTTGGGGGCTGAGATGTTCAGTGACACATTGTACTTGGAGCACTGGTATCACATGTGTGACTGACGATGCAATGTGCCTGTCCAATGCCCATTACCGACCCTTCTCTCTCCCTGACAGAACCCCTCGGAGTAGCAATGTACCAGCTAGAAAATGTCATTCTGCAATCTCCCTCACAGCTGAGAGTGAGTGCTCATGTGCCAATGAGACACGGAAGAGTCTACAGTAGAGATCTGGGTGTGTTATGTTCCCATAGATGGCCCCGCCTGTATCCCCTAGTCACTTTCCTGCCTGGGATGTAAACAAGAAGCTGGAGAGGGAAAAGCCACTGTTGCATTACCAAATGGTGAGCTTGAGAATGAATTCGTAAGCAGAGAACAGCAGAAAGGAAAGAGGAGGAGCTTGGGGTATAAATGCCACCATGCCGTGGCCACCCCACGCCTGGCCTCTTTTTTTTTTTTTTTAAGATTTTATTTATTTATTAGAGACAGAGAGACAGCAAGAGAGTGAACACAAGCAGGGGGAGTGGGAGAGGGAGAAGCAGGCTCCCCGCTCAGCAGGGAGCCCAATGCGGGGCTCGATCCCAGGACCCTGGGATCCTGACCTGAGCCGAAGGCAGACACTTAACGACTGAGCCACCCAGGCACCCCCCACACCTGGACTCTTATCCCAGATGGCCAGCTCCATGAAAAATAAAGAGATCCTCCTCCCTTAAGTTATTCCCTTTCAGATTTCTATAGCTATATCTTAACAGACATGACACTATGTGCATTCACTAAAGTAGAAGAATTCTAGAACATTCATTTAAATTGCCAGCTCCACAAGCACCCAGGGTCTTAAGAATTCATTGTTTGGGGCTGCCGGGAGTTAGTCAGTACCAATGAACCCTGTGCCCTGCCCCCAAAGCCATGGCCTGGGAATATCAGTCAGGTCTCCATTTCCTGTCACTTACTATGGAAGCATTGGCATGAAATTTAAGGAATCAGGGGAAAGTAGTATCCCAGGGTTTGTAGAAAAGGATTTAGAGTGATGTTTAAAATACGGAATGGGAGAAGATATTTGCAAATGTCTTATCAGATAAAGGGCTAGTATCTAAAATCTATAAAGAACTTATCAAACTCAACACCCCAAAAAGCAAATAATCCAGTCAAGAAATGGGCAGAAGACATGAACAGACATTTCTCCAAAGAAGACATACAAATGGCCAACAGACATGAAAAAGTGCTCAACATCACTTGGCATCAGGGAAATACAAATCAAAACCACATTGAGATACTGGTCAGAATGGCTAAAATTAGTAAGTCAGGAAACAAATGGTGGCGAGGATGTGGAGAAAGGGGAACCCTCCCACACTGTTGGTGGGAAGGCAAGCTGATGCAGCCACTCTGGAAAACAGTATGGAGGTTCCTCAAAAAGTTGAGAATAGAGCTACCCTATGACCCAGCAATTGCACTACTGGGAATTAACCCCGAAGATACAAATGTAATGATCCGAAGGGGCACCTGCACCCCAATGTTTATAGCAGCAATATCCACAACAGCCAAACTATGGAAAGAGCCCAGATATCCATTGGCAGATAAATAAATAAAGAGGATGTAATACACACACACACACACACACTAGAATATTACTTAAGCCATCAAAAAGAGTGAAATCTTGCCATTTGCAATGATGTGCATTGAACTAGAGGGTATTATGATAAGCAAAATAAATCAATCAGAGAAAGACAATTATATGATCTCACTCACATGTGGAACTTAAGAAACAAAACAGAGGATTATAGGGAAGGGAAGGAAAAATAAAATAAGATGAAAACAGAGAGGGAGGCAAACCATAAGAGATTCTTTAACTCTAGGAAACAAACTGAAGGTTGCTGGAGGGGAGGGGGGTGGGGGGATGGGGTAATTGGGGGATGGGCATTAGGGAGGGCACTTGGTGGAATGAGCACTGGGTGTGTTATATGCAACTGATGAATCACTAAACTCTACCTCTGAAACTAATAATACACTCTACGTTAGTTAATCAGATTTAAATTTTAAAAAAAGAAAGTTTAAAGGGCAAGAACAAGGGTCACTCGGAAGACCTCTTTAGCACATAGTACAGAAGAACGTTAAGAATTCCTGTAAATCAATAACATAGATACAACCCAACAAAACCGTGATTTTTAACTTTAAAAAATAAAAAAAGAATGATGTTTAGAAGGCATCAGAGAAACACTGTAAGGATGAGGTGGCCCTGAGACAGAGAGCTGCTAGCCCCCGGACAGCTGATGTGGCCTCGCACTGCAGGATATATTCACAGACTCAAAGCCATAGCTACTGAAAGGTCTGTGTGTGGACAGGGCTTGAGGCCCAACAGCCGTATCATTATGTGCGCTAGGGAGACAGAACCCACAGGTTATATGAACAGAGATAACTTAATACAAAGAGTTGTTAACCAGGTGTAAAGTAGTTAACTTGGTGCTGGAAGGAGTAACAAGAGCCAGCTACCGCAGGAAGCAGCTACTGTGCCTGGGACCAGAGGAACAAAGGGAAGAGGCTGGAATTATTAAAACTTTGAAAAGTAGAGAAGGAGACCCTTGAGCTGAAACTCAAGCCATTGGCATCAGGGGCACCAGCCCGCGACGGGTCTCTGTGGCCATGAGGGACGCAAGGTGTGTAAGTCCAGTTTCGTGAGAGCTGGAGAAACTGCAGATGGGAGTCAGCAGCTGGGACAGAAAGGAACTGCCTCTGCTGGGGTGAAGGGGCCTCCTGGGGAAGGGAGCCTCTTCCCTCCCCCTCCTCCAGCCTTGTGGCAGCCTTCCAGCACCCCCTACTGGAAAGCCCAAAGCAGCTGGCAGAGCAGGAGTGCACCCGCTGAGTCCCAGCTCCAGCATCACAGAGCACACGGGGAGGAGGAGCTTGGGGGTGAGAGACAATTATTTAATAACTTGCACAAGGTCCCTGTAGGAGATACTCTACAAACAATGTTTCCTCCTTCTTCTGAAAGAGGCTAATCAATAGAGACCAGAAAATAAGTCTTAGAGGCTCCAAAGCATCTAAACCCATGGAGGGGAGGAGGCAAGGAGGGAGTTGCAAGCAGTCAGAAATCAATAAGCCGCATTAATCTTGATTCCCAGGAACCACCCCATCTCCCTATTGGCACATCGAATCAGGACAGAGGAAGCAGGAAAAGGACTGGATGCTTGGCAGGAAATAGCAGCTCAGGCTGAAGGAGGTCAGCCAGAGCAGGCTGGAGAAGCCAAGAGAGGCCACTGGGGCTTCACACCTCAGAAACGGAGCTTAACCAGGCTTGGTTCCAGTGGATGGAGATAAGCTGGTCCTTGGCCAACACTGATTGAAGAGTTGGCCTGTACTGTGCTTCCAAGGCAGAAGAGGGGCCCAAGCTGAAATCCTGCAGACGTGGGCGCTGGCCCCATGGCATGTCCTGGACTTGATTCAGGAGGTGAGGATAGTTCAACAATTGCTTTGGTTGTGACAACTGGAAGGGTCAAGTGGTTTCAAGTTCTCAGGGTCCCTTTAAACGCCTCACAGCAGAGACATTGGTCTTGGAGGGGAAGGAGATTAAATGCTTTCTCCCAGTGTTATGGGCTTGTTCATCCCCTGGTCCTGAGGTTGGTAACAAGAGTATGCGTGAACTCAACCAGGCACCTGGAGGCCCCAACAGACTAACACATATTCAGAGTAAAGGAAGACAGTGTTGGGAGGAGGGGCATGTGAGCACGAGCAGAAGGAGGTGATAAGGAGCTCACTGAGTAACTGAACGTCTTTTGCAGAGTCTATTATATTGTTTAAGCGCTGATGGAATAAAAACACTAACTTTAGGGGCGCCCGGGTGGCTCAGTCATTGAGCGTCTGCCTTCGGCTCAGGTCATGATCCCAAGGTCCTGGGATTGAGTCCTGCATCAGACTCCTTGCTCAGCAGGGAAACTGCTTCTCCCTCTGCCTGCAGCTTTCCCTGCTTGTGCTTTCTCTCTCTGTCTCTCTCTGACGAATTAATGAATTAAATCTTTTAAAAAAAATACTAACTTTACTATATAATGCAGCTTTGCCCCAGCCTCCAGCCCATGCTCACTGACTAGCATTCAGGCCTGGCCTGACCCAGTTTCTCCCCCTCCCCACCCTCCAGGGTCCCCAATCTTGCCATACCACTACTAGGGCTTTTGTGTGGGAGAAAGGAAAGGGAAAAGAGACAGACACAGAGGATGGGGCCCCTGGGGGTGAGAGCCCATGGCTGTGTTCAGGGCTTTTGAGGACCAAGCCCTGGGGAACAGCTGCACGGAGGGAACAATGTAAGAAGGAAGAAAAGGAGAATTTTAAAAGTATTGCCAGAGACCATGCTTTCCCTTTATGGGCCCACAGATGTACAAGAAAAAAACATAAATTGTTTTGAAATTACTTTTGGCTGTAGAAGCTGTGTTCTTTTAACCACAACACTGCTTTGGGAATAAACCACGGGAGTGGGGGCTCTATAGTAGTCATAAAACCCGTCTAAAAGCCCCTCAGAGATATAGGAACTGTCGGAGAATCCCCTAAGCCTTTTCTACTTCTATTTCCAGGCCATTTCTTTGGCCGGGCTAGCTCTGGGCTTAGCCTTCCTACTGCTACCCTCCTAGACTCAGCTCCTTCCCTCTCATCCTTCCAATCAGTTCTCTGTCCTTTGGGGTCCCTTCCCCAGCCTGACTATGGAGACAAACAGTGTCCCAGGCCTCCCATGCCGTTCCACAGGCCAACCCAGAGGACTTTCCCTATTTAAGGAATAAACTGGTACTGTCCCTATAGGCATGGACACTGCTCTTTCCCTAGGGTAGTTGTCATCAACAAATTGCAACACACACATATACACAGGCACTGTCCTAGACATAAGTCTGCCAAGCAGAACAGTAAAGGGCAAGAGCAATGGCTCGGGTGACACCTTTGTCTCACATGAGTCCATGGCTTCTCTGAGTCTCCCAGCTGGGAGATGAGGCCCTGACGCTCGCTGGAACATCATCTCTTCCTTGTAAGAAGAATGTAATCCAGGGCCTCATGTGGAATTCCGGTCCCACCTTCTGGGAGGAAGAAGGTGCACTTGGGAAAAGTACCCTTGGAACAACGGTGCCATTAGGAATGGAGGATTTCTGAGAACCAGGAACAGCAGAGAAAGTGACAGTGGTTGGAAACCAAAATCCAGTCTACACTTCAAGTATCCAGCATGGTTAACCTCATCCCCGGCTGTGCCTGTTACTCATCTATTCCCTTTCAGCTCTAGTATCTTGAGATCCTTCAACATTCTCACTCTACGCAACATACTTTCATTAGAAAAATTCTTTACTTTCCATCTCCCCCACCAGCCTGTGAGCTCCCTGAAGGTAGGGCCATGTCTTAGCCTTCTCTGAATGCCTGGCACCTTCCCAGCCCTGGCCTGTGCTAGGTCTTGAGTAAATTTGAGTTGAACTGAACTGACTAAGTTGGCCACTATGCCGCTCATTCTCAGAACTCTCCATCTCTGGCCTACATCAAACCTTCCTGCAACTGTCTCTTCAAAGGCAGGAACATTCCTTCCAGATGAAAGTCTTCTATTCCACTGTCACGAGCTCTTTTCCTAACTCTTGTTATACGAGTTTCCACTTCACTCGTATGGTCCTCTAAGTAGAGATATTTTCCGGTTTTAAATAAAAGAAAAGTCATCCAGCACCCAAAAGTCATCCAAAACTATCTTTGTGTGATGGAGAGGACACTCAATGGGGTGTCAGGACACTCGAGTGACAGTCACTGCTCTGCGGCTGATCCACAATCCAGACCCAGGCGCTCTCACGAGGCCTCCCTTCTCATTCACACAAGGACCGAGCGGGAAAAGCTGGGGTGGCAGACATATTGTCCGATGTGTCAACAATCATCTTTGTTTAGGGTTTACCTTGCATTGTCACAAGCATGACAGTGACAAGGCTTGGTTGTCAAAGTGGCCTCCGAGCAGGCACAGAGGTTGATAAGATGATAGGTCAGGGGACAAGAACAGGAATAGAGAATGGGCTGTATTTGTCCCATCTAAGGATGAGCCCAGGACAAGGAGGCCCTGAAGGAAAATGTGGGCCTGAGAGGCAGACTCTGCTCTGCTTGCCCCAGGGCTTGTCACTCCATGGGACTCCTCACTGGCCAGACTTATCTTGCTTGAACTTGTTCACCCCTCACTTCCTCTCAGCCAGTGCTTTTCAAACAAACACTTTCCTATAAAGCTTTCACTTTCGTCTGCTCTGTTACAAATGGCCCTGAAGCCAGAAGTTGCACTGCAATGAAAAGTCACTCTCAGCCCCAAATCCTGCGCGGTGCCCGGGCACACCTTCAGGAGCCTGGCACATCCCACCCTCCCCGCACGGCTGCCCCACGCTCTCCCTGATTCGTAAATCTCAGAAAACAATGAGGGCCTGCTCAGCTCTGTGCTCCCAACCTCGGAGAAATCACAGAAAGGAAAGGAAGCCGGTGTTAAAAACAGCCAGCAACCAGCCAATGCTTCATAGCAGGAGCGGAAAGGAGCTGACTTCAGTAACTCAGCAACCAGTCACTCGCCAAGAACGGAGCACATGGTCTGCACTACGGGGAGTGTGAAACGACTTCTTTCCCACTGCCTTATTGGAACATTCCCCAGCGACAGCAATCACTCACCCTCCCAAAGAGACAGGCTAGGAGAAACAACAAAGGAGAGAGGACAGGCAGGATTGCACAGGGACGTGCAAACACACATGGGCACACCCAGAAACTCAAACACAAACACCCCAGTAAGCACACACTCAGTCCATACAGATCTCAGGTGCCTGTTCACAGACACGCTTCGATTCAGAAACACACCAGCATTCCTCCTTTTGGACCGACGCAGCCTCAAACACACAGATGTTTAGTTCCAGACCCAGGCACACCACAGGCCCCAACACTCTTGGGCATATCACACCTGGGCCCACAGAGCCCAGAGAAATATACAGACACTCAGAGAATAAAAAAAGAAAGTATAAAGATAGGCAGAGCCACCTTAAACTCCCAACACTCAGGTGCAGAGGCGGCAAAAGGGTTTCCAAGAGGGGAGTGACAGTGACAGTGACGTGTCAGACTTATAGCTCTGTGATTACCTTTAGGGACAGTGGGGGGGGGGGTTGATGGAGATGGGGAGTAGGAAGGGCTTTTATTCTACTCATTGGGGATGAGAAATGAGCAGGATTTGAGCTGGGGCCTCAAAGCAAGGGATTCCAGAGACGTTTTTAGCTGAAGTCCCTGAATTGAAGAAATTCAATCTACCTAGAAAAGGGGATGAAGAGACTGTGTCTTGGGCTTCTGGCTTGGGCAACAGGCTGTCACTCACTGCGATGGGCAATACTGGGTAGTGGGTGGGAGGACAGCCAGAATGACCCCCATCAGTTAGGTAAATGCTGAACTGAGAGTATCCTGAGTACCAGTCCCTGGGGGCATGGCCTCTGACCAAGATTTGGGGGGCTACAGGTTACAACCTGAGCCCCGTGAGCTTTCAGATCCCTGTCCCTGGCGTTCTGTCTGTTAGAAAAAGATGGGCATATTGACAGATGACAGGCAGAGCACGGAGCCTGAGCAGGGGCCGGAGGAGCGTTGAAACCACACGTGGGTATGACTCACCTGCAAGGCTTCCGATTGACCGGTTTCCTCCAGATCTCCCAATCATTAGGGCTGCCATCAATTGGCTATGGTCTAACAGCTTGATCCTCAACTTCCCTTTGGACCCAGGCCTCTCTGGAGTCACAAAGACACTTTGGGAGGTGAAAGTCACCCTGTTCCTCAGCTGTCTCCCAGGGTTTCTTCTGCTTTGGGCGAGAAGTCAATGGCTGCCACAGGGCCTTACTTTTGCAATCATTTTTAGCCTTAACAGTGTACTTACCTAAAACTGAGGGGAGGGGTGCCTGGGGGGCTCAGGTGGTTAAGTATCTGCCTTTGGCTCAGGTCATGATCTCAGGGTCCTGGGATCAAGCCCTGCTCAGTGGGGAGCCTGCTTCTCCCTGTCCCTCTGCCCCTCCCCCCTCTCGTGCTCCCGTGCTTGCTACCTCGAATAAATAAAACCTTTAAAAAATAAAAAATATTAATTAATTAATTAATTAATTAATTAATTAATTAAGGGGGCACCTGAGCAAGGACCTAATAAATACCTAAATGCCACCTGGCCCCAACAAAACAATGGAGAACACCTTAGAGCTGGCGAACCACCTCCGGGATGAGCTCTAAAGACCAAGACTGAAGGAGAGCCTCCCTGCAAAGGCAGCAGCTAAACTGGCTGCATTTTGAACATGCAATCTTCCATGTGAAGGATGAGAGGGAAATCCTCCCCTCAAAGGCCCAATTCCTGGGAACTGGGTGTGACTTTAATAGAAACCAGATCCCCTCGGAGGAAACACCAGTGAAGTTCTGAGGGCTTCAGATGCGCTCAGCTCTTCCCAGGAGAATTTGGTTTCTGTTCAGCTTCTCCACTCCCACCTGCCCCGCCTCCAGGCCCCCTTAGCTGGGAGTCCCTGTTGTTCTTAGCACAGGGGAATAGCAGAGAGCAGGGTCCTTAAGATATCAGTCCTGTAGAGGGACGGCAAGTCTCCAGCTCTGCCTCCAGCCCCCAAAGCACCAAGCGAGTTCACCCAGACAGACAGCCAAGAGGAAGAGAGAAGGGAGAGCAGACCTGAGGATAATGCTCCGGGGAGTGAGAGGTCCTCTTTTCCCTCCCTCCTCCTTCATTCAACAGACCTCTATTAAATGATGACAGTGCAAAGCATGGGAGACAGGGAGATGCCAGGAAGGGCTGGTGGTCTGCTGGTCCAGGCAGATTTATGAACCGATATTTTAGACCGTGTGGTTAAGTGCTAATAACAGCACACACAAGGAGCAATGAAATTGCAGAGGAAATGGTCGACACCTTTGTATTTGTGTATGTTGGGAAGAGGAGTGTTATTTAGACTTCATGGAAGCAGAAGGGAATCTGGGCAGGAGAAGGAATGTGTTGGAAAGCACAGTTTGGGAGGTATGTGCTAAGGGGTCTGAACATCTGGAGCATTTGGCTGCTAATACCCAACCGCACTGGGAATTACACATCCCCAGCCCTATCAGGCAGTATGGGGAGAAGCAGCCATGGTCTTTCCAGATGCTTCCCTCCTAGGCCAGGCTGAGCCACTGGATCACCTTCCTGGGATATTTGGATTTAGGATGGAGAGAATCCATTCATCTTTAGTGGCTAAGGCTATAAGATAAAAGGGAAGCAAGGAGTCAACCCCCGAAAAGAGCACTCATAAGAGGTGGAGGGGCCCCAGCCACATTCAGGCCCTGGCTCTGGTGGTTTCTGATGCCACAGCTAAGCTGACCTTCTCCAAGGCTTAGTTGTTCAGGAGGTGCCACAGAATCCTTCCAATAAAGTCTCATCTTTGATAAACCAAGCTCTAGCTCGGTTTTCCCACTTGTAACCAGGAGGTGCTCAATAACAGTGGAGCATGGTGGAGATGGAATTCAGGGCAACAGCACTGGGATCAAGGGAAGAGGGAATGTTCTAGAGATGTTTCCAGGGCAGAGATCAAAGGCACAGGTGGAGGATGAAGAGGTAGGAGATTCTGAGATGTCATGAAACCCAAGGAAAAAGATCCTTTTAAGGAAAAAAAACTCATACTCAATGATACACTCCCAAAAAGGAGGATCGAGAGGTCCAATATTAGAAAGCAGTGATTCAGTGTAGCAATTCAGAAAGTCCTAACCCAACACCAATGGATTAAGTAGGAAATGTGAGGAAAGGAACTTAAAAAAATGATAATTTACTCAGCTTCATGTCCACTAAAAACATCAGCCAGTACTATTTTTATCCTATAATTCTGGTGTCCAATGTTGTCACGATAATTCAACTTGATGGAAGTAAAATTGTTCTACTTTTTGACAGCAGTTTCATGTCTCCTATTTATGTTTTTTAAAATAAGTTAAATATTTTATTTCATTCAAAGAAAAATGTGCTTTTTTTTCTCATCGGCCACAATAACCCTAAGCTAATAAATCTTTTCTCAATGTATATATTTATTATGTTTTTATTTTTTGAATAGTTAACACATACACACGACTTCTTAAAAAGCTCATAGAGCATAAAAGAGTATGAAGTAAAACACGATTCTCTTTGTCTTATTCATTCTCCCATTAAAAGCAGTTACCAATGTCTTGCAAGTATTTCCAGAGGCAGTCTATGCGCAAGAATATAGGTATATGCGTGGTTGCCAGAGGGGAGGGAGGGAGGGGGATGGGCGAAGTGAGTGGGAGACAGAGGTTTCCAGTTATGGAATGAATAAGTCACAAGAACTAAGGGTCCAGCACAGGGAATATAGTCAATGGTATTGTAATGGTGTTGTATGGCGACAGATGGGAGCTACGCTGGTGGTGAACGTAACATAACGTATCAAGTTGTAGAATCACTATGTTGTACACCTGAAACTAACATCGTGTGTCAATTATACTCCAGTAAAGAAACAATAATAACTTTATTTATTTTTTTATTGAAGCGTAATTGATGCACGTGTTATATTAGTTTCAGGTGTACAACGTAATGATCCGACAACTCCATATATTACTCAGTGCTCATCATGATAAGTGTAGTCACCATCTGTCACCAAACAATATTATTATAATCTTATTGACTATATTTCCTATGCTGTACTTTTCACCTCCAGGATTTATTTATTTGGTAACTGGAAGTGTATACCTCTTAATCCCCTTTATCAGTCTCATCCATTCCCCCTCACCGCACACACCTGCCCTCTGGCAAACATCAGTTTCTTCTCTATATTTAAAAGTCTGTTTTTTGTTTGTCTCTCTTTTTTTTTTCTTTCTTCATTTGCTTTGTTTCTTAAATTTCCCACATGAGTAAAATCATATCGCATTTGTCTTTCTTTATCTGACTTATTTACTTAGTATTATACCCTCTAAGCCCATCCATGTTGTTGCAAATGACAAGATATCATTCTTTTTAGGGTAATACTCCATTGCACACACATCTTTGTCCATTCATCTATCGATAGCCACTTGGGCTGCTTCCATAATTTGGCTATTATAAAAGACGCTGCAATAAACATAGGGGTGCACGTAACTTTTTGAATTAGTTTTCTTTGGGTAAATACCCAGTTGTAGATCCTAAGTATTTCTATTTTTAATTTTTTGCAGAACCTCCATACTGTTTTCCAGTGTCTGTACCAATTTGCATTCCCAACAGTGCATGAGCATACAAAAGAATGAAACTAGACCACTTTCTTATACCATACACACACACACAAAAAATCAAAATGGATTAAAGACCTAAATGTGGGACCTGAAACCATAAAATTCATAGAAGAAAACATAGGCAGTAATTTCTCTGACATCAGCCGTAGAAACATTTTTTCTAGCTACATCCCTCAGGCAAGGGAAACAAAAGCAAAAATCAACTATTGGGACTATAGCAAAATTAAAAGCTTCTGCACAGGGAAGGAAACCAACAACAAAACAAAAAGGGAACCTACTTAATAGGAGAAGAGATTTGCAAATGATATGTCTGATAAGAGGTTAATATCCAAAATATATAAAGAACTTATACAACTCAACTCCAAAGTGATAAATAATCTGATTAAAAAATAGGCAGAGGATCTGAATAGATCTTTTCCGGAAAAGACATACAGATGGCCAACAGACACATGAGAGGATGCTGGACACTAATCATCATCAGGGAAATGCAAATCAAAACTGCAATGAGATACCACCTCGTACTTGTCAGAATGGCTAGAATCAAAAAGACAAGAAAACTTTAAAAAGTAATATAGGTATCTGCATTCCTTTTTGGCATGCTATACACTGTTCCTTGTCTTGTTTTTTCTACTTATTCTAGCTCTGCGATTGTTCCATACCTGTGCCTATATATGAGCCTCTCATTCTGAAAAGGCTGTATGGTATTTTCTTGGATTGATTTACCATATTTTATTTCATTAGACCCCTATGGATGAACTTTTAGGTGGTTTCTGTATTTTGCTAATAAATCAGGCATGTAGTCAGTGTTCTTTCTTTGGCTCTACTACGGGACCAACCCCTATAATTGAAACTGCTAAATTAAAGGGAATGTGCCTTTACAATTTTGATAGTTAGGCTGCCAGGTCTACCAACAATTCATGAGAGTGATGGTTACATGACAGTCTCACCCAGCACAATGTGTCACCGGGCTTTTGCTCTTTGTGAATTGATGTTATAATGTGGGAGTAAAGGGTCAACCTCAGACCTGGGCTAATGGGACAGGGACCTCAGAGTCCTGTTTCTCCAGGAAGGACAAAGTTAAGCAAATGTGGAATGTTGTGCCTGCCTCACACGCAGTGTGGCACTGCCCTTGGCCTGGGGGAACTGTGAACCCACATGCAACCTCAGGCTACCATGAGGACAAGGGTATAAAAGTGAGTGTCAAAGGATCCACACAAACCTTGATGCTTGCCTGTGTAGGAAGTTGCTTGGTCTTCTGAGGGGATGAGGATGTGTGCAGCTATATGGATGAGGGAGCAGAAGGCTAGCTGAGAAGAAAGCAGACACCCCGCAACCCCCAGTCCTGAGTATGACTTGTGTGACTTGTGTGACATTCTTCCAGGAAGCTTCCAAATGTCTTAATGTTAATGTTTGACGGGAGGGAAAAACCTTAACTTGACAAAGGCAAGGCCTCTGTTATCTTGTAGATCCTCTTTAGCATATGAAAGTTCTTTTGAAAACCTCCCTTTTTCCTTACCTCCCTCAACCCCATAGTATATAACTAATTACTCCTCACAACCCCGGGGGCAGCTCTTTTTGCCCAGGGCTTTAATAATTCTTCCTGTCTCCTTGCTTTCATAAAACCACCATTTTGCACCAAAGATGTCTCAAGAATTCTTTCTTGGTGGTTGGCTCCCGACTTCACCCCACCGAACCTCACCTATATTCCAAAATCACATCAATATGACCTGTCCCCTGCATCCCTTCAGAATCTGAGTGACGTCAGTATTAGTTTAAAACCTACCGTAACTCACGAATCTATGCACGTGCACAAATCAATAGTTTAAATTTACACTCTCTTTATTATGAGTGAGGTTGAGCATTTTCCCTACAAGTTCAAAGACTATTTTTTTATCTACTTCATGAACTATCTATCATGTTCTTTGCCTACTATGGAGGTAATGTTTATATTCTTGATTTATAAATGCTCTTTATATGTTACAGAATGGGTCGCTTTATCATATGTGTTGCAAATATTTTTCCAGTTTTTCATTTGTCTTCTGACCATGTTTACAGTATTTTTTACCATGAAGAATCATTTCATTTTATGGTTACGCTTCTCCATCTTGTCTCTTAAGACTTGTGGATTTTATGAGGGCTTGTCAAAGGTCTTTTTTATTTTAAGTTTATAAAAGTTTTATTTCATGTTTCCTTCTAGTTCTTTTATTTTATTTTTCTTTTCCCCCCTTATTTTTAGTACTCAATATATCCAGAATTTTTATTTTGATATAAAGAGTTTGGTAAAATCCAACTTTATTTTTTCCAGATTATTCCCTAAGTCAGTGCCTTGATAATAAAAGCTTTCATACTCTACCACAAGGCACTGTTATAAGCTCTTTTTCAGAGTTAGAAATATTAGACTTTCAAAATGCTTACAATTTTTCTCAGCAATATAGAACAGATTATGCCAGTAGAAAGCTACAGACATCTAATGCTCTAGTCCACCTTTTTAATAACTATTCCTAAAATGCACAGTATAAAAGGATTTGTAAATTTTCAAAAGGTATTGAGATTGTAATTTAGGTAAACATCTGCCAGATGTGCAAAGGATTGTCCAGTAGCCAATACAAGATATAAAGAAAAGTGCCCGTCCACCCACCCCCACGCATACCTCTTTCTCAAAAAGAAGAGGCTTTCCCTGACCAGATGGGAGGACACAACCAGACAGGAAAGGAGTCACTCTGAGGCTCCAAGGTGTGAATCTACAGGCTTCCTCTCCACATGTGTAGTTTTTTCTCCCCCAGAGAATTCTAGACAATTTAGTTCAAAGACACTATTTCTCAATCACATAAACCAAAGGTATAAGTGGGTTTGGGGTTAAGTCTCTACCCATGGTAAAGAGGTCAGTAGTAAGCAAGGGCTGGACTTTGGAGAGCCTGGTGAGTAGGACACAGATGGGTATGCAGTTAGGGGGCAGAGATGGGAAGTGGCGAGCATGACTTCTTCAGTCCTGTCTTATAGAAACAAAGCTACATTTTAATTCACATTTTTTAAATGTGAATGCCCTTGAGAGCAAATAACAAAAAAATGGAAGCAAGACAGTCCTTAGTTCAATAGATTAACACATCATAAGTAATTGCTAAACATCATCAAACATGGTTGGGGACTGTGCACACCAGCCATCCCACAGCTTAAGATCTGGGATGATGATTCTAATGGCAACAAAATAAATGTGAAACAGTCAATGCAAATTGATCCACCAGCTAATGAGGAAACAGCAGACCAGGATAGACCTTTTACCTTCTAAGGAAAAGTGGGGAAACATCACAGTTTATAGGAAGATGTATGGTATTGGTCAGGGATCTTGGTTGCATTAAATGGAAAGCAGTTGTAATCACCTTAAGCAAAACAGGAAACTTAGACGTAACTGATGGCTAGGGGATAAGGGTTGAGAAGAGGCTGAAACCAGCAAATTCAGAGACCCAAAGAGCAGAATGCAGCAGTTAGACTCTTATTTAAATGCTACACAAATTGCCTGGCTGATTTAAGTGAAAATAAATTTGCTGGCAGCATCTTTGGGGGCCCCAGAATTGACAAAGACTGGAGAATCTGGCTCAGAAAATGGTCAGGATCAAGGAGAAAAGGTGACACCAGACATGTGAATTCTTCCCACAGGATGAGTCTGAAGATGGCACATCTGCCTCAGAAGCTAAACTCTGGGTGCCTAAGTGTCACACCAGTTCCAAGTGAGAGCAACCCAAAGCTGGTACCATCACTTCCACCCCTGGAAACTGGCCAGGGCTGTCACCACTGTAGACAACCCATGAATCCTCTTACTGGCCCAGGTATTAGCATCACTAGCTTCAGAATCTAGGTAAGTCCATCTTATTGGCCAAGTCATGTGTCCAGCTCCTGGCTTCTTGCAGGACCTGACACTTCATATTTGACTTTTTAGCTTCCACTGTCGTAGATTGACTCAGCACCCTCACCAGGACTATACACTGGGCAGTGAAGGAAATAGACAAATGACCACTCAACACCCTACATGAATGTCTGGGAAGGACATCATAGCGACTCGTGCTGAACACCAATATTGTCACCCCTGGACACCACTACTATTGCCCCTAAAAATCATTTGGAACCAAGTCCTGGCTGCCAGAGGAAGGGACAGAGGGAGCATCAAACCCTCAGGCTTCCAAAGAAAAAGACAAACAATAAATAAAAAAGAGAATATAGCACCCAAAATTCAGGAGGGAATATTTTTTTTAATGTTTTGGAAAAAATTTTTTTAAACCACATGCTTTGGTTTTTCATTGAAGTTCAAGAAAACATGGAATCTATAAACCAAAAGATAAAGAGAGCAGCGTCCTGGTTAAGGGAAGAATACAAAAGCATTAACAAGCGGGGCTTGAATGTAGTATTACTTTCGAGATTGCAGAAGAGAAACTAGTGAGGAGGAGGAAAGGCTCAGAAGTTTTTCCCTTAGTGCACAGAAGAGCAAAGAAAGAAAAAGGTGGAAACCACAGATGCTACGGAATGAAGAGCCACATAAACATAAGCAACACACTGGAAAGGGCGCGTGAGACGTTGAAAATAAACAATCGTCAGACATACAATAAAAGAAAACTCTGGAGAGCAGTAACAGCTTCAAGTTGTTTTCTAAGAACCAAACGTAATTAATAAGAAGGAACAACACATAAACAGGTGATGGGGGTTAAGGAGGCTCTTGTGGAGATGAGCATGGGGTGAGGGATGGAAGTGTTGAACACCTGAAACTAATAGAACACTGCTAACTCTACTGGAATTAAAAACTTAAAAAAAAAAAAAAGAACATCAATATATCTCAATATATCCCGGTGACTTTCAAAATTACAAGAATAAAGAAAAAAATTCTATGAACATGAAGACAGGGAAAATGATGGCACAAAAAACCAGAATAAAATATGAAGCTAGATTCAGACTTTTCCTTTCAATCACACCAGATGACTGCCCTATCCTTAGCAGAACACTTGCTTTAAATGTACTGGAGCCGATCTCGATAAAAATCGCACTAAGAATTTCAAAACTAAAATATAAATATTAGTAGGAAGCACTCAAATTCCATAAGCATAGCTTTGTATGAATGCTTGTTGTAAATCGGCTTAAAAGAACAAAATGGGGGCGCCCGGGTGGCTCACCTCGGTTAAGCATCTGCCTTCCACTCAGGTCATGATCGTAGGGTCCTGGGATTGAGCCCCACATCGGGCTCCCCACTCAGGGGGGAGGCTGTCTGTCTCTCTCTCTCTGTCTCCCTTTCTTTCCCTCTGCCCCTCCCCTTCCTCTCTCCCCCTACTCAAAGCTCTCTCTCTCTCAAATAAATAAAATCTTTAACAAAAAAAAAGAATAAAATGAGGGGCACCTGGGTGGCTCAGTTGATTAGGTGAAACCAACTCTTGATTTCAGCTCAGGTCATGGTCTTGGGGTTGTAGGATGGACCCAGCACGAAGCCTGCTTGAGATTCCTGCCCCACCCCCCCCTCCCCTGCTTGTGCATGAGCCCTCTCGATACCTCTCTCTTCCCCCCACCAAAAAAAAAGAGAATAAAATGAATGCCAGAATTTATTTGAAAAGAGAAAATAAAAATTAACAAAACTAATAATAATCTTAATCGAAATGGCTTTCTTAAAGAACATGAAATTTAAGGGAAAGTAAATGGGTGTTTTCCTCATGCTGAAGTTAAGGAAAAATAGATATATTAAATTTTTTGACGCTAATTGAAGGAAACTATAATGAGGTAGTTTGAATTAAATGTATTTATTTGTAGAATTTAAACCAAGTTGTGTAAATTGTAAATCATTATAAAAGAAAGAAATTTTTAAATAAAACAGTACATATAGGATTGAAACGATTGGAAGTAGGAGTGTTAAAATAAAAAACAACCTGAGACCGGCCTCCAAAATTCCCTGAGCAGATAAAACCATACAAACCAAGGTGAAGTCAGCTTATTTTGCAAGGCTAACTTGACCTGGGTCATTTCTTGCTTTTGCTTCTGGGAGTCATAGAGCAAAACTTGAACTGCTTTCCAAAACTGACAAGAAGTAACCACTAACCAATTTCCTGTCATTTAAAGAAATTCTAAGATTATAACCAAGCACTGTGCAGAATAAACAGTCACTGCTTTCTCACCATATCAGCTTCTTTATAACAATACACCCCCGAGCCTTGCTCCGTGTTTTGGCTTACGTGCTCCCAGTTCGCAAGCTGTCTCGTTGGGGTGTGTACAATCCGCTTTTACTAATCACTGCTTTGGTGATTCATTTGTTTTACTTCTGTTATTTCTGAACTTCTGATATTCCATGTCATTAGAAGTGGAATCCAAAGAAAATCCTAAGGGCTCAGGCAGGTGGGCAAACAGGTGCTGGTGCTTGTTAAAAGCAAATAATTTAAATAAATGTAAGTAAGATAAAAGTTTACACTAAGTTAATGGATATTCGGTGAAGTTCTAAATCATTTCCAAGTAAGATAAACATTAAATGCTAAATATAAGTTTATCTACTTTTGTCTTTTTAATTTTTTATAGAGAGATAAAAGATATTTGGGTCTATTAAATACACATGTTTTGTTCCACACTGAAATATTTACTACAGGGAAGAAAATACAGCTAGGAATTGTGAAATGTATTTAAAACTGCTAATCCACTACAGGGTACTGAATACAACACAGCTCACAATTGCCTAATTCCTAGTATTCACTGGAAAGCAGCGATTACCAATAGTGAAAATGTATAATCTATATGTAAAAATAAAATGACTAGAAATAATGAAGGTAAAAAAATGACTGTATATATGAAAAGCAAGTAAGGAAAATAGAATATAGTGGGGATTTTGGATAAAGAAAGATATGAAAGTCATGAGTTTTGGGGGGTTTTGTTTGGTTGGTATATTTTTGGTTTGGTTTGCTTTGGTTTTCTGGTAAAGGAAAAAAGACAGTAATTTGTCCCAAAGTAAAATGATTGTTCCAGAATAAGAAAGGGAAAAGGACAAAACCTAAATGGATATGAAAGTTGTAAAAGGTTTGTGGAAAAGGAATCTTGAGAAAGGAATTTTATGTGTGGTCAAGCTAAGATTGGGATGGATTGATTTCTTAAAAGAGAATTTTAATATCAAAAGTATACTGATGGAGTATTAGAATTTGGTTTTCTCTCTGTTAAAAGGATAAAGTGGTTTTTTTTTTTAAGATTATTCATCTGCTTTCTATTAGGAATTATAAATAAAGTTTCTTTACCTATCATGTAATCTGCCTAGGAAACAAAGATCCTGTGTTTTATGAAAATATTTCCCGTGCTTCACATTGTCTCTTTCAAACTTTGATTACTTCAAAAAGTAACTGAGACATCTCTATTAAAAGAGCTAAGGTTTTATTACAACTGTATAGCTTTCTATATTTGGCTTTGAAAGCTTTTAATTGTCACTTCGGTTGAATGAATAAGTCAATTGCATCTTGTTTTAGATCTGTAACTATGGCTATTTTTAAGGCTTTTGTCATTCAGAATTATTCTTTTACTCTCGATTCTTCTCTAAAAGCATTCAGATCAATTACAAACAAAAGTGCTTCATCCTCAAAGAGATTCACGGAAAAGACCCTAACAAGTACTTTCCAATGCAGGTCTCAGGCTTCTGGTGACTTTTAAGACTGTAACATTGAACTGGGTAAGAATTTCTAAATCTTTAATGGAAAACTGATTGAGTCATAAAGCTGCTAACCCAAGCTGAAGCAAAACAAGAATTAATTACATAAGGCTGAATGAACTGATGAAGATAATTATAATTTTTATGACTTCATTTAAAACATTGCTAGTTCTCTCTGTGATGAGAACCTTTTCACAGGCCTGGACTGAGCTCCGTGAGGACAAGAAACTCTGAACGGGGGGAAAAACCAAACCCACAAACAAGCCATTATTAGATCTTTAATGTTTTGTCTCCCAGATGCAGGATTTCCTTTTTCTCCTCTCGTTTAAGCTCTCTATAACTTACAACAATTCTGGAGCAAAGTTTGAAACATTTACCTTTTGCTCCCTACTTGATATCTCCAGAATTTGGCAACTCTTACTAAATAGTCTTGTTTTTCATGACAATGTATAAATTTGCATAAGTTCAAAAGGAATCTGTCCTCCTCCTAACAGGACACAACTGGAGAAGTCCTGGGCTTGGCTTCCTAGCCTCAAGAGGGCTTGGAAAGTCCAATCTGAAATTCCTTATGAAAAGTTCCAGCAAAGCAGATTTAAGATAGCCTATATGGTCAATCACTACTCTTGCCGCACTTACGTAAATAATCAGGCCAAGTTTATTGAAACCAGACTTAACTTACTGTGGTTACTTTTGATAGAAATGGGGATGATTATAAAGAGAAAAATTGTTTCAATAATACACCTTTGTAGATAGCAGATTCTAGCATTGTCGTCTTTGAGGTTTCGTTTTCTGCCCGTCAACTGGGCTAGATCCTGAATTCTTCCAGGTTTCCTCCAACATTTGGCTAGAACTCTCCCAACTAACATTTTCCATTTCCTCTCACTCTTCTGACTTGGAATCACTGTAAAAGTAAAACTGCCCTTTTCCTGAAGCCATGCGATTAAAGCTGGATAACTTGATATAACTTTCAGAGAAATCAGCACAATAGCTCATGTGTGGACAGTCTCCGTGCCTGTTGCTATGCAGCCACTCCGAAAGCTCACCAGGGACGTTGCCACTGCGAACCAGGGATATCTGTCAGACCGCCACTGCCTGCCCTCACTCCATCTAAAGATGCTTAGAACCCGACATCTAGAAATCTTCTCAACTGCCTGCTCTCCAAACTCAGAAACTGAATTTATAATTTGCTTAAACTATTAACCTTTGTTTTTCTTCTGTTTCCATAGAAATGCCCCTCATTAAATTACCTGATTGCTCACATCATAATGAGACCTCACAAAGGTAAAAATTCACCTGCCGTGCTCCCTCCTAAACATCCTCGTATTCTTCCTGTCTTAAGTTAATTGTGAGGATATGTGTTTGCCAAGACACCGTGTTGTGCCTATAACCCATTCGAGTCATTCAGTTGGTTAAATCTTGGCTCCTAGAGTCTCTGCTCTGGGGAATTTCAAAATCCTTGGCTATTGTTCTCCTTGGGGTCATCATATGAACCCCTCTGGTGTGTTATATATTCTCGAGGGTTTTAAATGCCCCGCCCGTCATCTCCCACTCACGTGCCACGTGGTATCCATGAGGATCGGACAACCAGATGAAATCAGCAATAACCATATAGATGATGAAGTGACTAATGTGGGAAACAAAGGCAGAAGAAAAATTATTCAATTTCCTTACTACCTACAGCCCACTGACAAGTCCTTGAAACAGGCAGAGTGACATTCCTCTAGGGACTCAACTCTCTCGATATTAATGCTTTGCTAGGGGCAAAAGGCAATCCTAGCCTGACCCCCTCCCCCCATCCTCGATCCTGTAAGCCTACTTGAACATATAAAAGTTCCTTTGGAAACTTCCTTTTATCTCTAAACCCCCCAAGATACATATTGGCAATCATCCCCCAAACATATGGCCCACTGATATACATATGAAGGGTCTCATGACTAAGGTTTTATACAATGGTGATAAATGACCTTTTCCCAACAATAGCTAGCCCCCTCAAGGTCCTGGAAACTGTGTTTCCACATTCCTTAGAGACTTACACTATCCCTAGCCCCCTCCCAACTTGAAAGTATATAATGGGCCACGCCTCATGACCCCATTACAGCTCTTTCTGCCCACAGGTCCTGTCGTCGTGCTTTAATAAAACCACCTTTTCGCACCAAAGATGTCTCAAGAATTCTTTCTTGGCCTTCGGCTTCGAACCCTAGCGTCTTTCCTACATCAGTGATGACAGGCCCTCTGGCCTGACAACTCAACTAATGGAAACAGCAAATACGTGATTCTTCAGCCTGACTACATCGACAGCGGTAACAGGACTAACGCTATTGCTGTTGGTCATATTCGCAGCCTGCTGAGAGAATGACCAAAAGGGGTTAATTATTAAAGCCAAAACCGAACCAGAGACCAGCCTTGAAAATTCCCTGAGGAGACAAAGCCAGTGTAGTCATACAAACAAAGGGGAAGTCAGCTTATTTTACAAAACTAACTTGACCTGGGTTATTCCCTGCTTCTGGTTCTGGAAATCATAAGCAAAACCGGATCTGTCCCCAGGGTTGATATGAAGCAACTGCTGACCAATTCCCTGTCATTTAAGAAAACCCTACGATTATAACCAATCACTGTGAAGAACAAACAGTCATCGCTTTCTCAGTGTATAAACTTCTTTATAACAATATACCCCTGAGCCTTGCTCCATGTTTTGGTTTGCGTGCTCCCGGTCTGCAAACTGTCTTTTTGCCGTGTGCACAATGAACTCTTACTAGTTACTACTTCCATGATTAACTGGTTTTACATCTCTAATTTTTGAATTTTTGACAGGAGCTAGAAGTAGTTTTTTGGCAAAACAAAAAACAAGATGAAAAAATGAGATCGAAATTTCAGCTTGACAGTAAGTGTAAATTGGTTAAACACCATCCCGAAACAAAAAGACTGCCTAATGCGTATCAAAATGAAAGTGCGCCTACACCCTATTTTCAAAAATCTAAAACAAAATAACACAGAGAGTTTAAAAGTGAAAGATTGGGCAAAGGCAAACCAGACAACAAAAGCAGAGGCATGGCGCTCATATCAGACAACGTAAATTCCAAACCAACGAAAATTGTTGAACAAATAGAATTGTATTACTTTGGGTGAAGGTACACTTATAATGACATTCTTATACGAAAAGAAAAACAGCTTATACACCAGGTAAGGTAACATTAAATATAATGAAGTAAAATCCATTGGAAATAAAAGACGTCAAAAAAAAAACACCCGCTATATTACATTACATTAGCTCCTATATGACTTAGAGTCTTTGAAAGGCAAAATAGAAAAGAAACAAATAAGGCTTAAAGTAGTGGTTTTCAAACTGAGTCTGAAAAGTGTCTGTGGTGAGGGACAGTAAAGGCTACCAAAAAGGCACTTCGGACCGTCCCTCCTCATCTATCTGCATCCCACAAGACCTTGCATTTGAAAAACATAGCCTGGAGAAGACAGTGGGGTTGAATATGCTTCATTGTTTTTTAAAATTTCCATGACACTGATTAAAAAGTCAGGTTCTAAATTCAGTGTAGGTCAGTATTTAGTTTTAATGGCTGCCTGTGGTCAAAAAGCTACTTACGAAAGCCCACAGAACCACGTCAAAGAATCAAACATTGCCTGCCCTCTCTGAATCTATCTGCAAAGGGTTTTTTTTGCTGAAATTCTGTTAGTAAATTTCCATTATCCCAGCTGTCAATCAGTTATTCATGCCAAATAATTGGAAGGTGATGTGCTTTGATTTTTTTTTTAACTAAATAAGCTCAAAAACAACAACATTCTTTGAATGATTTTTAAAACAAGTTAGATTTTATTTTTAAATGAGGTTTTTGGGTGTGCATATGTGAGATGTACTGTAACGACAGCTACTGTTTTCAGCCACAAAATCAGGTACGGATGGAACATTCCAGAGACCTGCTTTCAAAATGCTTTTTCCTCAGCACCAGGTTCTGTCAAAAACCAGTTTCTCAGCTTGTGAAAACATCACCTCAACCTTGAATGGACATATTAAATGGGTTAGTTTCTTCAAAAATGTCTGCTGGGTCACCAGATGGAAAACAAATCATCAAAATTTAGAATGCTTATCTTTCTGCATGAGAAAAGAAATGTATTTCATTTTATCTTTACATTTGATGAATCTTGAAACAGAAATGTATTTCATTTTATCTTTACATTTGATGAATCTTGAAACATTTTACCATGAGATAACCTCCTCTCCTCCATGAGGGACAAATAATACCCATGGTCACGGGCTTCTCTTCTGAGTTTGTTACAAAGATTCTCCTATTTTTTTTTAAAGCTGTATCAGAAAACACTTCTGATTTCAATTTGGTGTGTTTCCTTATCGATGGTGGAGGCAACAGATAAATTTCACATGGGATACAATCCGTGACTCACCCTAGGACCCATTTTATTCCAGTAAAGCAGCTGTTCCATCTGTAACCACACTTACTCTGTTTTCCACTCCTCTCCTCCATAAAACAGTGGGGTTTTAAAAATTGTTATTAAAGAAGTAATGTACTGTTGAAAAGCTATCTTCTCTAGCACACTTAGAGAATGTATCAGGGTGGCTCACCATACATGCACAACGCGCTTTGTGCATTTAATTACTGAAAGATCGTTGTGAAGACATCCTCAACCAAGACGTCTGAACTTTCTCCCAACTGTATTTAGAAAACCTCCCATACTGAGCAGTTTGTTCCAAAACTTGTTTCTTCAAATATGTAACAATGGATTTTACCTGTTTTCAAACACTTTTTTGCTAATAAAGGAAAATACTTTTAGGTTGTTGTGATGGGGTTTTCTGGGTATAATTTCGGTGACTTTTATCCTGAAAGGAAGAACAAGAGAATCCCCTGCTGTGTGTGGCTTCTTGTCTTTTACTATTCAAACAGAAATCTGAAAACAGATTTTACATTTTTTAATACATTTGGATTGGATATCATATAACTTAAATATGGCTGAAAAAATACAGACACTGGTCTTCAGGTTCTGAATGCTTAGTTTGAAATGCCTTGCTACTACTGTAAGGGCTTCCCATTACTTACAGGCTCTCACAGTACAGTGCGCATTCAGACTTCTTGCAAGATCTGATTACATCATGGTCCTTCCACCTCTTGGTGTGACACATGAAGACTTACAGCAGGCAGAAAAGAAATGTTGTTCAGCCACTTCAGAGGTTTTGTGGGTTTTTTGCTATTGTTTACTTGTACTGGGGTCATTTTGCAAGAATCGTTATAATCCACTTTTCATTTGGAGGGCAGAATTAGTTGTGTTAAAACTAGGAAATCTTTAAATCTACCTAGCTGGGAACAGGTAAATTGTAATGTATCACAATAGGCTAAAAGCTAATAAAAACAGGATGGAGATGCCATCAACCGCCCTGTTTGGAAATGTCCACAGATCTTTTAGGAAAACTTACGGACAACACATGGCAGATAACTTTCTGGCATCCGCTATCTAAGACCCAAATAAAATTGTGTAACAAACCACCACAAAACCCTACTGACATACAACAGTAAACACTTCTTTCACTCAGAAATCTGAGCCCTCTGAGCCCATCACCTGATTTGCAGCTGGGCTTGCGCATCCATACCTCTGAGGTCAGCTGTGGGTCAGCGAGGAGGTTCTGCTGATCTCGGCTGGGCTTGCTTCCCTGTCTGAGGGTTGACTGACTCTCAGCTGGTCTCGGGTGGCCTCGGCTAAGATTACTGGAGGAACTTAGATCTTTCCACTTCTCATCTTCCAGCATATGTTCTCATGGCAACGACAGAGGGCGACAGTGAGCAAACCCAATCCTGTAGGACTCTGCTCTGTGTGTGCTTCCATACCACCAGGCAAAGCAGTCACGTGGCTGAGCTCAGAGTCAGAGTGAACTGAGTACCAGCGGCGTGGATGCAGGGAGGGGTGAAGAGTTGGACGATCCTTAGAATCAATCTACTGCAATCAAAGTGGCCATATCAAGAGTACAGTAAATATTAATAAAACTTAATTTGTTTCATTAAAATACAAAGAAATAAATGTTTTATTATTTACTTTCTAAAACCTGCATATCCTCTGAAATATGTACAAACCACTTTTGATATTATTGGTTCTCAAGGGCCTATATAGTTTAACGATTTAGTAGCTACATTGATTTATTTTTTTCCCTACTGACAATCCTTATTATTTTTAAGACCACAAATGAGATTTCAATAAATGTTAAAGAGTAAAAATTTATAGACCAAATACCCTAGCCACAAAAGAAGGCACCAAAAATTAATAGTATTCCTTTTAAAAACAAAAGGAAAGACTTGATCATTTTTAATATAACTTTTTGAAACATATGGTATCAAAAAGGAAATCAAAATCCCCATTATAAACTATTTTTTTTAAACAACGAAATGGAGAATATCACTACACATACGTACACAAGGGATGAGGCCAAATCTATCATTTAAATTTACTGCTTTAGAAAAGAGGGATAAAAGTAATGCATTATTTGACTTAAGAATTCAGAATAAGGGATGCCTGGGGGCTCAGTCAGTTAAGCTTCCATGTCAGGCTCAGGTCATGATCCCAGGACAGCCCCACATCAGGCTCCTTGCTTAGTTCTCCCTCTGCCTACTTGTGTGCTCTCTCTCTGACAAATAAATAAATAAAATCTTTTTTTAAAAAAAATTCAGAATAGAAGTACATCTAAGAAAATTTTTTAAATGAAATAATAAAGATAACAATAGAAAATAAATATTTATAAAACAGAAAACAGTACAATTAACCAATACAGTCAAAGGCTGAATGTGAGAAAAAAAGAAAAATCTAAAATATGCAAAAAAAAAAAAAAAAAGAGAGAGAGAGAAAGAAAGCTCACATGCACAATATTAAAAGTAGTGAAAAAAGGGCCAAAAAAAAAAAAAAAAGAGAGGCAGGGAATTTTTTTTAAACTAGAGAATTACATATATTTTTTTAAAGTCCACATACATGGATTTAAAATCTTAAAGGAATGGGACACTTCAATAAGCAAATAGAAACGATCACAACTAGCTCAAAATGAAATGAGAACTTTGAAAATTTTTAGGTAGGAAAAAATTTGAAAACATCAAAGAATTGTCAAAAAATTAAGTACAAAACAGATCATGGCACAGGTGATTTTCCAGGCGAGTTCCTTCAGATCTCTTAAGAGATATTTCAACTACCTTCTAAATGGTTGGGAAAGGAGCACAAAATAAAGGAAAAGCATAAATCAATTACAAATATAAATGCAATTATCTGTGAAATTGAATCTGCAATATATTCAAATAAATATACAACATAACTATGTAAAGAATCATCCATGAATAGAAGAAATGTTTAATGTTTATAAACCTATTAAAATACTGTGGCACATTAATAAGTTATTTTTTAAAATCTACATTATCACCTAGATAGAAGTAGGAAAAGTGTTTGACTGATTGAATCAATACCTTGTTTCTGCTGGTGATGAGAGAGTGCCCAACTGTATATATATTACGTTTTTCCCTCTATATAGGTATCTATGATAAAGTTCAATTTATAAATTAGGCACAGTAAGCGATTAACAACAATAAGAATAGAACAATGTTAACAATATACTACAATAAAAGTTATGTGAATGTGGTCTTTCTCTCTCTCAAAATATCTTATTGCACTACACTCGTCCTGCCTGTGATGAGGTAAGATGATAAAGTGCCTACGTGAAGAGATGAAGGAGGTGAATGACCTGGGCCTGGGATGCAGCGTGAGGCTACCACGGACCTCCTGACCACGTGATTCGTCAGAAGGAGGATCAACTTCCAGACGGTGGTTGACTGCAGCTAACGGAAACGGGGGGAAGCAAAACCACAGAGCAAGCGGCTACTGTAGACGGTAGATAAATAGCCTCACGTGAAATCAAAGAAATGTAACATAACACGAGGATGAGATGACCCGGTTCGCACAGCACACTGGCAACGGTGTTTTGTTTGCTTTCGCTTTGCGTTGTGTTGTTTGGTACCTACGTTAGCGAAGCACCGCAGAATGGCTGCCAATCTCTAGTGAGAATATAAGCAGGTCCATTTGGAGCCGCAGATCTGGGCCTTTCGTCAGGTCCTGCTCTTTCGGAAGTAACTCTGAGGAGATAATTCGAGATGCACACAGAGGTGTTTGTACGACGATGTTCATCACGGTGATACTTATCATTCAAAATAATTAGCGGCCACCCAAATATCCAAAACGGGGGAGCGCAGCAGCGAGAGGTAGGTGGGATAGTCTGTGGTACGTCTACATGGCGAAGTAGGTATTCGAATCACGAACGGAAGACCGTTTAATGAGGTAAGAAATTCTTCACAATGTAGTATTGAATGAACGAGGCCAACCCATGCATGCAGTGCGATAGCCAATTAGTTTAAGAAAGAGAGAGCCTTAGGAAATGAAAGAATATGCCATAATTTTAATTTTGATGATAATTTTCTGCATTTCTAGTTTTCACAATGAACTTCTTTTCCATTTACAAATCAGAGGAAAAATAATAAATCTTCTAAATTTACTCATTCAACATTCTTAAAAGCACAAGGTTCGGCCAGGTGAGCGGTCTTAGCAACTCTCCTAAATAATCCATTGTTCCTTCAGAGAGATTGAAGTCATCTGTCTGGAATTCCGAAAGCTGACAACAGCCATTTCAGACCCTCCAGTGTTCTTTCCCTCAGATGTAATAGACAGAGATCGTCCTGTACAGTCATGGCAGGAAAAAAGTATACAGTGGGGATTCGGATTCACATTTTAAAAAAGAATATGTAATGAATAGTCAAGGGGCAAAGAAAAAAAAAAACAACCAAATTAAAACACTTCTTAATCTCACACTGCCAACAGGTCTATCATATTGGCATTAAAAATTCTTTTGAAATGTGTTTGGCACAGATTTAATGTAGCACAGAGAAACAGATAAAGCAGGACAAGCAGCCGTGATCGGGCCCCACAGGGACTGCGTGCTGCCCTCCTTCAGTCTGAGAGAGCCCCCCGGAGACAGGGCCATTCGGTGTGGGGAGCTGGTCCCCTGCCAGCCCGGGAGGCAGAGCCCACCTCCAGGCGGGGGACAGTCCCTTCTCAGAGCTGCAGAGCTCCAGTTATCAGCAATCCCAGTTTATCCACAATCCCCAAGGTGTGAACAGTCCTGAGCCCCCAAAAGGAAGGAAGCGGCTTGGAGGAGAAGGTGAGGCCAGGTGGGTGGAAGGCGAAGACAGATAAGAGGGCTCTGAGCCCCGCATCAAGGTGACAGTCAAAGGCTGGGGATCGCGCCTCAGGTGTGTCCTGGGGGAGGGGCAAGCTTGCACTCAGCACCTCCTTAAACCTCCTCCATGCTTCTGAGCAGTCAAGAGATGAGAGAGAGTTGAAGGAAGCATCAAGAGGGTTGAAGGCATTTACTCGAAGTCACACACCAGGAACCCGTGAGCAGGATTGGAACGCAAATCTGTTCTGCTGCCTGGCTGGGCTGACTTCATCCTCGCCCCTGGTGGCGAGGCAGTGGCGGTCTAAGTGACACGCGGCAGTGAGAGGCCATGTAGGCATCCCCCCTTCCAGGGCCACGCAGGCTCACGGGACAGCAGCTTCACCTTCTCTGTCTTTTTCCTCCTCCCCCAGCTTGTCTCTGCTTTACTGCAGGAGTCCCACGTCTCCGGGCTGGCCTTTCCACGTCTCCCTCGTCTGGATGGCTACCCGCCTCTCGGCTTTCTCTCCATAACCAATTCTTTTTCCAGGCTGTGTGACCCCTCCCACACAGCCGGATCTGCTGGCCCCCAGGGTCTAGACCCTGGTCGCTGACCTCTCCTTTTTTGCTCTCCATGTGCCCCGACAAAGTTCCGAGCTGTACAATCAATGTATAGAAGCACTTGTAATGCAGAACATTTTCAAGAAAAAGATAAAAAGACCTGAACTCTCTCCCAGGAATGAACGACATATACAATTTTACCAAATGAAGGAGACTGATGATGAACACAGCTGTAGAAAATAGAGACCATCCAAAACAAGGAGAGCTCCCGAGATCAAATAAATTTAGGAAACAGAACATACTCTCTCCTGTTCACCATGCATAAGAGCCCGAGGCTTGGAAGAGTCTTCCCGTTAAAGGGCCATTTTTTAACCCAAATTTCTTTGAACACAGAAGCCTTTTCATAGGACACACGCTAACATTTCATAGACCACCAGTTATATGGTAATAAATTACAGACACAGTTTGAGAAAGGCCGGTTCCTACTATGTGCGTAATACTGTAAATATCAGCGTGCCAGGAGGGGCTGAGCAGTGCGCCTGCCCCAGCCATGTTCCCACTTTCTGGTCTGCCTGCCCCCACCAACACCCGCCTCAGAGCTGCCCCCACCCGTGAATGGATGAATGGGCAGGGAGGTTTGGACTGCATAGACATGGGTTCAATCCACTGTGACAGGACAGATTGACTAACTTCTCTGGGCATCAGATTCCTTACTGGTCAAATGAGCATCGTGATACCTAAGTCTGTAACATACCTGGCACGGCCGGGACCAAAAGAATAACCCCCACGCCCCATACACACACACACACACACACACACACACACACACACACTGACTGATCTATACTGAATTGGTCTCTTACCTCTATCAGGGTCGATACACTCATTGCAGAGACTCTTCAAACTGTTTAAAATTGCCTCAAGTTTAGCCTTGCAAGCACTAAGTTCAGCAAGTGGAAGTCTATTGCTTGAGCCATTTCCATTTCCCATTTGTTAGTGACAGATGCGTGCAATTACTGGAACTTCGGGAACACACTTCCTTCCAAATCACTCTGCACACACCAGAGACAGACGCCGTCTCCTCTTGGCTGCTACGCTGGGGTAGAGGACCAGGGTTGTTGTCGTTCCACCTTTGATGTAAGAGAGCAGCTTCCAAGCTCAGTTTCCCTGAAAACTTCATCCCTTCTTGGGATTTTTCTGTGCTCAGTGATTGCATCCCATACCACTCTCGAACCCTCCTTCTCCCCACCAATTAGTTTTAAAGCCGCGCCTTTTGCCTCACTGGGTTTGTGGAGTCATCCTCTGGCACTCCTGTCCCATCCCAGGACAGGACAAGATAGCAGCCAGTTAGCTTGCCAAGTGCAGTCACTCAGTTTGCAGCCCAGATCGAAAGAATCACTCTTTGATCTCGGAGGATATAACACTGTAAGTAATTACCCAGAGAGACTGGAACTTGGAAATACAATTACATTTTCCTTGTTACTCACTAGAACCGTATCAGGCTCTCCTGTGCTCCTCAAGTCCCGGCATTTTCATTCCTGCATAAACAGAGTCACTAAGCCCACCATGGCATGCTCTTCTTGCTCTGAAATGGGGAAATAGCATCTCCTGGCATAAAACTCATGTCTGAAAACGCCCATCAGAAAGAAAAGTCAAGAGGGAAGCATCCAGGAACCTGCCCAAATGAGCCCCTAGGACTTCAGGGTTGACAGTTTGCTCCAAAGTAGAATTGTAAGCAGCCACCCCCAGGTCTCCCCACAGAGGGCTTGGTCCCAACCTTCTGCTCAGAGTGGTAGAGAAACATGGGCTTGAGAGGGACCTGGAGGAGAATGCCTGCCCCACTGTGTATTGGCTGTGGGGGTCCTCAACCAGCCTGGCTCTAGGCAGGAATGGACTTCAAATGCCCAGGCCCCCCTTCTCCTTTATCATTCACAGGTTACCCAACACTTTCTACCACCGCCATGGCAGGAAGTGCCTGTAAGTTCATTGCAATGGGGGAAGTTGTTGTCAAAGTGTGGGTTAACCTCTGCATGGCCCACCAAGACCTGAGGAGGGGCCTGGAACAGCAGAAAGGGTGTCCTCTTATGGGCTGCTAACCCAACCTCCCCTCATATTCCCTCGAGGGTACCTTCCACGCCACACAGAAAGGCATGCAGACTGGGCAAGAGAGGGAAGAACCAGGGAGAACCAGGTCTGGATGAGAGATTAGTCACACCTGTGGCTGGGCTTTGCCTATGGAAATGAGGCTCCCTCTGATAACAAATGTCCCCTTAGGAGCAGCATTTCCTTTATGGCCCAAACATCATTGCAATCCATTCCTTTCTCCCCACACTTATCTCGAAATCTGGAGACTGGTCAGTTCTCCTCTGAATCCCTAGGTAATTCCTTAACTCCAGCCCTCTCTTCCCCAGGCCTCTGCCCTCAGCTACCAAAGTGAAGTATCAAAACTAAGAATCTGGTCATGCTAACACTGTGGCCTAGGCCCATGATCTCCCACAGGAACTAACACAAGAGTCTTCCCCAGGACCACCCACACTGACCCCCTCCGGTCTTCTCTTGCTATATTCCATAGCCACACTCCACACAAGAGCCAAAATGATAAGCTGGGAAACAGAAATCAGGTCATGTCATTTCCCAGTTTCAACACCATCATATTCAGAAAAGAACTCAGATCATAGGACCACGTACATCCTTCCTTCCCAGTGCTCCTTCCGCTCAGCCCCTCACTCCTCCACTCTTGCCATGTTCAGAGGACCCACCAAATTCATGTCAGCCTTTGCCCTTGTCACTTCCTTGGGCTGGAATCCATTCCCCCTACATGAAGGGAGTAACCCAGCTCCTCCTGGGCCATTAAGGATCTGCCAGAAACAGAAATGCTTCTGGAAAATACTCCACTCCTCAGAACCCAAGCACATACTCCACATGGTGGATCAGGTGGGGACTTTCCTTCCACAGAGGTGATCAACTCATACTACTCAGCATAGCAGAGTGGTGCACAACCTATGGAGCTGGACTCCCCAGGTTCAAATCCTGGGTCACTGCTTACTGGCTGTGTGACCTTAAATAAGGTACTTAACCTCTCTGAGCCACAGTCCCCCCTCTGTGGAGTGGAAATACTAGTAGTATAGCTGTCTCCTCTTAGGCTACTGTAAGAATCAAATGGATTACTAGAAGGGGAGTGTTTGAAAAATGGGAATGACAATAATAGGAGTTACTCCAGCAGCAGTGGAGATTAGACCATATATTACCATTTCGAACATATTGTAAACACTTGAGAATCTTGAGTGCCCAAGTTCTCCCTTGGCCATCCCTGTCCTACCCATTCCCAATACCAGCCTTAGGGCAAGTCAAATTTTGGATATTTTCAATGCTTTTGTATAACATTGACTTGGGGGTTAAAGGGCTGTTTCTGATCATTATTCATCTTTTCATTACTGTCATGTATTTTATTGATTTTGCATTGAAATATGTTTTCAACGTTTTAAATGAGACTCTTGCTTCAGTGGATCCCAGATCCTAACATCTGGTGAATTGCAAACAATTGTGTGGGTTTCTATTTCTTCTTAATTTTAATTTTAAAAATCGATAAGTAATCTGTGATGCCTTTAAAAGATATTAAATAATACAATGAACTTGTTTTTTATTATGAAGATATTTTCAACAGTGACTGCACAAAAATCACAGGAATTGTAAGACTCAAAGTGCTGGGCTTTCTGGAAAACTTCTCATAAAGATCCAGAATAGAATTGGAGGGTCCACGGAGAGCATCCAAGCCATCAACATTTTTGCAAGAGAATAAAGCCAAAGGCAAATTAACAGATTTACTGGAAATTACTTTTTTCCATTCAAAATAAACATAGCTTTGGGGGCCCCTGGGTGGCTCAGTCGGTTAGGCATCCAACTCTTGATTTCAGCTCAGGTCATGATCTCAGGGTTGTGAGATACATCCCTGTGTCAGGCTCCATGCTCACTGGGGAGTCGGCCTGACCCTCTCCTTCTGTCCTTCTCCCTGCTCATACTCTCTGTCTCTCAAATAAATAAATAGAGGATAGATAGATAGATAGATAGATAGATAGATAGATAGATAGATAGAATCTTTAAAAAATAAATGAATAAAGATAGCTTTTGAGGTAGGTTTGGAGTAGTCCTAAAATCAATTAGAATACACTGCTGCTTTTGGCCACTAAACTATTTATATCTAAGCCAGTGCGAAGAAACAGTCAGAAGGCAGCTTTCTAATCACTGGCCACAGAAACAGTGGAGGCCATGCTCCCGGAGGCAGGCAGCCCATCTAGGGGGCTGGGGGGTGGGGGAGGAAATGCAAGTCTGAGGCTTGGAGGCTTGGAGAAGCATGTGTCTCACCACAGTGTTCAAGCATCAGGGGACAGAGATGGGACAGAGCCAGCCTTTCCGGTTTGCTGCCTAATAGCGCCCTTTCTGGATTCCGTGGTAAAGATAAGAACTCAGAAGCTCCTTCAACCGCCAGCCAGCAGAAGGGATGCTGTTCCAACCCCACCCTGGGGCTGACGGACTGAGTCTGGGACTGGCGCTCGGGTTGAGCCCAGTGGCCCCTTGAGCTCCCCCCAAATACAAGTTGTCTCTGTAGATTCAATGAATTCAGAGAGCTCCTTTTCTGCTGGCTTCTGGATTTGAAGATGGGGGAAAGATGATACGCATGCACTCACGTTTTGTTTCAGTGAGGCTCAGCCGGGGCACTGAATGACCCTTTCTGACCCTGTAGTGCTCTCAGCTATGCACAGGGTAGGGTAACGGGCGGTCTTCTACATCCGTTCCAACTCCGCCAACCCAGCTCTCCCACATCGAACGCAGCCTGCGACCACGCACTAGCTCGCCCCCGTCCAGTGCCTTCCCCTTGACAGACTTCTGCCTTCACCCTATGGGTCACTTTCCTCCAGATCTGGCCTAGGCTTGGGAGGGGCATTTGGCTAAGCCCTGGCTCTTCTGGCTCCAGCACCAGGCAAGGGGTAGGAGTCATGGCCCTGGCCAGTCCTCAGTAGCTGAGACAACACTGCCATCTTGTGGGCGGAAATTCTGCCTGCCGCCCAAACCACCCCAGGAAGGCCAAGAGGAGCCTTTCTCAGCCCTACAGGTTGGAGTGGGACAATCCTGGGGGGACCCTGCCTGCAGGAGGCTCACAGACCAGCAGGACACCCAGGTAACCCACAGTGTACATACACTGGGTGATACAGCCCATGACAGCATCAGACCTGCCGCACACAAGGGTTCCAACCCAGTCAGCAAATAATCAGTGTGCAATATTCCAGAACCAGGTGGTAATGAGAGGCATGCTGGTAATTACAACCCAAGGAGCAAAGCGCCAATTAAAGTAGGTATGATAGCTGTGGGAGCTCAGAGAAGGAGGGACAAACAGCCTAAGGAGAAGGTAAGATTTCATAAGCGACACTGGGTCAGAATCTCAAAGAATACTTTGGAGCCATCAAGGAAGCAAGGTGAGGAATGAGCAGGTCAGAATCCCTGAGCCTGCAGATAGATGCAATGTAGAGATGGAGTACTAAGTGTGGAGGGGACATGCTCATGGTTTATTCAATGAGAGGCAAGGGTGGGGGGGCACAGACAGGGAAAGAGTAGAAGACAAGTCTGAAAAGAGAGAGCTTTGAATGCCGGAATAGAGTTGAAGCTGTATTAGATTGCTGGAAATCACATGACGAAGTTGTATTTAAGAAGAACTAATGTGGGGTGCCTGGTGGCGCAGTCAGGTCGGTATCTCTTGGTTCTGGCTCAGGTCGTGTTCTCGGGCTTGTGGGGTAAAACTCCACATTGGGCTCTGCGTTCCGTGGAGAGTTTGCTTGGGACTGTCTTCTCCCTCTGCCCTTCCCCACCACACTTTCTGTCTCTCTCTGAAATAAATAAATAAATCTTAAAAAAAAAAAAAAAAAGAAGAAGAAGAAATAATGCGCAAAAATAAAGCATGAACTATACGCAGAGAAAAACAACTGAACAGATATTCACCACAATGTTAGCAGTGGTTTTTTTCTGGGGCATGTGCTTATTTGTACGTTTCTCTCTGTCTGTCTATCCGTCTGCCTGCCTGTCTGTCTGCCTGCCTAATCTATTTTAATGAATTTGTACTACCTTTTTAATGAAAGAGACAACAGTGCAAGTTATGGGATCAGGAAGCTGCCCACTGTCTCTCAGGGTGATGGTCAGTCTCATCCATGAGGAAGCACCTCCCCCAAGGGGGTAGGTCAGGGAACGACGTCAAACTCAGGATCAGAGACTCAGCATCTGTCATGCTAGAAGGATCTTGGGAATCTACCCAACCTTGTACATCAGACCAGAAAAGTGAGATCTGTTGAAGGGGCAGGGGCTCACCCAAGGACACACGGCCCTGCCTGGACCTCAGGATTCAAGCTCACTCCTGTTGCACTCAGGGCCCCTACCTATCCCTTGCTGCTCACCACCTCCCATCGCTGCCTGGCCGGAAGCTCACCACACACAGCAAGGACCCACAGCTCCATGAAGCCCACAGGTAGGTAGCAGCCAAGATCGGGTGGTGTTGGACGGTCTTTCCATCCCTCTGTCACACTAAGACATACTGTAGAGCTCCACTTGAGAAAGGAGACAATTGAGTAGCGGGACTTTCATATGATTTCATCCAACAGTTCTCAAAGTGTGCTGCTGGGAGTTTCCCCAGACCCAGGCTGCGAAGTCCGAACTATTTCCATATGAATACTAAGGTACAATTTGGGGCACGTGAGTGGCTTAGTTGGTTAACTGTCTGCCTTCGGCTCAGGTCATGATCCCAGGGCCCTGGGGTGGAATCACTCCTGGGCTCCTTGCTCAGCAGGGAGCCTGCTTCTCCCTCTGCCTGTCGCTCCCCTGCTTGTGCTCTCTCTCTCTGTCTGTGTCAAATAAATAAATAAAATCTTTAAAAAATATATAAATAAGGCACAGCTTGGCTTCTTCAGTCTCATTCTTGCATGAGCGTACAAAGGACCTACCCAAAGGCAACCTGACATGTGATGTCGCAACGCATTGAATGGGGCTTTTTTTTTTTTTTTAAAGATTTTATTTATTTATGTGACATAGAGACAGCCAGCGAGAGAGGGAACACAGCAGGCGAGTGAGAGAGGAAGAAGCAGGCTCCCAGCGGAGGAGCCCTATGTGGGACTCGATCCCGGCATGCCGGTATCACGCCCTGAGCCGAAGGCAGACGCTTTAACGACTGCGCTACCCAGGCTCCCCTGAATGGGGCTTCTGAAATGATTCTCAAATGAATGATGAAAAGGAAGGTGCGAACTTGATTCTGTTGATCTCCTTCATTGAATGCCAAGGCTGAGAGGAGAACCCAGCGGTCTTCTGTCCAGCTAGACATTAGAGAAAGTTGCAAAGATATAAAACAACGCCACTCTTCTCATTTTTTATTCTAATTTTTTAAATGAGGATATAGTTATTTTAAACGTTATTATGTTTACAGCTTATTGTTTTATTTTTAATAAGTTCACAAATAAATATGTATATAATTTTGCATTTCTAACTTGTCATATCATAAATGTCAATGTAACTCACATAAACTAAAATTCTTTGGGATTGCCATTATTTTTTATGAGCATGAGACGATCCTCCAAGAGACCAAAAAATTTGAGAACCTCTAATTTGGCTTTTCAGCTTCTCATTCTGTCCCCCTCCTGGCCCTGACACCATCACCTGCCCGTTTCCCCCACCCAGGGGATGGTCCTCCTCTGTCACGCCTTTACTCATGGAGGTACACCAAGTACCCTTCCGACCAGTGCTCCCTCCTTCCCCTTCTCGTTCTCCCTCTCTCCCTCTCCCCCATCCCTCTCTCTCCTGTCGCCCTCTCTCCCACACCTCTCTCCCCTACCCCAGGCTGTGCCCTTGGCCCCAGGCAGGGCTGGGCTGATAGCATTCTGGGCACAGAGTGCCTTTCTTCCCTCTCTCCTGTTTTCCCGCCACTGGTGGCAGCCTGTGAATCTGTCCCCTGCAAGCTACCTGCCCCTCCAAGTGCTTCTCAAACAGCACTTCTTCCAGAAATTGCCCCCCCCCCCCCAGACCTCTCTAAGGGGTCCCAGACTGAGGAACCTGATAGAAGAAGGTTCACACCTGTCTTTTCATTATTCAGCTATCATTTCGGGAGCTCCAGCTCCATGGCGGATGTGGAGGACCCGAAAAGCATGACATGTTCTCTCTGTCTGTTCACAGTTTCCAGGGACATGAAGAAGGAGCTAATGGTTCTGTCGAGGAAAGCCAGGAAATGCTTCACAGAAGAGGTGACATTTGACAGGGATCATACACGATGAGGAGGAGTGTACTGGGTGAAGAACCAAAGATATCTTCCTGGTGAGAGGAGCATCCTTGCAAAGGCACACGAATGGGAAAATGCACCACATGTTTAAGGAACCGAATGGATCAATGTGGATGACTACAGCGTGCGTGCGTGCATGCGTGTTCAGATGTGCATTGTATGAATGTGCACATGAGTGTGTGGCATTGTGTGAGTGCGTGTGTGGCTGTGTGTGCGTGTGTGTGCATAAGGATGCCTGTGCCTGAGTGCATGCATGCACGTGGACGTGTGACCTTGTGTGTCCCTAGAGTGCATAGGTGCCATGGTGTGTGTCAATGTGAGTGTCTGTGTGTGAACACAGTGATGATGAGACAGGAGTGTCTCTGGGGAGAGAGAGGAGGAAGTGGGAGGAAAGGGACTGTCCTAGACGTCTGACACCTTACTTCATTCGGTCCTCACCCCAACCTTGCACCCCAAGTGTTATCACACCCAACCTACAGAAAGGACTGGTGAACTGCCAAAGGACATACCATTCGTATGTGACGAAGCTCTCGTTCAGGCTACCCCCATCACCAAGGTCATCCACAGAGACCTGAGATTGGGATGCTGGAAGGTCTGAACAAAGCCCGGCTCTTCCCACACACCCACCTCTCAGGTGGACTCTCACCGAATCCCTGAATGAGGGAACCTCAGTAGACATTGTTTCTTTTCCAGAGAGTCTCTCCAGCGCATGGCAGGCCAACTCCACACCGGTCACCAGTCACCGAAGCAGAAGCTAATACTTTCTACAAAGCTTTTCCGGGGATTAATTCAGAGGGCCAACAGGAAAACCTAAACTGGATTTCGATCTTTTGGAACAGCCCGTGGGAAATAAAGTGGGAGGTCAAGGGTTTGAGGAAGCTGGGAAGGACCCTCCAACCCTCTCCTGGTCCACGGGGCCTCCGAGAGCTTGTTTAGCTCTACACAGAACTGTCCAGAAGAGGTCAGGCGCTGCCAAGCTCGCTGACTCTCCTGCCTCTGCTGTTGAATCCAGTTCACTAACCTGGTGCCTGGAACCGCACGCACCCCTGCATCTACTCCAGCTCGGAGAACAAGGAGCGCTCCTTCCAGCGGGAGTTAGCTCGTGTTTCCTGTGCCAGACGCTGGTGAGGATCTCATACGTTGTCTCCCTGAAGCCACATCTGTTTCCTATAGTCTCTGCTGTATTTTCTCTATCCCATATCATATAGGATAAAACTGTATCATACATGACGTATTACAATGTCATTTAATTTTTATATCTTTAAATATGACATGGATCCCATGTTACCTACTGGATATTTTACTTATATACATATTTTTACAGCTATTTGCATCAGTTATCTATCACCCCATTTTTCAGATGAGAAAACTGAAGCCCAGCGGGCTTGGCTAACTTACCTAAAGTCCTGCAGCTTGTAAGTGACGAACAGAAAGCCAATCCACCTCTTCCTGCCACACGGAATTGTGGTTGGTTCTTTGGCTTGGTCTCATTCTCAGTCACAGCTAGAGTGTGACCCCAGGCTGCCTGGACCCATGTCCCCGCCTCTGGGCAACCTCTGCTGTGCCCCAAGCCGGACTCTGCCACCAAGTGGGGACGCGGCCCTTTCTCCACAGTGGTGGCAGCACTATAGACGCACTTTTTATTTTTTTTAATTTTTAAAAAAGATTTTATTTATTTAACAGAAAGCCGGCGAGAGAGGGAATGCAGCAGGGGGAGAGGGAGAGGGAGAAGCAGGCTTCCTGCTGAGCAGGGAGCCCCATGCGGGACTGGATCCCAGAACCCTGGGATCACGTCCTGAGCTGAAGGCAGACGCTTAACGACTGAGCCACCCAGGCGCCCCTAGACGTACTTTATAAATCCTGGCCTGAAATCATTCAGCAAATTGTGAGTCATCCAGAAATAGAATATTATGGACCCCTTAAAAAGCATATTTAGAGTGTTTTTATGGCCATGAAAATAAATGCTTATATCTAAAACCAATAATAATAATAATAGACAAATATTTATATTCATAGCATGAGATCACCAATATATATATATATATATAAAAATTCCAAGAGGAAAAGCCAGAAAGGAAGGTCACCAAATGCTAACAGTGGTTATTTCTAGATGATGGACTTATGGGGTGCCTATTTCTTCTTTTGATTTCTGAATCTTGCAATTTCCCCCAATGGATATGCATGGCTTTACAATGGGGGAGGAGGGTGGTGGCATATTTAATTCTTGACTGCGGCTTGAAAACTGTGCGGCACCCCTTTCCCAGGCACTTCAAAGGCCCGGACTGGAGCGGTTCCATGTGGAGAGCCTGCCAGAGCCTCCCAGCAGGCCTCTGCGCCTGGGAAAACAAGGCCTTCCACGGGGGTGGGCATCTGGGTTTGATTTCTCCGCCCTCCTGCGCTCCTTTCTCGCTACACCTGAATATCCCTGGAGAAGGCCCAGGCTGCAGCCCGCATCCACCCCTGCTCTCCCCAGCCAGTCTGCATCTTCGGCTCTGCAGCCTCCGAACCAGACACCCAGCCCTGACCGCTCCCTACAAGAGCCTGCCCGGTGATGGCTTCAGTTCTGGGGGCCTCTGAAAACTCCCCTGGTGCTGTGTTAGCATGTGTGCAACCCTCTCACAGGACAGTGCCCAGTAAAGCACCTGGGAACCCAGAGTGTAAAAGAGACTGTCGCCTCCCCCGCTCTTGTCGGTTACTGTCACCCAGGACCACGCATGAGGCTTTAGCAACAGCCCTTGTCCACTCACTTCTTCCTTTGACATGCATTTAATCAGGACTTCCAGGGGCGGGGTGGGGCGTGGGGGAGGGATATAGAGCTGAGCAGCCCCTGCCTGGAGGGGTCCGTTCCACTGGGGGAGACTCAGGACAACACACCGGATTAGCAGGACTCCACTTGCAGCGGGTGGCCTGGTGAGGGGCAGACCCCGTGTCTGGGAAAGGCTGGCCAGGAACGGGGTGTCTGGGCTGGATGCCTGATAGATGAGGGGTGATCGGACAGAAGAGAGACAGCTCTGCATTTTGCACAGAGGCAACAGCATGAGCAAAGGAACAACACACAAATGAGAGTGTGTGAGGTGTCTGGCGGGTGGTAAAGTGGTTAGAGCTGACCTCCAGCTCTGCCTGCAGCACCGAGGAGGGAGGAGTCCTTCCTTCTAGCAGACGGAGCCTGCTGGGTCCTTAAGCAGAGGATTTGGGGGCAGGCTTGCTCTCAGGAGACGTAGCCACACAGGAGACGGAACCAAAGGTGTGACATCCATGCGACAAGAAGGGGAGGGGGTGGCAACATTCTGTCTGCCCTGACCCCTACACTGCTCTGGAGATCTAGCATGGAGTAAAAGCCCCATAGCTTTTGAGCTTTGGTCCAGAAACGAGAAATTCCAGCCTTTCACAGTCTCGGCCCTGCTGGGGAAACTGCCCTGAGTGGCCAGAGAGTCCCATGCCTGGGCTCTTGGCATTGGGAACCACAGAAGGTTACGCCCATCTCCCTGGAGGCCCTGGTCTGTGACTATGAACCTGGAAGAAGCTGGTGGTCTTATTTGCCACCATGGACTAGAGCATAGAGGGAGCTATTCTGCAAGAAATGAGACAAAGCTCTAGTCATCAAAACAGTATGGTACTGGCACAAAAATAGACATATAGATCAATAGAACAGAATGGAAAGTCCAGAAATAAACCCACAATTATATGGTCAATTAATCTTTGACAAAGCAGAAAAGAATATCCAATGGGAAGAAGACAGTCTCCTCAGCAAATGGTGTTGGAAAACTGGACAGCTACACGCAAAAGAGTGAAACTGGATCACTTTCTTACACCAGACACAGAAATACACTCAAAATGGATTAAAAACATAAATGTGGGGGCGCCTGGGTGGCACAGCGGTTAAGCGTCTGCCTTCGGCTCAGGGCGTGATCCCAGCGTTCTGGGATCGAGCCCCACATCAGGCTCCTCCGCTATGAGCCTGCTTCTTCCTCTCCCACTCCCCCTGCTTGTGTTCCCTCTCTCGCTGGCTGTCTCTATCTCCGTCGAATAAATAAATAAAAAAAAAAATCTTTAAAAAAAAAAAAAACATAAATGTGAAACCTGAAACCATAAAAATCCTTGAAAAGAGCACAGGCGGTAAGTTCTGTGACATTAGCCATAGCAACTTTTTTCTAGATATGTCTCCTGAGGCAAGGGAAATAAAAGCAAAAATAAACTATTGGGACTTCATCAAAATAAAAAGCTTCTGCACAGTGAAGGAAACAATCAACAAAACTAAAAGGCCACCTACAGAATGGGAGAAGATATTTGCAAATGACATACCCAATAAACAATTAATATCCGAAATATGCAAAGAACTTATAAAAGCTAACACCCAAAAAACAAAGAATGCAATTTAAAAATGGGCAGAAGATATGAATAGATTTTTCTCCAAAGAAGACATCCAGATGGCCAACAGACACATGAAAAGATGTTCAACATCCCTCATCATCAGGGAAACACAAATCAAAATTACAATGAGATATCACCTCACAGCTGTCAGAATGGCTAAAATCAAAACCACAGGAAATAACAGGTGTTGATGAGGATGTGGAGAAAATGGAAATCTCTTGCACTGTTGGTGGGAATGCAAACTGGTGTAGCTACTGTGGAAAACAGTATGGAGTTTCCCCAAAAAGTTAAAAATAGAACTGCCCTACAATCCAGGAATTGCACTACTGGGTATTTACCCAAAAAATGCAAAAACACTAATTCAAAGGGATACATGCACCCCTATGTTTATAGCAGCATTAGCTAGCCAATTATGGAAGCAGCCCAAGTGCCTATCAATAGATGGATAGATAAAGAAGAAGTGGTGTATGGGGCGCCTGGGTGGCTCAGCTGGCCAAATGTCTCACTCTGGATTGCGGCTCAGGTCATGATCTCAGGGTTGTGAGCTCCAACCCTGCATTGGGCTCTGCACTGAGTGTAGAGCCTGCTTAAGATTCTCTCTCCCTTCTTTCCCTGCCCTTTGCAACCCCACTCATGCCCTCTCTCTCTAAAAAAAAAGGAAGAAGAAGATATGGTATATATATGTATATATAAATACATGTATTTTATATATGTGATTGGTATGTGTATATATAATGGAATATCATTCAGCCATCAAAAAGAATGAAATCTTGCCATTTGCAACACATGGATGGAGCAGGAGAGTATAATGCTAAGTGAAATAAGTCAATCAGAGAAAGACAAATACCATATGATTTCCCTCATGTGGCATTTAAGAAACAAAACAAATGAAGGACACCTAGGTGGTTCAGTTGCTTAAGCATCTGATTCTTGGTTTTGGCTGAGGTCATGATCTCAGGGTCATGGGATCAAGCCCCACATTGGGCTCCACACTCAGCATGGAGTCTGCTTGTCCCTTTCCCTCTGCTCCTCCCCTGATCTCTCTGTCTCTCTCATAAATAAATAAATAAATAAATAAATAAATAAATAAATAAATAAATAAAATCTTTAAGAATAAATAAAGACATCCATTCTCCTCTCGTTCCTCCTATGTTTTTAAATGTCACTCAGAAGTCATTTATTCCTTCCATTAGAAACCTCTGTATTCACACTTTATCACAGCAGCCTGATTTTGGGAAGTATTCAATCTTAAAAAAGAAAAAAAGAATTCTTGCCCAGATTTTTGACCTGTTCCAGATTTTCAGACTTAAGTACAGCAGCATATCAGTTGGCCCCATTAAAGAGAACAGGAAGAGGGTGCAGCCAAGCTTCAGCCTGATACAATTTGGCATTTGAACCTTCTGGAAGCAGACTCCAAACCCAAGAAAAGGTGTAGCCTTTCCCAGATGGATGGAGTTCTGCCAACTTTGACCCAAATCTGCATCCTAGCTATGCTGGATGAACAGGAAGATGTGTGCACTGGGCAGCACTGAAAGAGGCCGATTTCTTCTCTGCAAAAGCTTGCTGTAGCCCCAAGCCCCTCCATCCGCTGGACTTCTAACCCAAGCGTCTCTACTCAGCCAAGACAAAGGCCTACCTCCACTCACAGAATCAGACATCAGGTTTGCAGCAGATTTTCTCCTTTAGACACAAACCAGAGCTTCAGGAAATATTTCAGCATAAATGTCCTTCCTCCCTAAGCTGAAGAGTCTCCCTTCCATTCCTGCAGAACAAAAGGGAAAATTTGTTTTCTCTCCTCTCTCGTTTCATGTTGGTTACACTATGAGGCCAATTAATTCTCCTGGTTTGTGCAGAAATTCCTTCCCTGCCTGGACCTCCAAATCCTTTTTTAATTAATGCCCGCAAAACTTTCCAAAGAAGCAGCCTCCAAGCTCAGAGCAGAAGCGAAGGCTCTGGAAGGGTCCACACAGCTGCCAAGACTGCAGAGGTTGAAGAGCCATCGTTGGTTCAATGAAGGTGGTGGTCTCTTGGACTCATGAAACTGTCCACTCACGTCCTCCATGGGTGTGTGCAGAGCCTCTCAGGGTGGTTGTGTGCTGCACAATGTCCTTCCTCCCTAAGCTGAAGAGTCTCCCTTCCATTCCTTTTCATCTCTTCTGACAAAGCACGCTGCTCCGTGCCTTCACTGAATGTTTGCTGAGCACTTAGTATGTGCCAGATGCCGTCTTCATTCCAAATTTTATGACATTGATTCATCCTCCAGTCCAGAGCAGTCAAGCATTTTCAGGACTCAAAGTCTCTTTGCCCTTCAAACACCTCCAGTGAAGAAAGCCCCACCAGAACAGGTATACATGATGAAAATTCTGTCTGGTTCTGGTCCAGAGGCAGCCAAATGGTCAGCTTTATGGGGTCAAGCCACAAGCAGCCAAGAAAGAGACACTGAGAAATGTGGCCAGATCTTGAGACTGGCTCCAAGAGCATTGTCTCCTGGGAACCGGCTTTTCTTTCCAGCCCCAGGGCTGTCCCCACAATTAGACGTCCTGCTACAAGCTTCTTCCCCAAGAAGATGTATTGAAACTCCTTGGGCTCTCCAGGTGCTACACCTCTCCCTTGCCCCGTGGCAGGTCCCACCCTGACACCCATGCACCTGAAGGACCAATGAGACCCGCCAAGGGAGAGGGGGCCAAGGCACCGAGATCCTTCAGCGCCCCCATGCGGTCCTCTCTGCCTTCCTGCCATCCTCCACTGGACACCAGGGAGGCACCGGGAACTCTCTCTGTCACACTGGCACACGGGGACCCAAGGACAAGCACCATAATTCCAGGAACACAGGGCCCAAGAGGGGCAGGTGACCACTGAGAACGAGGCTGTGTGTCGAGTGCGGTGTATGTGTGGAGTATGTGTGGAGAGTGGCTGGTATGTGTATCTGTGCTATGTTATGTGTGTACCCTATGCGTGTAGTCTCTGCAAGGTCTGCGTGTAGCGTGTGGTGTTTGTGTGTCTGTGTGTGCGTGGGGACAGGGGTGGGTGTGTGTGTGTGTGTCTGCGTATTTTCTCCAACACGTGCTCTCTGTTCTGGAAGCAGTGGGGCTAATAACCTCCATGCTCCATGTGCAAAGGTGCTGTCTGGCCCCACACTCCAACTAGCTCACCTGGAAGCCACTGTCCTGGAAGCCGCCCAGCAGGCAGGCCAGCTGCGTGTGTGTCACTGTCTGGTGGGCACCACCCCCCGGGCGGAGAATTCAGTGCAGAGGCTGGACTCAGAGGACAGCTCAGTAGCCTGGGAACCAAGCACCCGCCCGCTCCTCCTGGGGCTCACAGAAGGTGTGGTGCCCTAGAAGGAAGTTTCCTCTTCTCCTGGATCAAGCTTCCCGCACAGAACCCTGTGAGGCTTTGTCTCCATGCTTCAAGGGGACTGGGGAGTCTCCCTGGGGGGCAAAGCCAATCCCCCCAGCTGTCGTCTCAGCTTCCCAGCCTCCAGTTCAGAGCAGCGGCTCTGGCTCCCAGCAGGAAGACTGCATTGCACTCTTGATTCTGTCCCATGTATCCTCAGATGGGTTCCCAGACTAGCCTGCCCTCACCCCACCCCTGCATCCTGGTGCCTGCTGGTCCCCATGCTTCCTCCCCATGGATTCCTTGGATTCCCTCCTGAGAAGCGGGGGCTGTGAGTGATGAACCCACGGCCACAAATAGAGGCAGGGCTCACCAGCGGCACGTCCAGCCTGCTCTCAGCACTTGTGGTGAGACAGAAACAAGCAGAAGCCCCAGAGGCTTCCCGGACCTCCGGGCAAGGAATGGTCTGCCAGAGCACAGGACTGTCTTCCCAGGCAGCTCCTCAGCGGACTTGACAGTCCCTGTGTGGAGGGCAAGGCAGGGTTAGGCTGCCTCCCCGGGGGATCACCTGCCCCCAACAAGGAATTAGGAGGCACTGGCAGGGCAGAAAATCATGGCCTCTACTCTCTACAAAATCTTTCCATCTCCCACATATCTTCCATGATGGACAACAAACTTCAAGGATTGACCCCCAGGTGCTGCAGGAGTCTGAGCCGAGAGAGGCCAAGAGAGCTGGTAAGATGGAGCTGAGGACTGAGGGCCAGTACGGGAAGGAGGCCATCATGCATGTCCCCGCAGGGAGGACCTGCCCTGTGGGCCGGGGCTGGCCAGCCCTCATCCTGCTCTGTCCTCCAAACAAGCCTTCACCCAACACACCAGAGTGTGTGATGATGTAGGAGCTGGAGTCAGGCTCCCTGTGAGCCATCGCACGGCCCTCCCAGACACGGGGATGAAAGCAGGAGGGCAGGCCACCCTACCACAGGACAAACACGGTTCAAAAGCCTCCCTGCAACTGAGGAGATCGCGACAAGGAACTGCGCAGAAACACAGAGAGGGCTGCAGCTAAAAACATTGGATAAAATGGCAGTGGTGGAAGATGTTCAAACATTGTTACAATGAAACGCTGGTGAGGCAGGGGGACATCTGCATCTGCAGGAGACAGGGGAATATAGGACAACAGGAGTTCATGTGAAAATCCCTACGGTGCTCAGCCCCTGCTCCATGGCCCCCATGGCCAGCTAATGAGCTCCTGACCCTCAGAGGCCCTCCCTACAAGCTCAGCAATCAGGAGGGCTTAGAGTCTTCTCCAGCCCAGCCCTGTGATCCCACAGCCACCAGGGGAACTGGACTCCTTCAAGATCATTCTATATTCTGAAACTGTGTCTTTGATTTGGGCGTTAAAATGTTATTATTTATGTTAAGTGATAGCAATAATAGATGATAGGTTTTTGTTTTTTAAAAAATGCTTACATGTGGCATAATAAAAGGTTGACAACCTTGGGTTGGTATCTGAAATTCTTTTTGGAAATGGGGCCGGCCTATGAAAGCCAGATCTGGGGACTCTTGATATAAGGGGTGTGTAGACTTGGATTCCTACAGCCATGGTTGGGGATCTCAAGTTCACTGTCCAGGGGTTTTCCTGACCTTAGGCAAGCTTATTCGCTTCCGGGGGATGGCTGGGGAAGCATTAGGTTTCACATCCTTAAAAAAAAAAAAAGGATGTTTTGATGCACAAAACTTAATTGGATCTTAATTAAAAAACAAACAAACAAAGGCCAGAAAAGACATTTGAGGAACATCTGAGTATGAACTGGGTTTTAAATGATATCGAGCTATTACTAATTTTCTCAAGTGTGAAAACAGCATAATGGTTATGTGGGAGAAGGTCCTTATTTTTAGGAGATGCATGTTGAAGTATTTAGAGGTGAAGTTTTATGAGGCTTGCAATTTTCTGTGAGAGGGTTCAGGGCAGAACAAGAAGCAGATTCAGCAAAATGTTAACAATTGTTGAATCTAGGTGAGAGATATATAGGTATTCACTATATTAGTCTCTTAAATTCTCTATAGTTTAAAAGTTGGTGTAATAAAAAGAGGGAAAGGCTTTTAAAAACACCTTATTTGTTGATTTGTTGGGCAGATTAAGTAAAACGATGTATTGGAGAAAGTCTTGTCTGAGAATAAACTACAGAAGGGCAAGACTATGACTCAATCAACATTCTCAGGATCCACATTCTTGCCCCATCCCAAGATGGGCAGCAGAAGAGGGTCTTGGTGAAATCCTGTCCAGGAGATTTATCACCTTCTAGGATATTCTCAATTTTCCACCCCACCAATAAGCTTACCATTGTGTTTCTGGAACCCCAAGTTATGTAAATTTTATGTATCCCTGGGGCTGGGTACATGGCCAAGAAGTCTTGGAATTAACAAAGGACTTCTAAAGCAATTATGAAAGACAGAGTAAGAGGGAGAGATGGCAACAGAGGCAGAGAAACAAAGAGACAAAGAGAGACAGAGAAGAAGAAGGAAAAGGAGCAGCAATAGGGGAAAGAGAAGGGAAAAGAGGAAGAGGAGAAGGAAGAAGAAGGAGGGAAGAAGGAAGAAAGGAGGAAGATCCAGAGGAAAGGAGGAGAGAGGAGAGAAAAGCCCCTGAGCACAACCGTGATCACCAGAAGTTTCTGCAAAGGCCAGATAATCAGACCAGGGGCAAATTAAAAAATGTCTGCCCACGTAGCTTCACTACCAACTTTGTTTATTGCTAATCTTTCTTGTTATTGCTCATAAGCCTCAGCATGGGTTTCTACCTTTATGAAGGGTTACACATCCAAGGACTTGTTGTCTTTGACCATTCAGAAGTTGGTTGTGTGTGCCCAGGTCTGAGATCCACATGTCATGTGGGTGACAGACTGACTTCCAGATGACGGGGGAAATACCCTGTGCTTCAGGGAGATCTGAAGGCCCAAGGGGAGGAGATGGGACAGCTGCTCAGGCATGAGGTGAAGACAGTGTATTTATTGCCATCTGATACCCTGGTCCTTCCCAGCATGGGAAAGTGCTGGTCTTAAAACTAACTTGGCAAAACTGAGTAGAGAATCAAAGGAAAGTAGTCTGAAAGCACCTGTGATATCTGATCTGGTCAGGAGGTCCTTGGAAGGGCTCCTTCGAGGAGAGGAAAGGGGGGCTCCTGCAGTAATCTCCAACCAAACACTAGGGAGTAAGCATGAGAACCAGACTGCCTGGGCCACAGCTTCTGTCAATAGCGCAAGACTCCCCTCACCTAGATCGGTAAAAAGTTTCCCATTCTTGATCCAAGCCCCAAGCCCAGAGCCACCTTGAATTGGTGCTCAATGGAAGCAAAGAGTAAAAATTCCTACTGAGATGGTGGAAGCATGGTTACCTGGATCCTAGAATCCTCCATAAACTCGGAGAGGGGTCAGCCCGTCTCATTTTCTTTATATTCTCAGCCCTTCCAAAAGGTGGCTGTCAATGGCCTGCAGAGCCCATCTCTCCCTGACCCTAAGCTCTCTATGAATCAGGACTCCAGGAGCTGAGGTTGCTGAGTCAGAGCTGGCTCTTGTCACTTAGTCTACCAGCCTCAGTGCCTGCCTTGGTCCCACCCTTCAGGCCTGGAGTTTAGATGGCAAAGTCAAGTATGCCTCTCCCTGCAAAGCAGCCTCTCTCTTCCTTTCCATAGTCTTCCATTTCCTCTGGTTCTTCCCAGCTCCCCAGTTCCCTGTCTGAATCATTCAAAGCCCAGGACAGCCTCCATGTTGAGAGGAAACCAAGGGTTGGAGGAGTCTTTGATAGGTAGCCACAGGGTGTCTCTACAGCCCCACTTCGTAGGGGAGCCACCCAGAGGTTGCAGCCATTCCTGTTCATTTCCAGCCAGAGTCCTCACTTCTCTGAAGTTCCTTGTTGGGTGATTCGTCTCCATTTGCATGGTAACATCTGTGATTCAAGGATTCGCTCTCCTTCCGAACTGTTACTCTAGTTTGCCATTCTTTTGCGCACACATTCACTGAATAAGCATGCATTGAGTTGTGACTGTGGCCATACCCTAAACTAGACCCTGAGGATAGCTACATCTGCCACTGCAAACCAGGGAGCTCTTACCAAAGATCAGCACTAACCTGTCACTTTCCTACTCAAAATTTTTAGACAGTTCCCTTCATCTCATGAAGTTGCTCTGTACCTAAGGGAGTTATTTAGAAAGAAACTGGTATCTGTATCTCCTCTCCCAATCCCCACTCCAGGAAAGAGCGCCTGGTCTTGTTTCTGAAGCTCTAAGCTGTCCCTACTCTTGGGACAGTTTAAGAGTTTTGTGTGAATGTATGAGTGTGTGTGTCTGCACATGAGTAAGTGTGTGTATATGTGTGTGCATGCACACACACACACACACACACACTATAGGTCCATTAAAGAGTATTAGCCTTTCATGTGTCCAGTAACGGAGAGGATAAAGTGAAAGCTTTCTGAAAAGAGGCAGAAGCCAGCAGAGAGGAGACACTTCCGGCCGAGGCTGGGGAGAAGAACTCTCCAGCAGCTGGAGAACAAGATCGCCAGAGGGAAGACAGACCTGAGTCCTCCCCCAATCTTTCTAACACCAGATAAGCCTGAGATTCTTTGATGAAACCATGGAAGAGGGGATGAAGTCTCATTTTAATTGCTACTGGGTCTCCTGCCAGCCTGACAGGTGGGGCCTCAGGGCAAATTAATCCTGACTAAGAGAAATAAAGGATTGTGCTGCTGTGGACTGATTCCCACTGCAGGTCAAAACCCCTGGCTGAATGCTTACAACTCTCCAGCGTCAGACCCCAGCCTGAGTTTCTAGTTTAATCCACCCCTGCACTGCCTAACATCCACCATCTAATATGTTTAAAAATACACAGCACTTTCCCACATTTGCCTTTATAAGTTCATTTCCCCTGCATGTAATGCTCTTCATTCCTTTGCCACCTGTTGAAATTCCACCCAGTTCTTCAAACTCAAGGGGTACCTATTTTATGACACACAACTGGATCCTAACTCCAGGCAGAAGTGATCTCTCCCTTGTCTGTCCTCCTGTCTGCATTTGCCTGGACCACTGTGAGATTTACCATGGTCTGCCGCATTATAAAGAAATGTACATTTGTCTCCACTTCCCTACCAGACTGAAAACTCCTTCAGGGAAGGATTAGTATGAATTTTATTCTATACTAACTTTCAGTGCCTAAAACAGTGTCCTGCACAACACGGATTCATAGTAAATATTTGTTCAATATATTAACAAATGGCTCAGTGAGTAAGCAGACAAGAAGATACTGGGGTAGAGGGATGGATGGATGGATGGATGGATGGATGGATGGATGGATGGGGTGGTCTTTTAGTCCTACTGATAAGAATGGGGTTTAGCTTTGCATGGCCCCAAATTAGTGTTTGAAAAGACATCCCCATGTAAGTGTGAAGCCCAGGACTTGAAATACCTTACATTTGCAAAGGGGGAAACTAAAGAGAAATTTCTGCTCCTTGAATTTGGAAAGACATGAGTTTGACTTCATTTCTCAGTTTTTACCCAGTTCATAGTGGATAAACCCAGAAAGTTGGGTGAGGAAAAAATTGTCTTCCTAGAAGAGGGACAGATAAGGCATGGGGATCCAGGCAGCAACCTTGCCAGACCTCCAGCCACTGTTCCTACACACAGAGCTACGGGAGCCTAGAACACAAGCCACAAAGTAGATTTGTTGTAGAATGTGGTCTTTCTGCACATCCTACATTGTGATGCTGTCAAATCCACTGAATCTCTAATAAAGAAAGGCAGCAGATGAAAACTGATTATAGTTCATCTTGGAAATTCCAGAAAGCCCCTGGAGCTGAGCACTTCCAGAGCTTTGATCATTATTGTCTTAATCAAGAGCCATATCATGGTGTGTAATATGGTCCTGTTTCCACTTCAATGGAGAGAGAGGCGGGGAAAGGGAGGGAGAGAGATAACCGAGTCAGAGAGAGGGGGCCAAAGGAAAATGAGAGGAGGGAAGGGACAGGGGAAGACAGCTTCAAAGCAAGGGAAGAGGGTGGAAGGACTCACCTCCCAGACCTGCCTGACACTTTTAGGGATGAAGGGGCAAGACTGATGGTGTCCTCATCTGATTCTTCCAGAGCAAGCTTAGCGTGCTTGGGGTAATCTCGCAAGTGGGAACTATTTCATTCAATTATTTTATTATTTTTATTCAATAATTCAGGTGGCAATCCAGATGGGGAAGGAAACTCACATCCACTGAGTGTGCAGTTGTACTGTGCCATTGACTCATCGAACTCTCTGGACTTTATAAAGTAGGTACTAACACTTCGGTGTATAAATAAAGAACTGGGACGTGATGAAGTCAGCTGATTTATCCAAGGTCATCCAGTTAGTAAGTGGCAGTGTCAGAACCCATCTCCATCCTGTCCTACTTCAAACCACCCCACTGACAAACCGATGCCGCCTCCACAGCTCATTATGTCCTAAGCTATGAAGTAGACTTGATGTGTATTAGACAATTCCTTTAAGATTCAAACCTTGCAGATTCCTATAGTAAAAACACGGATAGTGTTTGGAAGTTAAAATAATATCATGTTCAGGATATAGGAGATGTGAAAGTCTTGCCCAAATCCAAGGATCCTGAACACCCAGATAATGACAATAGAAGACAGGGACCAAAATGTCACTTTCTTATTGGCAGGGACAGTGTCCAGAACCCAGACAGTAGAGCTCTGATAATATTTGGCTTAAGGTTGAACATAAGCCAGCCCTTCAATTCTTTCCTATGTCACAAGCAAAACTTGTTACCTTTTCATTGTCTGGTCATCATGTGGAGCTATGAACAGGATACTACAGTGATAGTGAGTGATTTTATGGAGTGTCATTTGAAAGTGCCAAAGGAGATTTTCCCACTCCATGCATAACCATTAATGCATGATGACCCTGTCCCCTAGTAAACCAGGCAAAATCAATATCTTTGCTTCTCCTTCCTCAAAGAAAACCTAAGAAGATTGGGAGCAGAGAAAAGCTTTGGCACATGGGAAGGTAATTGTGTGTTTCCCCAACCCCGCTTTCATATTCAGCTATTTTAATAGCATAAAAAAGGGACCCAAATAGGCATGGCACATGTAAAAATAGGAATGGACCCCCGAGAGGCAATAAGGGTACGGTTTTGCTAAAAACAAGCTGGCAATGTGAAACAGATAGTGCTGTATGGAGGCTGAAGGAGGTTCATCCTATTCATCCTCCTCCTGGGGGATAAATACGCTCAACTCCCTTTGGTGGAAACAAGGGACAAAAGATTAATTGAGGCATCCAACCTACCACCATGATGAGTAACCCTTACTAAGTAGAGTCGCCAGCAACATGAGCTCTACTGCTCCCAGGACAGAGTTCCCGCATGAAGTGGAGCTGATAGGTAGAACCGGTGCATTCAGAAACACTCAGTGGGGGTGCCTGGGTGGCTCAGTTGTTAAGCATCTGCCTTTGGCTCAGGGCGTGATCCTGGAGTCCTGGGATCGAGCCCCACATCAGGCTCCTCTGCTGGGAACCTGCTTCTCCCTCTCCCACTCCCCCTGCTTGTGTTCCCTCTCTCGCTGGCTGTCTCTATCTCTGTCAAATGAATAAATAAAATCTTTTAAAACAAACAAACAAAAAAGAAACACTCAGTGACCTGAGATCCAGCTGGTGGGATAAACCACAGACAGGAAGGGATCAAGAGTTTTCAATATTTCAGGGCCAGTACGCTCCTTTTCTTTTACCCTCAAATCGAACTGGCCCACATACACATGGAATCATTATAGACACTCTTGTAGACTCCTCCCAAACGCTAAACCAGTTCCTCTCTCTCCTGTGATTGCCAGAAAATTAAAAACTCTGCCTCTGTTGTGCATTTTTATGGAAAAATGCTAGAAGACTATGCGGGTATCAATTGAGACCAGGAATTTTCAGCATAAGAGAAAGGATGTACAGATATCAGGTTGATATGGTTAAGTAAAAACTCAATAACCCTGAATTAGAATTGGAATTATCAGTATGAATCCATGACGTCTTTTATTTAAAAACAAACACACATTTCCTAGGTATGTTTATGGAAAACATCGAAAAACAACAATCGATCCAATGGCAATGAGCAGCCCCAGCGCTCAGAGGGTGGTCTCCAAATAGCATTTCCCATGAATGGAGTCAGAGTCAGAGTTCCAAGGAGAAATGGCAGATTTCTGGATCAGGACATGAAAAAGATTAGTCTATTACATCTCATCTGAGCAGGAAGGAAGGAAGCTATCAGTGACTAGTCAGATCACATCAACTGGACTCAAGCCAATTTGAATAGGTTCTCACAGGCAAAGATGAAACAATCTGAGCATGAGTAAGGATAATTTCAACAAAATATGTTTCAATCTATTAAGTTCCATCATGGTGCTCAATAGCCTCAACAGCATCATGGAACTAGGTTCCATGATAATGCTCAATAGAAGGGAAAGATGTGCATCTTTGAAGGATATTCTAGAATCACTGTTTTGAAAGCTTATAAGTAAAGGGGAAGAATAAAGCATAATTCTCTTTCCTATACAAATTTGGTTTCTGGGTAATCCAACAGTCAATGAATTGAAGTTTTTCTTTGTAGATGTTTTCCAGCTTATGAATGGAGAAAAACAAAGATGTTCGAATGACACTCTGTGGTAAGCCCTAATGAATTAATAGACCTGGGCTATGGTCATCATGGCTGCTAATCAGCAAAAAGAAACAACCAGGCACTCCATGCCTTCCAAAAGGAGTCACAACACCATCTAAGGAAGTGGCCTTGCCATCAAATCTCCCCTGAATCTAGCCAAGCCTCTGTATCTATTTACAGGCAATACAAGGGACAAGGAACATGGAATCAATTCCATGAGGATGTCGTCAGCCAAACTGACTGAGGGACTCTCTACAAAGAGATAACAACAACAAAAGCAATGAATAAAAAAGAGGGGCTTAAAAGACTATAGTCAGTCTCAAAATAGGGACCTCGTTTGGATCCTTATTCAAATAAACTATCAAAAAATCATGAGAGACTATGGACTATGAGAAACAAACTGAGGGCCTCAGAGGGGAGGGGGGTGGGGGAATGGGATAGACTGGTGATGGGTAGTAAGGAGGGCACGTATTGCATGGTGCACTGGGTGTTAAAAGCAACTAATGAATCATCAACCTTTACATCAGAAACCAGGGATGTACTGTACGGTGACTAACATAATATAATAAAAAAAATATTAAAATTAAAAAAAAAAGTCTATGACAAAAAAAATCACATTTCTTAAACATTCAGAAAGTTTAAATGTTAGCTGGGTTTTTATGTTGAAGGAATTATTGTTAAATTATTAGATATAGTAATAATACATATTTTTACAAGTTTGTATCATTTGTCAGAGATTTGCTTCAAAAGAATCCAGAAATAGAATAAACAAGGTCAGCCATTGTAGATAATCCCAGAAATTAGGTGGTAGATACATAGAGATGAATTTCTCCTCTCTGCCTTTATATGGGTGTTAAATTCTTCAGAATGGAAAGGTTTTTTTCAATAAAAGAAAAGGTAGTCTCTGCCACTTTTTCATGTCTGCGTCTCTTCGTATATCGTTGACCTAGATAGATTTGTCCGATTCAGCTGAATCAATACATCCTAATTCTACCCCTTAAAAAAACATAACACACAAAATATTTCTAAACACAAACATCTGGTGAGATAAATTTCCCATTCATATTACCTAACCCAAAAATGTCTATGTACTTACATTTCTTTTTCTGATTAGTATCTCCTATCACCTCCCTCCCCATACCTGCTGCAGATGTCTTTCCAAAGGTGTGATCAACCCGTACAAGCACCAGCTGCTGGGTGCACCCCAGCTCTTCTCCTGACTGATACCCCTCAATCTAGGAGCACTACAACGGGAAGAGTGGCTATGCCTCAGTAAACAAAAGGGTAGATGATAACTGAGCAGAAGCAGAAGGAGGTGTGGCATGCAACCTTTGCTATCAGGCCAACCTGGGTCTTCACCCGGCCTTTCACCAGCTGTGTTCCTTGGGCAGACGATTTCAACTCTCTTACCTTTCACAGGCTTTTCGTGAGGAATGAGATGATGTACATAAATATTGAAAAGAGGTCCAGACATAGGGAAAGGGTAGGCAAGAGTCCTTCCCACTGGAAATGGAGGACAGCAAAGATGATAGGAATCCCAGTGGTGGGAAAGAAGACACCCAGGGTCAAAGTGAGCCCAGAGACAGTGTTGAAGGTACAGTACAATGGCCAAGGTGATAGCAAAAAGAAACCTACCGAGGGTAAAGTAGGGACTACAGGAAATCTTAATGGACCCATAGGGTAGGTAGCTAGGTCCCAGGAGATGGGGTGGCCTCTCTGCTTTCTCCACACAACGATCCTTAACTTCATATCCAGTCACCCCAGCACTGACCCCATGCTGTTGAGCTCCTGGCCAGCTCAGCCTCTCCAGTGAGACCCAACCTTTGGCCTTCCTCCCTATTCCACTTGCAGATTCTAACTGGCATTATTCCCTGACACAACCTCCTTGTGCCTAATAATCTCATCTATGGGGAAAAAATGCTTAGATAAGCAAATTCAAAGGATCCACGAAATCAGCTTTGGAAGCTCAAAAGCCGTAGGCATGCACTGTCTACACAGAGCCAGGGTCCTCACCACACACAAGCCAAGACTCCTGGTCAAGCCAGCCCCCTCCTGGCTCTTTTCTGCCCCAGGACTTTTTTTTTTTTTTTTTGAATTTTATTTGAGAGAGGGAGATAGCGAGAGAGAGCACTAGCAGGGGTCAGAGGGAGAAGCGGTCTCTCCACTGGGCAGGGAGCCTGGCACAGGGCTCGATTCCAGGACCCAGGGATCGTGACCTGAGCAGAAGTCAGATGCTTAACCCACTGAGCCACCCAGGTGCCCCTCTGCCCCAGGACTTTTGCATATACTGGCACACAGGTTTCTAGACAAAAGAGGAAAGTAGAGATGAAACAATGAAGGTTAAATTAATGTCTTTTTCTAACTGCAAGTAAAAGCTGACAGTTGTTTTCATGAGCTCCAAACACAGGCTGGGTTGCTGGGCACCCAGGTGAAAAGGTGGCACAGAGTGTGGGCTCCACTTCGTCCTGGCCCAGGGCCCACTTAGATTCAGGAAGGGTGAAGCATATGCAACACTGAGCTCCATTTGGAGAGCACTGGAAGGCAGGAGTAAGAGCAAAGATGAGGCTCTAACAAAGGTCAGGGAAGGTCACAGGGGTGAAGGACCTCCCTAAAGGGATAGCCAGAAATGACCCAACAAGGATACTGGAACAGAAGAAAATGAATGGACGGGTTGAGATCACATCTGACACTCCCCAGGGACTCCAAGATCTCTAAGCACAATTAGGAGGCTGATATCCTGCCTTTGCTATGGGAGTAATCAGCCACAAGCATTTGGGTTATTAACGTTCAAGTTATCTTATTGTGCTTGCTTGTTGACGGTCCTGGGAGCCATTCGGATCATACACACATATGGAGTAAGCACCTCTTCAAAGAGATTCAGGAAAAGAGGCACCATCTTAGGCACTGAGCTATGGTTCCAAGGACACAGCTGCTTGCAGGAAGGACAGGGTTGATATTTGGCCAAGGAAGCCAGCTATAACCACACGTAACAGCCCACAGTCTAAGGCCAAAGGAATAGCACGGACAACAAGAAATTTGAAATTCAGAAAAGTTCAAGGTCAGGGAGTGCTGAGGAACCCAGGAAGGCATTTTAGGAAAAAAAATGTGTTTGTTCTTTTCTCGGAACATTTATGGAGCTCCTCCCGGGAGTGTGCCCCGCATAGCTCCAAGCTCTGAGGACACAGAGAGAAGTCAGGGCTGCCCTCAAGAGGCTCAGAGCCTTACAGGGAGAACTGACTGTGGACTTGTGACAAACTCTCTGATTTCGGGTCCCAAAGGGGGCTGTGGGGGCACAGGAGAGGACCATTCATGCCACCAGGTAGGAGGGAAGCACAGTGCCTTCAGAAGGTGAGAGTTGTTCCAAGGTTAAAGCGAAGGAGCAGGGGCAGTTCAAGCAGGGAGCAGAAGGAACAGAGACCCCAAGCTGTGATGGTCTGTCCGTGGAAGGTCTGTGGGGTTAGAGGGCTCTGCTGGGGAGAAAAAGTGGGGGTGTCTTTGAGTCCTCATAAAGCAGACAGTATCGGGAATACTACTGGGACTCCTGGCTCTGGGGAAAAGTTGCTCCAGTCAGAAGGGCTGGAGGGGGAACATGGAGCCTCAGGAATGAAAAGGCTGTGTCTTCGTGGGCTCTGGCCAGTCTAGTACCTTCTTCTGGGCTCCCATCTCTTCCTCTGTTAGGCGGGAGCCACCCTGCCCCTCCTCCTCCTCACGCCAGATATAAAGACCCAGGAAATTGTGGTTTGTGTGAGTCCTGGGACGACGGTTAAGTGCCTCCCAAGTGCTAGAGTGGCTCACTGCGGCGAGCTCTCCGAGCCGGCCCGATTTGTTCTGGACAGCCGCGAGCAAACAAGCAACCCGCTTAATAACCATCCAGTCAGGACTGTAGCCGAGAGTGCCCGGCCACTCTTCTCTAGGTGGAAACCAAATCGGACTGATTTATTTTAGGTGAGAGTTACACAAGTCATCACCAAGTATGGATTTAAGCTTTACGAATTAATGAAAGGAAAAAAATGCTAATGTGCCCAAACCACAATCCAAATGAAGCTTTGTCCTTGAACAATCGTAATTTAGGATTGTCCTCTGCAGGGCTGATAATGAAAAGGAGACTTTATCCAGCCCCTTCTCCAAATAATAAGAATTGATTTTTGACCAAGGCCAATCTATTGTTCCAGATCATTAACTTCAGAGAATAAATCATTTTCTGATGCAGTAACACTGGTTTCTGGGGGCTTGGTGTTCCAGGCGGCCGGTAATGCAGAACGGAAAGGCTCTTTGAGCTGCGAGCCGCTCTGGGGAGAGCAAAGCGGCCGCCTGAGCTGATTCTTCAGGCTTCCTTTCAAGCGTTTGAATTCCAGCTAGACCTGGGTGCTTTCTAAACAACCTGGTTCTAGCCCTCTGGTCCTGAGGCCCGAATTGCTGCTTTTCCTTCAGGAATGTCCTCTGCTCACCCGCAGTGCAGCTGCTGACCCACGGGGCCCTGGTCACGCCACCCTGAACCCAAGAGCCGGGCAGTGGAAAGTGGCCAAGATCCCCCGTGCTCACTGGGAATCACAAATCCGAAATGCCCTCAGCAAGCCTCATTATTATCCATAAGAAGTCGGCATGGTGAGACAGGAAAAAATACATCCTTCTTCCCTCGACTGTGAGCGGGTGAGCACACAATGGTATTCTTCTATTTCTCATTCCAAGTGACAGAGGTGTCTCTTCCCCCCGGGGGTGGGGGGGGCAGAGAAAACCAGCACAGATTCAAAGGCTCTTAGTCCATGACAGACGGAGAAACAAAAGTGCTTAAAGGGCCATCCCATTTGCTTCTCACAGTCATGGTGTGAGGAGAATATTGTTGAACCTTCTGTACAGATTGAAAACCTGAGGCTTCACTGGTCTTGGTGACGCTCTCCAGACCGCACATCTTTACAGTTTAGCGTCACAGTTAAAATCCAAGCCTCTGCAACCCCAGCCTTTGGTCCTTCCGCCTGCCCAGGTGGAAACTAGGGGAAGGCACTTCTGCAGCCCATCTGCCTGGAGACTAGGGTGGGAGAGGGGAGGCTGTCCCAGGCACAGTGGGGACAACCGCAGCAGGCCTCCTGAAGCCACTCCCAAGTGCCAAGTTCTTGTCAGACACGGGGTCACCGGGGTGGGAGCTTTATGAGACAGCACCAGCAGGCAGGGACCCACACACAGTGTGAGGAACCTGTGATGGGAACCACCGGCTGCCAAGGGGAAAGGTGGCTGAGATGTCCTGTATCAACACTACACTCTCCCTCCTCAGCCCATCAGTCTCCCATGTAATCCTGGAATTGGCTAAGGTGTCTCCCTGGCTCTCATGGCTCCAACGTTCAGAAAACCTCAAGTCTCAGCTCACCATAATCCCATGAACTGCCGCTCTCCCATAGAGGTGAATCCCAGGTAGCCATGTGTGTGCAGAGTAAACCATGACACATGCGTGTGCACGTGTGTGCACACACACGCACACACACACACTCAGAGTTACACCAGGGTGACAGCTGAAACATTGAACTACTGGTATGATATGAGACCAACCAATCAGAACAGACAATGTCCACGAAAGTCAGCACCCACCTCCCTAGTACACTCTTCAGTGGAATACTGCGTTGAGTTCGTGGCTGGTTGCATCTGGTACGGATTCTGAATTTAAGCCAAGATGATGAGATTCTGTCTCTGAAAATTCACAATTAGGAGAAAGACAGTCTGGGCTTTTCATGAAGAAGAAGTAAACTGGAACTGTGGTTGACCAGTATTTTATATCCTATGGGCCAAAAAGCAAATAAAGACCAACTACAAAATAAAAATAAAGCTGACGGGTAAACGAGGCAGAGGAGAGAGGTTCTTCTCATGGGCTTTTCAGCTCAGGGTACCCCTCCCTTCCTAAGCTCAGACTTATTTAAAAACAACAATTTCCTTTTGCTTATGTATCAGGGTCAAAAATGATGTCCCACCACTCAGATCTGAAAACAGAATAGCTTTCTTATTTTTCATCTCTCTCCTCATCTTCCTCGAAGTCTCCTCCCCACTACTGAAGCAGCTGTCCCTGGTTTTCCAAGTCTGCAGAGGCGGGAGTTGGGGAGGAAGAGTGGGGGGTTATACTTGCCAGTCAAAGGCCAGTCCATCTCTTTTGAGAGACAACGACCTTTCCTAGGAGCGAGTGTTTAGTCTTGCAGGATACGTCCTCCCCTTTTCCTAGCCACGGTCACCTGGGTTGACAGCCCCAGTGGCCTTTGGGGGAGGCTTTTCTTAAATATCTCCCCCCTTTTCCTTTAAATGGGTACAAGTGGCTTTCTATTACTTGTAACCATTCTTAATGAACACAGGACAAGACAGGAAGCTCCTGCTTGGATCTTTCCAAGGACAGTCCTTGGGGCCTCCATCTTCTGAAAGCACCAGGGATGGGGAGGGGGGAGGGGTTTGACATTCGATTCCATCTGTCCAGTGACTCCTCTTCCTACATGTGAAGAGGGGAGCCCCTGGGCTGGCCTGCTGCACACGCTCCTCAGGGGAGCAGGAGGTTGGCCGGACCCTGACACATGTGCCTCTTTCATTTCCTGTGTCCTGTTCCTTGCCGAGCAGGGTCCTATCCCAGATGCCAGGTGCTAGATGGGGCCTGACACCCTCTCCACCTGCCCAGTTTTCCCTGCCAGTTCTGACCTTGTTCCTTGTGAGTCAAGCCAGCCATCACAGTGCCTCTTCTCTGCTCCATTGTCACAAACCCCACGGAGATCACAGCCCTGGGAGCCTATCTCTGGGCCCTCCAGCCAGGGCGGGGAGAAAGCAGGGTTGGGATCACTACCCACAGGGAGTACCAGCTCTTTGGACACTGTTGCTAGAAATCTCACCCCTTCTGTTTCCTGAGTGTCTCCTCAGCTCACTGCCCAATTCTGCCCACTCCATGCCCGGTTCCAGGGCCTGCCACGGCCATGCCATCCCAGGTCACCAAGGCCTCAGCCAGCTCACATTGTTTAGGATGCAAGCTCCTGATTGCCCTTAGATGCCCGAAAATCTCCCTCAATAGGAGATCTAGAAGGACACCAAAAGCTTCTTACCTCCCCTCAGACATCATTCTGGCCTCAGCTACTGGTGGCTTGCGGGCACAGGAGGCAGCCTGCAAACTTCCTTTAAAGGTCGTCTGGTCGATCAGCACCAGCTGCCCACCCTTAGCCCTCCGTCTCCTCCACAGCGGCTCTGCTCTTCCTCATTATGGCTTCACTGTGTTGGCTGAATCCACTTCAGCAAATCCCAGGGGTTGGCCCTGGGGGAGGGGAGAGGAGGGACACTGAGTGACTAGGGTGCCATCGATGGACAGCGGCAGCCATGAGCTTTCTAGTTTGGGGGTTGCAGGGAAGGGCTGGGAGGAGTAGGAATACTGGGCTCCAGCACGTTTGCTCCCCAGAGGCAAGCAGGATCTCTAGCTGACTTTCCCACAAATGCATCTCCATCTGGGACTGAGTGTCTTTGATTGAGTTTAATATCTGGACTAGAAAATGCATTACCATTTATAAAGTCATCTTTAATAATTTTATACCATAATCTTCAAAATTTAATAAGCCCTCCAGAGATAATTAATAAAAATGTGACCTAACAAAAAGTAAAATGTAATAGTATAATATCTTCAGATATTAAAAGGCTACATGCCCAGTGACCCTCTCCCTCCTTTCTGGGAACCTTGGCTTTTTCTGCAGCACTGCCCTGGGGGAGGGAGGTAAGATTTAGACCAGAACAAAGAAGTAAGGTAAATTCTCACCTTTGAGCCCCATTCCAAGAGCTGGTGCTTAAAAGGGAATGGTTTTCCTTTGAATTTCAAAGGATATATTTGACTTGGATAATCAGGAACCACCAGAGCTCTGTGAATGCAGCAGAAAGTTGAATCAAAACCACAAGAAATAACAGGTGTTGATGAGGATGTGAAGAAAGGGGAACCCTAGTGCCCTGTTGGTGGGAATGCAAACTGGTGCAGCCACTCTGGAAAACAGTATGGAGTTTCCTCAAAAAGTTAAAAATAGAAATACCGTATGATCCAGTAATTCCACTGCTGGGTATTTACCCAAAGAAAATGAAAACACTAATTCAGAAAGACATATGCCCCCTATGTTTATTGCAACATTATTTATTTACAATAGCCAAGGTGTGGAAGCAACCTCGGTGTCCATCAACAGATGAATGGAAAAAGAAGATGTGAGATATATATAGATATAGATATAGATATAGATATAGATATAGATATAGATATAGATATACATATCAATGAAATCTTGCCATTTGCATCAACATGGATGGACCTAGAAGGTATTACGTTAAGTGAAATAAATCAGACAGAGAAAGACAAATAGCACGATTTCACTTATATATGAAATCTCAAGAATAAAACAAAGAGGTTTGCCAGAGGTTGTTGTCAGAAGGGAGAGGGATGGGAGGAAGGGCAAAAGAGGTGAAGGGGATTAAGAAGTATAAACCTCCAGTTATAAAATAAATAAGGCATGGGGATATAAAGTACAGCATAGAGAATATAGTCAGTAATATTGTAATAACTTTGTATGGTGAAGGATGGTAACTGCACTTAAGTGGCGAGCATTTCATAATGTATATAGATGTCACATTGCTATGTTGTACACCTGAAACTAATATAAAGTACATGTCAACTATACTTAAACAATAAAAAATAAATAAAATCTTTTAAAAAAAGAATGGGACATTATGTGTGTTATTTTGAAGGGAGTTGAAAAGCTGAGTTATACTGAGGGGGAACCTAAAAGCAGAGGGCAGGAGGCTGCTCCCCTTTCTGCCTAAAATTCTGGAATATTATCACCTAGATGCTCTGCAGCCACATGGGACCCCAGGAGAACAGAGGCTGGTGGCACAAGAGCTTTGGTCAACACATGTATCAGGATTCTTGGTTTCAAACAAAGAATCAGGAAAGACATCGAGAAAGTATTCAAGAACCCACAGAATGGTCAGTGCTGGCTTCATGAAGCTGGCCCACCCTCTTCTGCAGATGAGGCCATCATTCTTGTCCTGCTAACCCTCTGAGACTCAGTCACGCCCACCCGCATCCCCAGCCCACTCCTTATTTTCTGATAGGACCATGTCCCATTCCCCAGTGACCTCTGGCAGGCACATGGTCTCAGAATCCCCAGCTTCTATCTGCATCCCTCTCCAAGGGGTGCAGAAATTATTGCTGATTTTCTCCAGGCTCTGTGGGAGCTGAGAGAGACTAAGCAAAGGGCAAAGGCTAGCTCAGGCCCTTTCTGGCTCCAGGAAATATTTCTTATTTTGGCTACCCAGAATCTAAACATCTTTCCTATTTAGGGGAATCCCAAGAAAGAAGAGAAGCAGCTCTACTTCTGAAGCCATGGGGTGGAAGAGAAAGGGGCGAGTACTCCCTTTCCCCACCTTCTAGCCCTTAGAGTGGACCCGTGGCCCAAGTGTGACCAATCAGGTGTTACTACCAGGTCTTGGTTCTTGAGTGATGCAAGGGTTCAGGGTCAGGTAGCTGGTTTCCATGGTGGCTGAGGTGGGATGAAGTCCAGCAATCCCATGGCCAAGTCGAAAAGGGCTCAGCTAACATCCACAGCTCTGTGTGGTGTCTTGTTTCACCCTGCCTTTTTGGTGTTTGCCTGAGCCCTGACTTGTAGCTTTCCACCAAAGCCAGGACAACACAGAAACATGCACTGAAAACTTATTTGACCACAGAGGGGAAGATAAGAGGAGGGGAATGGGTCAGTTCCGAGTTTGGCTGAATATTTAACCATATTTACAGTATCTTAAACCAGAAGAAACTGCATTACCAACATTAAAGTTGGTTGGCTGGTAGGTGGTGAGAGGGGGTGGGCCTACCTTCAAAGGAAATAAGGGCTCCGGAGCATGTTCAGTTCCAGATACAAAAATTAGATTGTTTTATGTCTGGTGTAGACAGTGAGGATAAAAATAAGTGTAATGAGCAGTGACCTAGAGAGAAGTCACCATATCTGGGCAGGGCAGGCATCTGTGAGTAGGTCCAAGGGGAAACAGGAACTCAGCCAAGGCTGGGGACCAACCCACACGTATGGGACCCCCCGCAGGAGCAGAAAAGATCCCTTGCCACATGTCTAGTGGGAAACAGCCTTCCCTGGAAGCTGGAGGAAGCCAGCCCCACCAGCTTGTCTCACAGACAGCTTGGGGCATGGAACCAGAAAAGTACCTTTTTATTTTCTTGAGCTTTCTTGCCTTTTCCAACACCCTTGGAGTCTCCTACTGCCTTACCCAGAACTGCACTCTCTTCCCTGCCCGTGGATAATGGTGCCTTTGGCACTGTGCCCTTGGATGACCCTGCTTAGTTCCACGTACCACACTACTGCTATACTCACTTTGACGCAGAGGCCAGGCATCTGCCCTGACCTGTGTGGGCGTGGCCTGCCTAGAGAGGTTGTCAGACAAGTGGACACTATCTCAGACCTGATGAATGGATCAGACTACAAAGGATAATGACAGGAGTCCCTGTAGAGCCAGGATGAGTGATTTTAGTTCAGAAAAGAGTGTGGGTGCTTGGAAGTGGAGAAAAGAGGACCCAATGGCCTCTCAGGAACCCTCACCAGACCCCCCACAATCACCAGGAGATAAAAAAAAAGGGGTGGTGGATCTATGAAGCAGACACCTCTCCACTTGGTAAGCATATTTCTTGATGGCGACCCAGGAAGAAGGACAACCAAACTGTCTAGATAGAACAAGGGGTAGAGATGATTTCAATAAGTCTTAAGTGATGTTGCCCAATTCCTAGATGGAGAGCCATGTGCCTAGGGATAAAGCATGAGAGTAAGAGACCGTGCTCTCTCCCCACTCACAACCACACCTGACAGATCCTGCCCCTCCCTCTTGGGCAGTCAATTGCAGCTGAAGGTGACGAGAAAAGTGCAGTCCCTCTAAGAGCCCCGTAAGAGCCCATCCCTGCCCTTCCACCACAAAGGACCCAAACACACTGCTGAGTGACATTTTTCCTGTTGCCTAGGAATTAGTGATTGGGGCCCCCACTACCAACATCTTCTCTATTCCGAAAATACGAGATTTAAATCAAGGTTGGGATTGAAGGTATAAATTTGGATTAAATTTTAATACCCGAAAGAGATCTGAAAGTTACAGATCTGACCAAGATGTTGTTAAGGAGGAGAAAGAGATTCAGCAGGGTATGGACAACAGAAGTGACTGGGGAAAAATGAAACTGCTCGTGTTCTTACCCCTCTGGGTGTGTAACCCTCTATGGTATGTAGACAGCCAGTTACAGGGAAGCATTGACTCACTCATCCACTCCCCAAGGCTCCAGTTGGGCTGGTAGAAAGAATTCCCTCCCATGTCATCATCTCCTTAAGGAACTGAAACCATATACATCTGGTGCCTTCTTCCCCTATCTTCTGTGAACGAGAAGAAGATGAGATAGGTGGGGAGAGGAAGAGAACTTATATGGTGTCGAGCTTGATGCTTTCCATCATTGTCTCTCTTATGTAGGCAACCCATTCGACAGATAGCAAAACCAAGCCTCCAAAAAGTGCAGCAATTAGTTCAAACGTTCTTCACTTTATACCCAGGTGTGTCTGACACAAAAGTCACACTCTTTCCTCTATGTCACAAATAGAAGAGATTACACTGCCCCTGCCTGAAAACAAACCATTCTCATCTTTCTCTCCTTTATTTTCCCAATTCATACTGCTCTGCATAGGCCCTCTTCCCGCACCTCCACCCCACCAGAGCCTGGCTTTGTCATTGTCAGTGATGCATTTCCCAATATTTTCCTGGACATTGGGAATCATGCCAAACATTCTCAAGCCTGATCCTACTTCCCTGTCCCCCACGGAGAAGGGGCCACAAAAGCAGATCATTTTCATGAGCCACAACTCTGACCTCACTGCCTTACCATTGGAAAACATGACAGCCAGAAAGCAAGGTAAATTCTTCTCTAGAAAATGCCCCTCTGTTTTCACAGGTATAGCTCCCCAAACTTGGTCAACCAGCCTACAGACTGTATCCTGGAGGGAATTTCTTCCAGGATTACTAGGTCAGGCTCGAAACAGCTCATTTCCTTTCCAAAGTGTCTCCTGCCCAGTCTGTACAGGGCTCGCCTGACCAAGGAGCTATGTTTCATTCATCTATCCATTGACCAGTCTTTGCTAAGCACGAGGGGAGGTGGTAAGCCCAGAAGCCCAGGCTGGGAGAGATTCTTGTCAGTGAGCAGCCCACAGGGGCCAGGGCGAGCTCTGGTGGCACAGGAGGAGGAGGCCAAACTTAAACTCAGGGGCCAGGAAGAGCCTGGGGAGGTGACACGTCATTTGGGATTTGCTGAACAGGTATTAGCTCTGAAAGTAGTCTATATGGACAGTGTCTTGAGGAACAGTATGGCTGAGGTGTGGCTGAGGTGTGCACTTTGTTCAAGTTCAAACTTGGTTTCTTCTCCTTCTGAACAAGGTGGAGTAGTGAACTAGATTTATTATCCTGTCTGAAACAACTAAAAAGAAGCAAATAAAATGTATGAGACAATGGCTTTCAAGATGTTGGATATCTGGTTGTGAAGGACTGTGGTCCCTAAAAGATGGGAAACCAACACGGTGAGTTTGTTGCCTGAGAGAGCTTCAAGGCAAAGCCCAGGCAGAGCCCACCAGTTGCTCAGAGTTGAGGAGACAGCAGTGAGAGCCAAGAAAGACCAAGGTGCCTGCAGTTCACAGGACAGAGGGCCGATGAGGACAGAGGTGGAGGGAGAGACCCCTGGAGATGTGCAGATGGTCTCCTCTGGTATTCCGCAGACTTCTGATCAACGTGTGTGTGTGTGTGTGTGTGTGTGTGTGTGTGTGTGTGACTGTAAACCACCAGAGGCATGGGTGGGAGGCATCCTCAAGGAAGCACCCAACAAGGCCAGATAGTGTCCATTCCACAAGCCAGGCTAGAAAACTAAAACCATGAAACGTGGTCTCTGATTTTGGCTCTGGGTGTGAAATCCCCAAAAGCTATCAGTCAAGATCCTGCCTCTCAGTGCCAAGCATCCCATGGTGCCCCTTGATAGCTGTCACACTCTACTTTCACTGTCCGCATCTACCTCGGTGCCCCTGGGTGGCCAGTAAGTGGATTCCACCCTTCCTGGTTGAACCTGCAGCTTCTGTTGCCCGCCCCCCGCCCCCATTGCAGAGCTGGAATTCTTGCATTTCTCCTTTCTAATCAGTGCACTCAAGGAAGAAAAAGTGTTCCAACACACCAGCTTTGGATTTTCTCTTCCTTGGTCAGGGTTGACCCATTAGAGAACTTTTTGTGTTCTTTTTTTTTTTTTTTTTTTTAAGATTTTTCTTATTTATTTGAGAGACACACAGAGAGAGAATGGGGGAGAAAGAGGGAGAAAGTCTCCAGCACATTCTGGCTGAGCACAGAGCCTGAGGCTGGGCTCAATCTCATGACCCTGAGATCATGACCTGAGCCACAATCAAGAGTCAGACGCTTAACCGACTCTGCCGCCTAGGCGTCCCAAGAACTTTTTCTTATAGCTCTTTCATATGGCTCTGTTTTAGATGATTGGACACCTCTACTTAGAGACTTGGCACAGACCTTCTGGACACTGGTTAGGAAGTAGCAGATTAATGCTGATTGGCCACATGAAAGATTAGAACTCCACACAGCCCCTGTACAGAATGTCTGCCCTGTGGAGTACACGTGGGGCCCCTCTTCTCTGTAGTGAACACTGCCCAAAAGGCGATCAGGAGAAGGAGAAAAGAGAAGAGGAGGAACAGAGCAAGGAAGGGAAACAACAGCTGATTTGCCAGGCTCTGCCCGTCACAGAGGTGGACTACAGCAGCATTGCAGCCCACTTGGGTGGTCCTGAAAGTCCAGAAAGAAGGGCAATCCTTACAGCTGCCCAAGCTTTGAGGAATGTATCTCTGATGAGTTTGCCTGAACGGAGACGTGAAAATGTATACACATGCACTTCTGAAAATGGAGTCTTCAGGAGCCACCCATCATTTCTACTCACACTGCAACAGCAATCCTGGCTCTCCATGAATCGCTTCCCCAACTGAAGGCGGATAGGGTGCTGGACGTTGTCAGTGGAGAGCAAGCCCCTTGACCATGACTTAAAGCACGGACAACTAAAAGGACACAAAACATTAACTGTAGGAAATCTAATGAAGAAAATGTGCACAGGGAGGAGGGAGAAAAATAACATTTATTGAATACTTGCTTTTCAAGCATTTTGTTATCTGACTAGCTATACCTAGTAGAAATTAACTAGTTCCGGCAGATCTCAGTAGTTATTAATAGACAGTTCTACAGGTGGCGGATGTGTTCGACTACTATCTGCAGTGCCTTGCATTGCTGATCTGTGGGATGGAACACGTTTCCTTCATTGCTCTTCTCTGCTCATTCCAGCTTGCTGATAATTTTAAACCCAGTACTGCCATTTGATTGGTCTTAAGGGACTCCTCATTCCTCTCTTCCCCCGGTGTTGTCCTCTTTACTCAGTGTGCTCTGTGTTTCCTCATGACTCCGGCATTTCATTCAAATGTCTGGGTTCATTTTACTTTATCTCTAATACTTCATTTTTGTTTCTTCATAGCTTCTCAGGATTCTTCTTTGTGGCAAGAGAAATGCTTCATCTCTTAAAATATTTAACGCCTTCAATGAGGAAATATATTCTCAAAATACATCATATTATTTGATGAAATAAACTCTCCAAAACAGGCATTGGTATAAATACTTGTACACCTTCCATTTTTTAAAATTAGAAGAGATTTTTAGGAAATGATAAATAATGTTTCAATTATTACTGACTTACTCAAACATAGACCATCTCCACTTCTTATCGCCAAGTATGTGCGTAAGTATATATGAGATACTGTTCATACGGCATAAAATTCATCCTTTCAAAGTGTACACTTCAGTGGGTTTAGTATATTCATAGAGTTGTACAGCCATCACCACTATCTAATATTAGAATATTTTCATCACCCTAGAAAAGAAGGCCTGTACCCAAAAGCAGTCACTACCCAGTGAACCCTCCTCCAAGCTCTAGTAAACCTTAATTGACTTTTTGTTTCAGTGAATTTGTCTCCTCTGGGTATTTCATATAAATGGAATATACAATATGTGGCCTTTTGTGACTGTCTCATGTCAATTAGAATAATGTTTTCAAGGTTCATCCGTTTGAAGTGTGTATTAGTACTTCATTCTTTTTTTTTATTGTTGATAATATTCCACTGTGTGGACGTACAACATTTTGTTTGTCCATTCCTCAACTGATGGCCATTCCACTGATGGTTATGCTTTTTGGATATTATGAATAATACTGCCACGAACAGTCATGGGCAAGGCTTTGTGCGGGCCTATGTTTTCATTTCTCTTGAGTATAGACATAGGAGTCAAATTAGTGGATCATATGGTAACTCCATGCTTAACTTTTTGAGGAACTTCCAAACTGCTTTCCAAAGTGACTGCATCATTTTACATTCTTACCAGCAATGTATGAGGGTAATAGCCAGGGGGGTGGCTGGCTTCGTCACTCCCCCTCCATCAGCAATGTGAGAAGATGAGTGACAGGCAGGCAAAGGAGTCACCAGGTCACTAATGCTTATGGTGGAATGAAGCAAAATAATATTAAAGAATCAATAATCTCACTGAGCACCTCAGATTTGTGTCTTGACAAATAAACAAAGTTGTTTGTGTTTTTAAAATGGGTGGTGGTGCACATACTCATTACTGTTGAAAGCAAAGACCGACAGCTGTCATAGCTCCCTGTCAGGTCACACACAGACCCCTGTGAAGACCCCCTCCCGCTCCCCTCCTCTCCAGCCCAGGCCACCCTTCTCTCAGCTCCCATGTGCCATGAGAGAAGCAGCCTCTACGTTCCTCTATTTTCTTTCCTGTCTTAGCATCGTGGTACAAATTCCGTACCTTCCCTTGGGTTTGCCCTTTTGAACTTTAAAGGCCTGTTTGGGGAGTGATACAGTTGAAAGTTGACTAGTTCTTGCTGCTGTTCTTCCTGTTTATCTTATTCATCCTGAAGACCATGTGAGTGTCTTGATTGACTAGAGGTGGGGATCAGGCAATGTGTACAAAGAAATGGCAGGGGAAACCAGTAAGAATAATATTTCAAATTATTGTTGTACACACAAAACACCTGAAAAATACTCATGTGAGAAAAACCTTCAATAGACCTATGCATTTTAAGTGCGGTTAGAGGTGGTTCCATCTTGGAGAGGAAAAATAAATCTATTAGGTAATTCCCAGTGACTTATCTCAAAGACACAGCACCTTTGCCTCTGTTCCTTAAATTTGTTCTTTTCCCTCACAGCCAAACTCATAGTCTGGCTGGTTCAAGTCCAGTGAGTATCTGATTCAGGTAAGAGATGTATTACTTTTGGTATGCCTAATGATTTTGGTCTTTGATCCTGTTTTAAACTTATGAAACCTACACTTTTCATCTGTACTTTCATTTTTTCCCACCTTGCCCTTATTGTTATAAAGAGGCACAGAATGCGCAAGTACTTGCACAAAGGCACGCTGCTGCTTGGACGAAGAAGGTGCGCTGTGGCCAGAACGGGACTGTTCGCAGGTGGGCCGCAAGTCCCAGCTGAGAGGGTCCTTTACCAGCTAACGGGCAAACGTGTAAGTTCAATAATGCAAGGTTTCTTCCCTTTGTTAGATATTGTATTAGAAATATTTAATTTGGGGTCCCTGAGGGGCTCAGTCGGTTAAGCATCTGCCTTCGGCTCAGGCCATGACCCCAGGATCCTGGGATCGAGCCCCACATCTGGCTCCCTGCTCAGCGGGGAGTCTGCTTCTCCCTCTCCTCTCCGCTCATGCTCTCTCTAGCTGTCTCTGTCCTGCTCTCTCAAATAAATAAATAAAATCTTTTAAAAAATGTTTAATTTTGTAGAAGTTTTAGACGATCGTAGTAAAAAGTTAAGCAATTGTGTAAAGAAAAAGTTAATTCTCTTGCTCTCCCACATGCCCTGTCACTTCCAGTGCCATAGGTTTAGATAACCAATGTTAATTGCTTGGTGTGTTTCTTTCCACACCTTTCTCTACACAAACAAAAATGTCTATAAACGTATGTACACCAACGCTTGGTTGTATTATTTTTAATCTCAAAGGATCCATACTATGGGCATGACATTGCAACCTGCTCTTTGAGTCAAGAGTATACAATGGACTGCTTTCTTGACCTCTGCATAGAGATAGAGTTAATTTTACCTGATGCATAATATTTCATCTTATGGATTTTTTTCAAAATTTATTTAACCATTCCCCAAGATGAGCCTTCAGATTAGTTCCAGCTTTTTGACACCACAATAAATTTTCTTGTACGTTTACAGAAAAATAAATAACCCTATAATTTCTGTAACAAAGGTAGCCAAAATTGGTTTTCCTAAGTCAAAGGATTTGTGTATTATTTATATTACTAGATATCATTGTATTACATTCCCAATAGTTATAGGAATTCACAGTCCCACCAGCAATACCTAAAAGTATTTATTTCTCACTATTAAGGTGTGTCATCGCTTGTTTTAACATTTGCCAATGGGATGAAGAATGGCACTTCATTCTCATTTACCTTTATCTGCTTCATTAGTAAGATTAAGCATCTCTTCAAATGTTAATTGGATAATTCTGTGAATTGTCTATTCATATCCTTTGCCTGTTTTTCTGTTGAGTTATTTGTCTTTTTCTTACTGTACAGTTTTCTATTGCCACCATGACAGATTACCCCAAACCTGGTAGCTTATACAACACAAGCTCATTATCTCACAGTTACAGAGGTCAGAAGTGAGAAATGGGTCTTGTTGAGCTAAAATCAAGGCGATGACCACATTGTGTTCCTATCTGGAGGTTCTAGAAGAGAATCTGTTTCTTTGCCTTTTCCAACTTCTAGAGGCAACCCACATTTCTTGCCTGCTGGCCTTTTTCTACATCTTCAAAGCCACCAATGACAAATCAAGTCCTTCTCACACTGCCTTCTCCCTGGTTCTCTGTAGCCGGGAAAGGTTCTTTGCTTTTCAGGATTCACCAGATTGAGCCCATCTGGATGATCCAGGGGTATACCTCCAACTCAAGGTCCATTAATCACATCTGCAAAGCCCTTTTGCCACATAAACCAACCTATTCGCAGGTTCAAGGGATTATAGCATGAGTATCTTTGGGAGCCATGAGTCTGCCCACTACATTTAACAATATATGGAAGTACTGTATTTTTTTTTAAAGGGTGTTAGCCATTGTCAGCATAAATGTTGCACACATGCTTTAACCCTACCATTTGTTTGTTGTTATTGTCTTTGACTCTGCTCTCCTCAGACTTGCAAATAACTCCATTTCATCCACCTTAAGGCTGTATAATTGTTGTGAGGTAAGCAATAGTCTTCTGCAGCTTCCTGATTCAAAGCATCCGTAGCTTCAAGAACCGGAATCACAACATGAGTTAAATTCACATCCCTACCAGGTCTCTTAAGGGAAAGTCAGGGTAATAACGGTGATGCACCCTGAGAATGGGGTCATGGTAGACTTAGCTCCATCTAAACACGTGGAATGCCCCAATCCTTGGGAGTCACCCTTTGCCAAAAGAAATCTCCCCTCTTCCCTCAGTGACCAGGCATATCCTGCCTTCCTTAAAGACTCTTGAACTTACTTGGGATCAAGAGGATTCTAATTGCAAGAGGAGTCTCATTCTCCTTAAGATCTACTCTCTGCCACTCCTTCCTGTCTTGAGCACCCATTATTAGGACCAGATCCCAGCATAACTCAGGGGTATGAGTCAAAATATGACACGATGTGGAGCCTTCATGGTTTCAAGCTCACAGTTACAAAGGGAGAAATTATTCTACCAGAGACAGCTGGAAGTCGAAATTCCCACATGGCAATTTTGAGCTCCATATGCCATTAAAGCAGCATGCGGTAAGGGGAACCAACTACACAGCCTGATCCTGATTATCAAGGGGAAAAAGGATTGCTGCTCCCCAATGGGAACAAGAGAAGAATGTCTGAAATAATGAAATGATGTATGCAAAGTGCTAAAGCAAAATAACTGACAACTAAGAATTTTGCACCAGAATAAAAATCCTTTATATCCTTCAAAATTAAGACAAAATACGTCTTTTTCAGATAATCAAAAACTAAACAGAGCTGCAGTAGATGAAACACTAAAGGAAATTCTTCAGGCAGAAGAAAAATAATTCTAAATGGAAGCAGGGATTTCCAAAAAAAGGAAGAGAATTGCACACATGTAGAAAGACAGATCTCAGTGAATACTGACTGTATGAACAACAATAATAATGACATCATGTGGGGTTTAAAAATAAACATGCAAAAAAATACGTGCAATTAAGACACATAAAGAAAATAGTACAGGGCGCCTGGGTGGCTCAGTCTCTTGAGCACCGACTTCTGATTTCAGCTAGGGTCATGATCTTTCTTTCCCTCTACCCTTCCCTCTGCTCATGCTCTCTCTCTCTCTCCCTCCCTCTCTCTCTCTTTAACATAAATACATCTTTAAGAGAAAATAGTACAGAAGGCTAAAGGTACAGTAGGGTAAAGTACTCTAAAGGCCTTGACTAACTGGAATGTGAAAGATAATTTCTTAGACTTCCGTAGATTAAGCATGCCTACTGCACTGTCTCCAGTAACCATTTAAAAAACCGTAGAAGAATATAAAGCTATTAAAATAATAGAAAAAGAAGGAAATAAATAAAAACTGGAAGAAATAAAGCAAGAAAGGAAAGGAACATAGAATTGCTGGAATCAATAGAAAAATGCTGTTAAGGTTATAGATTTAAATCTAAATATATTACAATTACATTAAAATAAATTAAATAAATATTCCGATCAAATGATCAAGATTATCATATGAATTAAAACTCAACTATTATATGTTTCTTACAAGAGATATTCCCAAACAATATGCATATAGAAAGGATGAAAGGAAAAGGGGGAAAAAATGTACCATACAAACACTAACTAAAAGAAAGCTGGTATAGTAATGCCAGAAAAAAATAAACTTCAGGGCCAATATATTTTAAGTAATAATGTGGGATATCTCATAATGACAAAACAATCAATCATCAGTAATATCGGAAAAAGTCTAAAATTGTATGCAGCTAATGGCATGGCATTAAAATACACAATTCACTGATTGACAAAACTAAAAGGAAAAAAAATAAATCCATGATTTTAGTGTGAAAATTTTTAACACACTCCTCTCCATAACCAAAGGAATAAGTAGACAAAAATTTAGAAATAGAGAATACTCAACCTAATTTAGCACACTTTACCTAATTGACATTTGAAACATTGTATCACAAATTGCAAAATATACCATTATTTTCAAGTGAACATAGGAAATTTACCAATATCAACCATATACTGTTCATAAAGCAAGTGTCCACAAATTTTAAGTGATTAAAACCTCAGGGTATATTCCTTGACTGTAATGAAAGTCAAGTTAGAACTCAGTAACAAAAAAAATAACTAGGAAATTTCGCAAATGTTTAGGAATCAGCAGTATGCTTCTAAATAGCACGTAAGTGAAAGAAAAAGTTACAGTGGCAATTAGGAAATATTTGGAGCTGAATGGCAGTGAGAACACGGCATATCACAATGCATTGCAATTCAGTGAGAACTATGAATAGCAGAAATGTTTACCATTAAATGTACACATGAGAGAAGATAAAATACCAAAAGATAAGAATCTAAACATCCACCTTAAGAAGCTAAAGACGGAAGAGCAAATTAAGCTCCAAGAATATGGAAGAAAATAACAGAGCAGAAAATAATAAAAAGGAAACAAAAGAGGAACAGAAAATTCAAGAAAGCTTAAAACAAAGCTTGCTCTTTGAAGGCACTAATAAAATTTGTAAATCCCTGGGAAGACTAAACATGATGCTGGGAAAAGAAGGCACAAAAAATTGATATCAGGAATTAAAAAGGGGATATGCCTGCACATCTGATGAGCATTAAAAAGAAAATAAGTGGAAATAATAATAAAAACCCCTTTGCCAATATATTTAATTATGTAGATGAAAAGGATACACTTTTTTAAAGACACAACAAAACAGAAAACTTGAGTTATACTATGCATTTTTAAACAAATTAAGTCCATAACTAAAAACCTTTCCTCAAAGAAAACTTCAGGCCGTGAGAGCTGCACTGGTAAGTTCTTCTAAACATTTAAAGGAGAAATAATGTCAGTCGTGCCCAAACTCTTCCAGAAAACAGCAAATAGCAAACACTTCCCTACTTCTTCTATGAAGCAAGTATAATCCTTGAATCCAAAATCTGACGAGGTCATTATAAGAAAAGAAAATCAAAGTTAATCTCTCTTATATTTATAGAATCAAAAATTGTACAAATCTAGCAATATATAAAAATAATAATACATCATAACCAAGATGTGTTTATTCCAGGAATGGAAGAAAATTGCACATTAGAAAATCAATTTCATTTACTACATAAACAGAATAGGGGAGGAAAAAACCACATAATTTTTTAAAAGATTTTACTTATTTATTTGAGAGAGAGAGCATGAGCAGGGGAGAGGGGCAGAGGGAGAGGGAGAAGCAGACTCCCTGCCGATGCAGGGCTCCATCTCAGGACCCTGGGATTACAACCTGAGCCTGAGGCAGAAGCTTAACCGACTGAGCCACCCAGGTGCCCCATAATTTAATACATAAAGATAAGTCATTTGATAAATTCAACACCCACTCATAATAAAAAGTCAGAGCAAACTAGAGTTAGAGGGGAATCTTTTAAATCTCTGATAGGTACAAAAAACCTACAACCAACATTTCACTTAGTGAAATCCTAAAAGCTTTCCCTCTGAAGTTGGAAATGAAGCAAGAATACTTGCTGTCACAACTCTATTCAACATTATACAAGACATCCTAACAGTGCAATTAAGCAAGAACAATAAATGAAAGAGTTAAGGATTGAAAAGGGAGATGCAAAAGTCATTACATGCTACTACATAGGCTATGATATATGTGATAGAAAATACATGAAAATCTATAGACAAACCACTAAAATTAATAAATAAATTTAGCAAAGGCACTGGATACAATATCAATACACAAAGCACAGTACATACACAAAAAGGTAGTTGTACCTTTATAGTCCAATGAACAAGCAGAAAACGAAATTTTAAAATATTCCAATTACAGTATTATAAAAATACTATAAAATATAAAAAATAAACTTGAGAGTAAATTTAACAAAGAAGTTATAAGAACTCTATGCAGAAAACTACCAAATATTGTGAGAAATTAAAGCTGACCTAAATAAAGGGAAGGACACACTGTATATATGGACCAGAAGACAATCTTATACAGATGTTAATTTCTCTTCAAGTTGGTCTATAGATTCAATGCAACTCCTATCAAAATTCCAGCAGGATTTTCCAATTCAGTTTGGAAGTTGTTAAACTGATTTTTAATTTTAAATGGAAATGCAAATGTCCAAGGAAAGTGAAGAACCTCTTAAAATAGAACCGGGTAGGATAATAAATATAAAAACTTGGAAAGCCAAAATAATTAAGGCAGTAATTAAACCGATAGAACAGAACATGGAGCTCAGAAACAGGCCCATACAATATGACTGCTGGTTTATAATAAAGGTAACATTCTATGCCAGAGGGGGAATGATGTTCTTTTAATCAGTGCAGTGCTGGGTAAATTGGGATTTTTAAAACGTTGGAAAAAAATCGAATCTTGACCTCTACTTTACACCATCCGCAAAAATTAAACACATTTGGATTATACATTTAAATAAAAACATAAAACAATAAAGCTTCTAGGTAATAATGTGAGGAAATTTCATCATTATCTTGGAGTAAAAAACGATTTCTTAAACAGGACCCAAAAGGCATTAATTTTATTTTTTTATTTTATTTTTTTAAAGATTTTATTTATTTATTTGACAGAGATAGAGACAGCCAGCGAGAGAGGGAACACAAGCAGGGGGAGTGGGAGAGGAAGAAGCAGGCTCATAGTAGAGGAGCCTGATGTGGGGCTTGATCCCATAACGCCAGGATCATGCCCTGAGCCGAAGGCAGACGCCCAACCGCTGTGCCACCCAGGCGCCCCGGCATTAATTTTAAAGGAAGTAATTGCTAAATTGGATCTGATTAAAATTGAGAGCTCAGTCTCCGAAAGATACTATTGAGAATCAAAAACAAAAACAAAAGAAAATAAAAAACAGACCATAGCATGAGAGAACTTCTGCAATATACATTATATGTGACAAGACTTTAATCCAGAATATCTAAAATCTACAACAACTAAATAGGAATAAGACAATGCAATGGAAAGGTACTTCATTAAAAAGTGTAGACAAATGTCCAATAAACTTAGGAAAATCTCAACTTCATTAGTGATCAAAAAATTATGCATTAACACCACATGAAACATGATTTCACACCCACCAGAATGGCTAACTTGAAAAGATTAGCAATACCAAGCATTGTCAAGTATAGCAAGTGGAATCCTCAAATACATTTAAATAAATTATGGTTGGGCAGATCCACAGAATGAAATACACGTTTTTATAAAAAGCATGAGGTACTTATATGTACTTACATAGGAAGAACTCCAATTCATGTTTTTAAATGAGAAGAGGAAAAGGAAGAACAGTGTACTATCTCATATGTATCAAAAAAAAAGAAAAGAATACAGGTATGTATATATATTTACATAAATACACTTATAATGATATAAACTTTTTTGTAAGTATACACAAGAAAGTGTTGGTAGCAGTTTCTCTTAAGGAATAGGACTGAGGATAGAGGGAGGCTTTTATAATTCATAGTGTTTGAATTTAATATGTGCATATATTTCTTCATATGTGTTTGTGTGTGTGCATACTCATACACCACACACATGTACACAAACACACATTCATGCAGACATTCTTTGCTTTAATGTCTAAATCGTTTTTAAAGTTACTATAAACTTTTAAACGTTGGCAGACGTTTATTTAAAAATGACTTGGAGGGCACCTGGGTGGCACAGTCAGTTAAGTGTCCAACTCTTGGTTTCAGCTTGGGTCATGACCTCAGGGTCATGAGATCGAGCCCAGCATGGGGCTCCATGCTCAGCATGGAGTCTGTTTGAGATTCTCTCTCCCTCTCCCTCTGCCCCTCTCGGTTGTTGTGCACTGCCTCTCTCTAAAATAAATAAATAAATCTTTAAAAAATGACTAGGGTTTTAGAATATCAACCTAATGCTCTAATTCTGGCAATGATTAGGTAATAGCCCAATCTGCCTCTGAGGACAGACTTAGTTCGTGGCAATAAAACACTTCATCCCATTCAGAAATGTAGCAGGTGTAGTCCTGCTACAGGCAGGTCACCAAAATAACTGCAGAGTGGAGAGTCAAAACAGAAGTCTAGTCCTATAGAGGCAGTTAGGGTTCAGCTTAGTACACTCTGGGTGCCTATGATTTGTCCAACTAATTCATACATTATTCTACTGATAGTTAATAGAAGTGCTCCAGAGAAATTCCAGATCCATCATTGCCTATCCCATCCCCAACTACTCCCCTTGGTTTGATCTTAATCTTATTCCTGATCCATCCCAATCTTTCCTGGTTCATAACTCTGGGTTCAGTTTCTTAGCTTTATCTCTGCTTTTGCCTAACTTTTATTATTTCAACACTGTCGGGGTTTTTGGTTTGCCTTTTGTTATATCTAAAAACTTTGGTTCCTTCAACTTTTAGCTGGCTTGGGTAGATAAGCACTCTGTACTATTTAAGACGCAAACCACAGTCCTAACGCCATTGGCCACCACCAAGCTAAGTCCGCATAGCATCTACAAGGGAGTTTTAGTATATATTCTGTCTGGGCAAGCACTTGCTTTTCCCTAGACCACAGGACAACCTTGAGCAAAGATGTGTCAGAGCCTAGGATTTGCAGCCAGTTCAGCAGAATTCAGAAATGGTAACTGGGCTAATTCTACCATCTGTACTTGCACTAACTGTATTACTTGTAAAAAAAAAAAAAAAAAAAAAAAAAAAAAACCAACAACAACAACAAAAAAACAAAAAACAAACAAAAAAAAACAAAACCCAAAATTATCTAGATTGATATATAAAATAACAGTATTCCTTGATAATCAAAGAAATTTATTTTTAAAATACTATTATGATGAATAAGTGAATGTGAAATGGTGGCTAGATACAAGATAATTATACAAAGATCAATAGACTATTTTGTTCTGTTTGTTTGTTTTTTTTCCTTTTCCCCTGTACCAGTCAGAATTCTCGAATGTATACAACCAACTTGGGTTAGTTTAAACAGAAAAGAAATGTATTAAAAGATATGAAATCTCTTAGAGGATCAGAGAGTCAGGCTTGGCATTTAGTCAGTGTCAACTTACTTCACAGAACTGGAGCAATAGAGTCACCATTGCTAGGAAAAACATTACAGCTTGCATCATCAACCCCATGGATACGAGGCACTGTATGTCACAACTAGAAAATGCGCTTCTGCAAACTTGGTGTAGCTCCTTCACGCCATGCCAGAATTCTTCAGTACATCTTTCTATGTCATTAGCTTCTGACTCAAAGTCTGGAAAAATATAACTAAGTGGCAAAGCCAGAGTCAAATGCCTGAGTCTCAGCTCCAAGGGAGGCAGGGAAATTTCCATATGGGAGATGGTCTGTGCCTCCCACCAAGATGCATAAAGTGGGAAATTCCTCAAAGATAGAAAATAAGTTCAATGCTCTTGGGTAGCCAGAGAGAATGAGAAATGTCTATTGGAGTCTACTCTTTAATTGTCCAACATCAACATATGACTCTCTTCCCTAATCTTCCAAATCACAATAATAATGATCCCACCAAAAATAATGAAACTATCTGCCCCAGCAAAATGTACTCATGCTCTTCCCTAAAACAGAGACAATACAAAGCCTTATTAGATACTTCACCCAACCCCTTATCTACGCTTACTGAATCATGTCTATTCCTCCTCTAGGTCTGTGATAAACATGTTTTGACATTCTCTAAATCATGGACTAAATGGTAGAGTTCAACATCATAATATGCCCTACATAAAATTACCAAAAAAGGAAGATGAAGGAAGAATATAATTAGCTAAAATATATCATTATATCGATGACATTGCAAAGAGAAAGTGCCTGTATTTATATTTCAAAACAATACAATCTTCCACCTAACATAGTGCAACTAGGACAAATAAGGGTATGCTAACCCACTCCCCAAAAAGGATGACTCAAAGCCTATAAGTTATTAAATCCATATTTGGATGATATTTATTCGTATCATTTAGTCACAATTCTCTCTGGAGTAACCTTTCTGGGGTAACTCACAATTGCTCTCTTGAGTAACCTGAAACTGTATTATAAGATTAACTCCAAATAACACATATAATACAAACTAGTATGGAAAAAAGAGATGGAAACTTGATCAATGTATAAAAATATATACATATCAACATAAAGATGAATTTGTATGGACACTGCAATCGTTTCTACAACTAGATATGAGGCCATATTTAGTGATTAAAATTTTCTGTTTTTACTATCCACCCTTCCACTTTTAGCCAGTCTTTTAGCTCATTGTAGCTCTTTTCCCAGGCATTTCCCAGCCCAGCCTAACTCTGTCCAGCAGTACTCAGCAAGCACTTGGAGAATGCTTGCTGGAAAAGAAGTCGTCAGCCTGTAGCAGAAGTATGAGGCTGAGTAGGTGAGATGTGGGAGATCAGCTCTGCTTGCTGCTGGCACCTGTTCACTGCCTACTCAGTCCTTCTCAGCGCTCAGCCCCTTCTGTCCAAGGCCTACAAATGCCTGGAAGGACCCACTGGCATAGGAGGAGGTCTGGTGACAACATGTGACTGCACATAAGCTCTATGAAGCGGAAAACAGGTGTGCTTGGTCAGTTCCCAGAACCCAGTTTAATGTTTGATTCATAGTGAGAGGGCCAGATGAGGTTTGGGTCCAAAGCATAAATCCAGGTCCAGACAGAGCTAGATGAGAAAACAACCTCTGACTCTTGTTAGCTTTGTAAATTTGTGCAAACTTCTTCATATCTCTGAGCCTCAGTTCTTTGTAAAATGGAAATAAAAACAGCAACTCCTTTACAGAGTTGTTGCCATGACTATGGGAGACAATGCACACAAATACTTAGCAGGGTTCTGGGACATAGTGAATGCGCGATATAGTCAGGTAGTATTTCTTTTTGCCATAGATGACACAACAGATTTTTTTCCCTCGATAAGCAAGCCTACATTCAGGGAGCTTGGGGTCCCTAGCACAGCCTGGTGTGCCAGGGCTGTCCCCAGGTCTCTGCCCATTCTGTTTTGCTTCTAATAGGAGCTCTGGGGCTGAAGAGGGTCCTTCCCCAGAGCCCTGGCTATTGTCTTGGGCTCAGGTCACCTCCTCCAAGCTTTTACAGGTCCCAGTCTTGGCAGTATCTGGGTCTGGAATCCCTCTAAGCATGCCCCCAGGAACAGAGAACTCCTATTGACTTAATCATCAACCCCACCGTCACCCAGAGGGTCAGGCTGTTGAACCCTGATCCCACCCTCAGGATTCCCTGTCCAGCCCTCGCTGAGACCGAAAGCCTCCTCCCCCTCATTCTCTGTGGACAGATGGCTGGTCTCTCCCAGTTGGCCTTTCTCACTTCATTCTCAGCATACCTGAGGGCTAAGCTGTACTAGGGAAGAAAATGGACTAATTTACTGAAAATCAGTTTGCCAAAGCCAATTTGTAAATGATTGAGCCATCAACTTATTGAGAAATAATTTTTGTTTTAGTTTCGTCATAGGTTTCTTGCAGCCATTTAACTATAGAGCAGAGCACTCAGGTCAACTGAACAGGAAATCCTCTGCGTCTCACAGTTCAAAGGCAGAGCAAGGCTTAACATGAACAGCATCTAGCTACGAACAGTTGGACTTTCTTTTCTTTTTTTTTTTTTAAGATTTTATTTATTTATTTGACAGAGAGAGACAGCCAGCGAGAGAGGGAACACAAGTAGGGGGAGTGGGAGAGGAAGAAGCAGGCTCCCAGCGGAGCATGGAGCCCGATGCGGGACTCGATCCCAGGACTCTGGGATCACGCCCTGAGCCGAAGGCAGACGCTTAATGAATGAGCCACCCAGGGGCCCCTGGACTTTCTCTTAAATTCAGTTCCTATCTTCTTTAAGTAGCTTTCCCTAACCCTTACTTTGCTTCAGAGTCTTCTTTCCATGTGCCTCTTGCTCTGACGGCACAATGTCTACAGCCAGTCATCTAAAACACGGTGGAGGGTTGGACGGTGTTCAGTGAATTGGTCAGTAAGTTATTTAATGATTCAGCAAATTTATTTTCAGCAAATTAACTTTTAGTGAATTGGCTTTGGCAATTAGCCATTCAATAAATTAGCTTTCATCGAACTGACCTAGTTCCATTGGCAATCTAAGTTCCCAAGTGATATTTCAGAACAAAATGCCAACTGGTAGCAAAGAAAGAGTCACATTTTCTTATACTCTAAGAGAACTAGGACTCACTAACTCTCAATCAGTGTGTGTGTCACACACACACACACACACACACACACACACACTCACGCTCTTTTAACAAAGGATGCATTTGCCACATTGCAATAGCCAGAGTTCATCTGAACAGATCTGGCAGTCCTCAAGAGAAAGGAGGTAAAGAGGATGGGATGAGGCCCCTTAGCATGTCACCACCCAGAAACAAGGCATTGTGGAAGCCTGGATACATTCAAGAGTTGGTTGTTAAAACATAAACAAACTACCTGGTTGAGAATCAAGTTCAGTGGCTTCACACTGATGACTGGGTCTGATGATTGTAACAACCAACATATACTGAGTACTTTATAAATACAGGCATCATCCTAGTCCTTCCATCAATTCTGGAAGGTGAATATTCTTATTATCCCCACAACAACCAAAGAACAGTGCCATGAAGTAACTGGCTCAATGTCACACAGCTAACGAGTGGTGGAACCTGCATTTAAATCCAGAGCCCAAAACACACTGTTTCTCTGGTGGTAGTCAAAACTTGATCTCAGCTCAGATGGACCCTTGGGAAAGATGGCGCCTAGGCCACAGTCCAACAGTGTGGAACAAAGCCATGGCCCAGCAGTAGGAATAGAAGATCAGAAGGGAGAGAGAGGAGAGAGATGAAGAGGAATGATAAGATACTGAGCTCCTGCCCTGTGCTAGGAATTGTGGCCAGCACTTTCTTCCCAATAGCCCCAATGCTGAAGATATGTCCCAGTTGCACAGAGAAGGAAACTCAAGCCCAGAGAATTGTTCAGGGCCCACAGCCTCAAAGCGGGAGAGCTAGGCTTAGCATTCAAATAGTCAGACTCTAGAACCTACAGAAATTGGGCTCAAATTTGGGTCGGAGCGGGCTGAGGAGAGAAGACAGAAAATGGAAAGATGATCTGTGTCTGAGGGAGGCAGAACCTGGTTCCATCAGGAGGACCACTTGTTTTCTCAGAGGCAGCATTCAAGGAAAACCCAAGACCAGAAAAACCATCACTTGACTCTTGCAAGTGTTTGCCAAGGAGTGGCGGGATGTTCTAAGGACAGCCCCTGCCTCCTGGAGGCAGCCAGGCACTTGTAGTCCTTTTATAACCCCCCTCCCAGCTGTCAACGGCAGCCCACCGAACCATTTAATTTGGCAGAGCAAACACTGGTTATCAGTTAGAATGCTTATCAAATGTCAATTAGTACTTCGCGGTAATTGATGTCTAATTAACATACCGTCGCCTGTTGTTGGATGCCAATTAAATGCCTAAACAGTCCTCTCTATTTTATTGCACCAACAAGACAGTAATTGTACATTTCTCAGTTCAGTAACTTTGGAGTTAATTTTACTGTGAGCCTTTGGAATGTGGAAGCCCAGAGAGAACTCTTAGGCAGATATTTAATTGATATGCTGCTTCGATATTGCTAAAGTCTACCTTATGTTCTCTACCTTCCTGAGAAATCAAATTATTCCTTTCTGTAAAGGTCAAACTCCACTGGAGGTGTTGGTGCCACGCTTGGGCGAACACGTATGACAGAAAGGGGCTGGACAGGCTTAGGAGGGAAGGGAGAAAAGCATGTACTTGGCTTCCCTCCCTCCCAGACCAAATGTCTCTGGAAAGGGGCTTGCTCACTGCAGGAACTCACAGCAGAACAGGGGCTCTGGGGCACCCAGGAGTGAGATGTGTGCCGGGCTGTCTCAGCCTCTGTATGAGGACATACCACAGACACTCCTCAATTGGGTTTGGAGAGAGACCTTGGCACTCGGCCCCCTGCATCCCATGGGAATGTAACAATGGCTGTGTGCAAACTGAGGCATTGCAGGGCTCACTGTGGGGCATTGCAGCCAAGCAGAGTCCACCTGGGTAAGGGGCATGTCCCGAGATATGAGAGACAAGGCTTTAACATTGGCCATGGGATGATGGGCCAGTTACTAAGTAATTGTCCTTCCGCTCCAAACCCACCATCCTGTCTCCGTTATGTGATGCTGAAGCCGGAACCCTGCCCACCACATGCAAGCATTGACGGCGGCTCCCATTAGACTCTGCCAGTAGGGGGCGCTGCGGAGACTGTGAGGCTGGAAGAAGGAGCCGGCTTCCTCCTTCCTGTTTGCCTCCTGTTCCAGGGAGGGTCACCCAGTATCCTGTCTTCACGCTGGCGGAGGCAGTTCCTTCCCGTAGCAGGAGCTGAGTTTGTCTGCAGTTTTTTCCTCTCAGTCTACCTGCCCTGCCAGCCATGCAGAGACCCCGCTGGGACCCGCGCCGCTCCTCAGCAAGCTGAGCTCAGTCTCCAAGATCTTAGTCTTGCTAATTCCATTGCTCCAGCCCTAGGAGCGGCTATGGCTTCTTCCAGTCACTTCCTGGGGGACACCCTAGAGTTCTCTGACCCTTTCAGTCATGTAATAAACAACTTTTTTTGTTTTGTTTTGTTTTTAAGATTTTATTTACCCATTTGAGAGAGAGAGAGAGCTCACAGCAGGGGGAGGGGCAGAGGGAAAGGGAGAAGCCGACTCCCCGCAGAGCAGGGAGCCCGATGCTGGACTCAATCTCAGGACCGCAAGATCATGACCTGAACCAAAGGCAGATGCTTAACCGATGGAATCACCCAGGCGCCCCAATAAGCAACTTTGTATCTAGTGAGAATCCTTCGTATTCAATGCTCTCTGCTTGGATGACTCATGTGGCTTCTCTAAAAGGAGGACAAATGAGCGGTGAGGGCTGAGGGTGAGGAAGCCCACCTGCTCAGGTGTGGTGGGGAGGGGTAGCCTCTGGGGTTGAATCCAGCTCCCGCCTTGTTCTCCGTGCGGCCTTAGGCAAGTTGCTTAGCCTCTCTATGCCTCAGTTTACTCATCTGTGAAACAGAGGTGGTATCAGTCCCTGCCACCCAAATTTGCTCTATTTAATGATAGTTAAGTGAAGGCATTTGGCAGAGTGCCTGGCATAGCAATGTGCGATAAATGCTGCCTATTATCGTGATGATGGTGGTCACGCTCCTCATCAGAGGGCAGTTGGAAGGAGTAAGGAAAATGATGTGCAGAAAGTACAGTAGCTTGCCCAGCCAGCAGCTGCCAGCCACTGCATTGAGAGAAAGTGCCAGACACCGAAGCCTGTGAGCGGGGGCGCACTCCCGGCCACGTCAGTGTGTAGCCCTGGCAAGGGCTCCTAACCCTTCCTGGGAGGTACCCTCCCGCTGCCCAGTGGAGCTCTCTGACCTTGGGGTTGAGGGCTGAGTCTGTGGCCCTTCCCACATCCTCGGGCTCCTTCAGTGAACTTTCTACTTGGAACAGAGCTGTTGGGCAGAGACACCTCCCGATCACCCGCGCTAAGAGGCTGAGGTGAGGTGACCCCTCCTCTGACCAACCTGGAGGCGCATCCAGGCAAAGGACGAGCTCTTTCAAACACCTTGGAAAGAGCCACCGAATGGTGGCAGCAGGGGCTCTGCAGACGTGACCACTGCAGGGAACTGCAGCTCTGGCCTGTGTGGCTGCCAGACACAGGGAACCCTTGGCAAAGCCTAAGTGACATGGAGAAGGGAGTAGAAGAGGGTGTGGGTGCTGTCGTGTATGAAATGACTGAGCTCATGCAAGCAGCATGACGCCTGGCACGTGTAACATGCAGTCAGTCAGTAACTGGTGGCTCTCGTTCCCTGGACTTCTGGGCATTGCGACCCTCCTGATAACAGCCTGTCCTCCCTCCAGGCCCCGCACGGTGGCTCTCAGACATGCCTGTACCTTACAGTCCCCCCCCAGTCAAAACACCACCTATGCCCTGCCTGAGCTCCAAACGAAATGAGAACTTCTGGGGGCAGGGTCCAGGTTTTCATAGGTCTGGAAAGTTCTGTCACGGTCACTGCTCACCGCCACCCCAAATAGCTGGCTGGATATTCAGCCAGGTCAGGGGACCACTGACTTAGGGCTGTGATTTCCAATGCCAGCTGAAACATTAGAATCACCCGGAGCGCTTTTCAAAAATCCTAGCTTCTGGGCCGTACTCACGGAGTCTGCTCGTACACAGCTCCTCTGGCCAGGGAGGAGGTGGCCCCACCAGCCACAATCACCAAAGCTCCTGAGAGGGGCTTGTTCTAGAAATCAGCCAAAGATGGGCTCTGTGTATTGGTCTCTAGGTTGTATCTTTCTTCACCGCAGGCTGAGACCCCTTACTTAGCCCAAAAACCTGCAGGTGCCAATCTCAAATATGTACATATCCAATTGTTTTAAAAATAGTCGAACAAGCAAATTTTTAGCCATTTAGAGACTGCCTGCTTTGCTTAGCCCACCTCGCCCAACAGCTGTTACCTATTGATAAGATTGGGCTTTGTGGCTAGAAGGTGCCAAGCTGCTAGGGCCCCTCAGAGTTCAGACTCCCTACCACGCTGTGCTGCTCAGCACCTCACCGGACACATAAGCCCCCTTTCAGGCTACTCTCTCCCAGGGAGTTCCCTTGCCCCTCCCCTCTGAGTAGTGACCTTGAGCTGCCACAGGCTCTAGACAGAGTCTGGCTGCAATTGGCTTCCTTCCCTGAAATGCAACCATGTCCAAGCCTCACCCAAAAAAATCTCACTGTGTGTTACTGCATCTTGAGGTCATACCTTTTTCCTTGATTGGCACCCCTCGATCCCTACAAGACTGCAGCCTCCTGAGCAGAAAGGCCAGGTGCGGAGCCAGGGACCCATGCCCATCCTTTCATGACAGGCCAAGGAAGGGGGGCTAGGCCCAAGACCCCTCCATTGGGAAGGCTGGAGGCAAGCAGCAATGCAGCCTGGCCTGATGGGAATTGGAAATGCACTCTAGAAAAGACACCCCTGGGACCTGGAAGTTATTTTTGTGCATGGGATGAAACCAAGATTTAAATGTTCTTGTTTTCCAAATATTTTGCCAGAGGTTTCAACACTATCAGATAGATAATTTTTCTACTGTTTTGAAATGCCATATTTATTATGAACTAAATTCTGATATTCCTTGAGTCTATTTCTGCATTTTAATATTGTCCGCTAATATATCCCTTTCTCTACCAGTACCATATTCTTTCAATTATTGTCCCTTTATAATAGGTTTAATATCTGGAAGAAGCTTAATATCTGAAAATTTTTCATCTCAGGATTTTCTTGGCTGGTCCATGTTCATTATTTTAGATGAACATCATTAAAAGTTAAAAAATAAAATAAGGCCCCAGTAATATTTTAATTGAACTGGAATTCTATTTATAGACAGCTCTGGGAGGATTGCCACCTTTAGAGTTGAGTGTTCTGGTCCCTTCGTTCACTGGCTGAATAAATCATTACTGGGGCTCCTCTGTGCCAGGCGTTATGCAGGTGCTGGGGCGCTGGGCAGTGTCAGCGATGATCCCTGTCCTCTCAAAGCTTATTCTGAATGTTACATTTATTTAAAGAATTATTCTACACGTAGGTAAGAGTTGAATTCTGGCTGTGAGTGCAAGTGGGTCTTGGCTAATAAAGGACATGATCAGGACTCAGGACTCAGGACTCCATTCCGCACTTCTCCTATGGTGACTGCAGGAAGAGAGGGCTGTTAGCTCACAGTCCCTGAACAGCACCCAGGAGCTGTCCTCCCTCGAGTGTGTGATCAAATGGAGAACGCATAGGAGGCTGTTTAATGACCCAGAACAGTAGCAGGATAGGAAGAAACTGGAAATGAAATGTCTAAATCTGAGTCCTGAGGATCACGGCAAATGGGTTCACCTTAGCAAGTGGACTGAGATCCTGACTTTTCCGGGCACATTTCTTCCTGCCTCCCCAAGACGTTAGGGAATAACTTGCAGACAAAGTCAGCAAGACCCAGAAACTCTTCATGGAGGGTGAAACTGACTCCTCAGCCTCCCTGCCTCCTGTCCTGGCCTCCCACAGCTTTGGCCTTATTTCTCATGGGAGCTGCTCCTGCTTGACCCCTCAGGCTTCTCCTCCCTAATCTGCTCCCCAACAGAGGTCTTCTTTAAAGTACAGCCCTTTACCCTTGGCTCAAATCCCTTCCCAGCGCCTCCACTTCCATCTTCCTGCCCAGCTGGCTGTTACCTCCTTCCCATTCGCTCAGATTTGAGTCCCTAGCATGTGGCTTCCAGGCAGACCCACCTCCTAAGCAGGCCCTGCGCTCATGCGCGTTACTTCACACGCACAGTGAGGCTACTAGCTTCTCTGGGCCCATGGGCTCACCTCCTTCATTCTGCCTGAGAAAATTAATAAGAGGAAACCTCACTAAAATGGAATCCAGAGGCTGGAAAGGGGAGCCAATACCACTCAATGTCAATTACAGGAAAAAACTGTCAATTACAGACACTAATAGAAGAATCCTAGACTGGAAAGGACCATCAATTTCAGGTCCCAGCAAGGAAAGATGTACATTGCATCTCCTGCAAGAAATCGACCACCACCCTTGCAACTCAGCCAATGAGAAACCGTCATCACCCTGAAGTCCTGCTTTTCTGCAATGGACTTGCATTCAAAGCAACCCCTCCCACTTTCCTCCTTTTTCATAAAATATTATCCTTCTCCTTTGTTCCTTGGATTTATTTATGGTTTTGCCACGACTTTTGCATGTCTTAAATTGCAATTCCCTGCTATTCCCAAATAAGTGCATTTTTTTCTGGTAAAATAACTATTTGATTTTTAAGATTAATATCTCTTTCCAGCAGACATTCACCAAGGGCTGACCCTGTGTGTGCCACTGAGGGAGTTGCAGGGATGCAATGAAGGGTAAGAGAGGGTTGTGTATAACAGAAAAAGAAGTCGGCTTCAGAACACTCCCAGAACGACAAACAAGCCATTAAGAAAACTGGCAACTCACAGAAGAAAACCTGAGTGACCAGCAAACATAAGAAAGAGGCTCAGCCTCATGAGTCATGAGGAAATGCAAATGAAACAAAACATCATTGCCTTCTAATCAGCGTGACAAAAATTTAAAAGTCTCACAACAGTAAGTGTTGATGAGATTTGAGGGCAGCATGGAAATGAAATCCTTTGGGGAGAGGGGGTGTAAACAGGTCAAACACCCTGGCGAGAACTCAGGCAATGTTTATTAAAGTTGAGGGTGCAGAGACCCCACTTACATACTGGCCAACAATTCCACCACTACCAGTATATCTGCTGATGCCTTCCTGCCTGCGAGCCCAGGAGACACAAGCAAGAGCATTCACTGTTGCAGATCTGTAATGCTGAAATACCAAAGACAAACCCTTCATGGGAAGGAGAAGGGGTAAGGAAGGTTTATTGTTAAAATCAAAAGCACTCCGTTGTTGCACAAAGAAACAGGACATTTACACAAATCCACACGGATAATTCTCAAGAGTGTGACATTGAATAGAGACTCCATCCAGTTTCAGGAGCCTGGGAACAGAGGGAAAAAGAGTAGGGGATTGGGTTTTAGTTGTATTTTCTAATTTTTATTTCCTCAAAGAGAAAGATAAAACAAATGTGGCAAGCTGTTGTTATCTATTAAATCTGGGTTGTGAATATATATTTGTTATTTTCTGTGGTTTCCTAATGTTTGAGATGTTTCATAATAAAACATTTAAAAGCATATTTTATGGCACAGTCCTTAAGAAGTTTCCGGAGGCCTGGGGACATGAGACAAGGAGGCAGCTATTAAAACTGATAAATAAAGGGCCAGCACAGAGAGCCAGAGCATAGATAAGACAGCTGCCTGGGAGAACTTGAGGGAGGCATCACAGAAGGAGTGACACAGTTTGGGTCCTGAGGGATACAGAGGAGTTTTCTAGCTGGCAGAGGGGTGGGGCAGGGGGATGGCCGGGCACCTCAGATAGCTGCAGGTGCAAAGCCCAAGCATAGGAAAAGCATGATGTTTAGGGGCCTAGACTGGTCCAAGAAGGCTGGAGATGGGGACACACTAAGGTCCTGGGGCCTCATCTTATGGGAGTGGGAGCCACCAGGGTATCCGAAGGGGAGTAGAATACTCAGGTTTTGTGTTCCTCAAAGGTTTCTCAGACAACAGTGACTCAAGAGGGAAAAATAAAAATAAATAAATAGGCCTATAGCAACGCAGGCATGAAAGAGGACAAACCTAAGAGCTGTATGAAAAGAAATCCCACATCCGTAGGGTCCATGTGGATCTGCCTTCCTAAACCACTCCAGCAGGCTCTGGGCCTGACCCTGCTTCACCCACCCAGCCTCCCTGTCATCAGGCGTTGTCGGCGACTATGAGTCACCAGACTTATGACAGTGACTCATGGAGGAGGACCCTTTGGGGACCATGTGGTTCAGGGAGAGTCCATGGCCCCGGCCTGGCTAAGCACAGCAAGTATCTTGACTGGCACAGGGGTTGTTTCAGGGATGAGCACGTGGCCCGATCAATGTCAAAGGTAGGCAGTGACACTTTTAGTGGGTACTTAGAAAGGGGCGCTCTGTTTCCCCAGAGCCTGACAGGATGAGTGCCCTGCCAGGAGGTGGAGCCTGACCACAACAGGGAGCCCGAGACAAAACCCAGCGTGGAAGGGAATGGAGCACAGAGAAGGAAAAAAGAGAACTAGCACCCCTTGGCCTCCTGTAGGCTCAAATCAAGCCACACCTGACCCCCTTCTGCTTATCTGGTTTTCTGCCACCTACTTGAATCTGTCCCATGGCTTCACTACCGGCTCAGCTTGGAGTCAGCTTCTCTGTGTTCAATGTCAGGGCCCTTGCAGGGCCCCTAAGACCATGGTCTGTCTCCTCCCTGGCCTGTTGGTGCCCAGGCTGATGACTGGCAGTGTTCCTCTCTCTCAAGGACCTGCTTGGGACCTGCCCCTAGGCCTAGATGGCCAAATGCCTATTGAGAGACCAGAGTGATGGCCTGAAAGACACCAGGGGAGGGGGCACAAAGAGGCAAAAACACCCTCTCCTCCAAGAAACATGCAAGTCACGCACTGCCTGCTCGCCCTCCTTATTGATAGGGGCCTTCCACCATGGCTGTGTTGCAATAGGCATATTTTATATCACCCCTTTCCAGCGGTGACAGCCACTTCTGCATTCTCTTCTCAACGCCATTAACATAGAAATAGCTCTATAATGACACCAAGCCTTACCGAGCATCGCTATCCATTTATCTCATTATAAATGAAACTATCTTGTTATGTGGGTAAACTGGAAACAGAAGCGTTCTGTGTCAGATGTCATGGGGCAATTGTCTTATTATTTCATCATACCTAGAGGAACTGGAGCGGCTGCTAAAATCTCCTGTTTCTTGAGTTTCAGAAGCCACGTATCAAAATAGAAGCTTGGCCATCACATGCAGTGAATCCTATGGGGCCCCTGCACAAGGGTACGTTTTCTGATGACAACTCTCTGGCATGCCTTGTCTTTGCACAAAACATTGCCCAGGGAAGACACAGTAGGAGGGCAAGGGGAGATGGAGGAGGGGTCCAGAGATGTCCAGAAAGTCCCCCAAATTACCCACTGTGTCCAGACTGGCAGTGAGGTTGGAAAGGGAGCCCGCAGTGATGACCAAAGGCCAGCTGTTAACAGCCTGCATGAAACCTGTGGAGGTCTACCCACCTGTCAAACCAGAGGGAGCGATCTCGTGAATCTGCCTTGCCTCCTGCTTCTCTGAGTTCTAGCAGCAAATATGCATGGGATGTGGCCTGTCCCCCACACCTTGGCCCACTGCTCCCACGATGGCTTTTTCTGGCCGGTGGTGACTTGCCACGGGATACCTGCCTGCACTGGGCCCGCAGGTCCCCGGCCACCGTACTTTACGGCTGTCAGAAAGGAAACCACTTATCCAGTGTGTAAACTCAAGGCAAATCGGAATATTTCGAACACATGTGACTTTAATTGCAGGAGGACCGGAAGTTCACAGTACTTGGAAATGCTGGTCTGACAGGCAGCAGTGTCTTCTGTGACCTCGGATGGAGACAAGACAACTGCCCCACCTCCACTCACCAGGGGAAAGGAAACAAAATCAGACTCTATCTATGGGGGTCAACCATTCCCTGAGTGGAAGGCTACAGGACTGCGAGATGGCTAATAATGCTGTTGTAGCACCGAGTACCGAGCTGAGCTCGTCTAGAAAGTCCATGAGGAATTCCCTGCCAGCTGATGTTGGGCAGGACGCCTGCTCCTCCCCTTGGACTGGTGTGTAGGCCATTTGTCTGAGCTCTGACCCCCCCCACACACACACACCACAGACCACATATTATACACTCACACCATACATACCATACACACCTTCCATATGCCTTACACACACATCACAGAGCCAGAAACACACATACCATACGTATATACCATATATATCACGTGTGCACACGCCACACACATACATACACCATGTATACACCCAAGTATCGCATGGACATACCACACACACACACACCACAGAACTCCTCTCCTAGGTAGGACAACAGCAATCTGGCTTGCACAATCTTCAAAATATTATTGTCCCTGTGATGTCCTTTATATCATGGAATTGGGCTGTAACTCATTCAGGACTGACCCAGGAAAGGACACTAGTCAGTCAGCTTTGCTGGACAACCAGCGCAAACTCTCAGTGGTGTAAGGCCATCGGAGTTGATCCTGATGCTTATGAATGTGGGCCTCTGAGTACCGCTGGCCAGGCTGGGCTCCACGGCAGGTGTGCTGTCCCCACGGTACGCTCAGGCCTGTGCTGCCATGTGTGCTCATTGCGGGGCCCAGGATCTACTTGGGGAAGCTGGTCTCATGTTTGATCCCAGAGTGCAGGAGGGCAAATCCAGTCCGTCAAGCACATTACAAAGCCTCGGCTAACGTCATGTCTGCTAACGTGCCACTGGCCACAGTCATATGGCCAAGGCCGAAGGCTGGGGCCTGGAAGTGCACTCTGCATTGCATGAGGCCATGGTGAGGGTGGGTTTCGGATGTTGTTACAGGTTGGTGAAGGATCCGGGCCAGTACTTCAATCTACCTAGGGTAACTTCTCAGGGATTTTATGGGTGAGAACCTCAGATTTCGAAGCAGTTAGTTGACAACTAAGTACTTTCACAAGAACACAAGAGTTTAAACTAGGGGTAATGCAGAAAATCCACTCTTTAATTGGGTACCTGTTGGGGTACACTGTCTCTCTTCCAGCTGGTACTCTGGCTGTCCAAACGGGCTCTGCCCCTGTTCTGATGCCACGAGAGAAGAAGACAAGGGCTAGTCCCTGACTGGGCAGGGCAGTCTCCCAGCCCAAGGGCCAGAGAAGAAGACCAGAAGTTTCTGTGTGGGACTGCGATGTCCTCATGCCAGGCTTAAGGGCCAGACCACATTCCTGCCGCTTTGTCCTACTCAGCCCAGGGAGGGAGGGCTGGCATGGACTTAGGGTTCTTTCCTCTCCTTTTGCTTCCGGCAGTGAACGCGTGGGTACCGGTGCCATATGAAGGGGCACAGCACTGGCTCGGCTCAGCCTGAGCGTGGTTCTGTGTCCCATCCCCGGCCCCCAGCCTTCACACTGAGGTGCTGGGGAGAAGAAAGCGGGCCGCAGCATCTGCCCCAGCGCTGGGTACCCTCCACCCCGCTGAGTCCTCAGGCAGAGAGAGGCAGAGGGGGACACAGGCTGAGAAGCTCCTGACCTCGGGCAAAACTGAGGCACAGAGCCTGCCACACCCCTGCTGAGGGCCTGGGCTCACGCACACATGCATGTCATGTACACACACATAGAACACACACGCATACACACTGACACACAGAACCACAGAGAAACACACGCGTGCACCCTCTCACACTCGCACAAAAACACATGCATTCACAGTCACACATAAAACACACGCACACACAGAGCCACATGCATACACACAGAGTGACAGAAACACATATGCACACTGACACAGACTACACACCTAAGTACGCATACAGAAACACATGGAAACACACATACAGAGAAACACACACACACACACACTCCCACAGATACCCCAAGGCTCCGTCTAGTAATCTCCACAATCCAGAAGCCTTGGTCAGCTCACATCTAACAGCGTGCCCGGGCTCTGCAGCACACATGCGCCCCCAGATGGGTGACCCGGGCAGTCAGGATGAAGGAAGGGCCTTCTGAGAGCGCAGAGGACACCGGGGCTGGTGCTACCGGGAGAAGCTGGCTCCTGCCTCTAAAAACCCAGGTCTAGGCCCTGATTCCAGTGCTGCAGGCAGTGGGGAGGGTGCCTTTGATTTCAGCCAGGGAGAGGAAAACCCAGGAAGTTTCCAGAGCTTACAGGATTGGAGGAAAACCCCACAACAACTTCACAATATGGATGCTGGAGAGTCCACCATGACAGGCAGGCCTAGGGCCGGGCAGCATGTCTGCCGTGTGGGAGAGAGAGGCCAAGGGGAAGGCCAGGGACAGGCACAGACACTGGGTGCCCATCAGAGAGGGGGGCTCAAGATACACTTCCCCAAGCAGACGCCGGGAAGGAGAGCTCAGAGGAGGAGCTTCTGCAGGACTTCAGGCAGAGAGAGAGTGGTGCCAGGCCAGGACGCATTCTTGGATGGTAGGGGAGAGGGAGGCAGATGGGGCCCAGGACATTTCCTGAGCCCTCCTTTCTGTTCACTTTATTCTTGTTACTGTCACAGGAATATTGAGGCTCAGAGAGGGTAAGTAACTAGCTCGAGGTCACACAATAGGCTTGCACTGACATCTGTCAGACCACAAAACTCAAAATCACATCCCCGTGGCTCTAGTCTAGAGTGAGGCTGGGGGACCCTCAGGCCTGGGCCTTGGGTTAGGCTGCCAGCCAAGTCCACATTCCTTGCACGAATGCAACTGTGTTCCACGGGCCCTCAGAGGTTGTCCGGAGGCCACAGATGGTGAGGCAGGCAGGAGCCCAGGAGGATGGCTGGTCTCCCAAAGACACTGGGCAGCAGAGTGACCAACCTTCCAGGTTTTCCCTGGACTGTGGGGACCTCCCTGATGGTCAGACTATCAGTTCCAGAGCTGGGCCAAATCAGGACAAGATGACCAACCACTGGGCCTTCAACAGAGGACTACCTGACCCCTGGACTGTAGTCATACATAGGGCTGGGGCACCCACGTTTCAAGGAGATGGCAAGAATCGTGCTGGCAGGGAGCCCTGACTTCTAGGGTGACCTAGAAGAGGGTGACCTCTTGTAGGCCCATCCACAGGAGACCTAACAAGTTCCCAAAGTAGGACCCTGGGGGTACATACACCAGGCTGGGGCCTTGTAAATGCCTCCTTAGCACATTAGCTGGCAAAACCTCTAATGCTTTTAAATAAAACAGTGTTTGAAGGTCAGATTCAAGAATTTCTGCCTGCTATCCAAAGTTTTCAATTCTGAGTATTAAATGGTCAAATATAACAACCGTAACCAGCGACGGATCTCAGAGATGTTCACTTTTTGTAGAGTTTCTTGTCTCGGTGTCCCTGGCCTTGCTTTTGCAAGAACTGTCGTCTCTGAAGCTTGGAGGTCATGACCCATCGTTTTTCTACAGAGGCAGCCCTGAGGATTCTGGGGGGCCTCGTGACGCACCCATCTGTACCAGGGCTTAGAAACTGTGCTTCTCCAGCCCTTGCGGCCTCAAGTCAGCGGATGGGGTCACCTGGCTCACCACTGCACATCCTGCAGGGATCCAGTGAAACAGCCCTGACCCCCAAACAAAACCAGAATCCCACACATACATTCACACACATGCTCCTCTCCTGTCCTGCTTTTCTTCCTTAGTGCACAGCCCCATTTAAAGGTCCATTTATCTTACTCGTTTTCTCTCTTTCCCACCAGAATGCGAGTTTCATGAAGGTAGGGGTTTGTGCCTTCCCCCTCCCCCACACTGGCGCATCCCTAACACCCAGAACTGGATCTCACATAGAACAAACACCCTATAAATATTTACTGAATAAATGAACACCAGACTTCCATTTATAAGACACAGAACAATCCTCTGGGAGTTAAGAGACACCTCCCTGACCCTTTGCACTTGGAACTCCGTGCCCTGCATCCACGAGCTCTTGGCAGCTGCCTGCTGGCTCACTGGAAAAACTATTTCCTAAACCCCCATTCTGGGCGTGGACCTGCCCTCACGGGCTTTCAAGAAGCTCATTTCACCCCAACAGTGAGGGAAGGTCTAGGCGATGTTAGACAAGGATGCTGAGCTCAGGTAGGAAGCCCGAGAAGCTCCTGGCTGCGAGGAGAGCAGGGATTCACCCCTGGGGGAGTCTGGGTCCTGCAGTGGTAACCCCTAGAAGGGGGCGGCTGTGGGCAAGCTCCTTAAACTGACCGCGCTCTCCTTCCTCAGCTGTAAACCGGGGACCAGGAGCCCTACGTCCTGGGGCAATGGTGGGATTAAGCAAGGACTCCGGGCATCGGGTGCCAGCCTGTGGGAAGTGCTGACCTTGTGTGGGCCCCAGCCTCTCCTGTGAAGGTCAGAGGTAGGTTCCCAATATCACTCTGGGCAGGACTGAAGCTCAGAAACCTCGGCTTCGGTTGTCAACTGTGCAGCTAGTCCCTTTGTCTAACTGTGGGTTCTCCACAGCTCGAGGCGCAGGCTTGGGGCCTGCTAACTTCAGACAGACAGACCCCCGCCCTGGGGGATGTGGCCAGTAGAGCCTAGATTGCAGAGGGTCCCCGATGGAGCCCCCTGCCTGGCTGAGGTTCCCAGTCCTCATTGGCACCCTGTCCACCCTGCCATCTGCAGGACTGCCCCCCCAACAACACCTCCACCCTCCCCCTCCACCCCAGCAACTTCTGTTCTGGAAGAGACCCCCTTGCATCTTCCCTGCACTTGAGAGGAACTAAGCATGCCCTGTGAACTAGTGAAATCTTTCATTTCTCAACAGCCCTGCAAGGAGGGCGCTGTCATCACAGCTCCCAGATAAGCAGCTAGAACCCAGGCTGCATGGCTGTAGAGGCCAAGGGCAGGCCACCCAAAACGTACCACCCCAATGGCATACTGATTATTCTGAATTGAAGCTACTTGGGAAACAGCAGGTTCAAGGACACTCAGACCCTCCTCTGCCCTCTGAAAGCAGGAAACAAATCTCCCATAGGTAAGGTAGCCTCCTGGTGCTAAGAAGTAAAATGACACCCTTATCACCAGATAGGAGCTTAAAAAAATTTTTTTAAGATTTTATTTATTAATTAATTTATTTCTTGAGAGAGAGAGCACATGTGAGTGGGGGGAGGAGCAGATAAAGAAGGAGAGGGACAATCTTAAGCAGGCTTCACGATCGGGTGCAGAGCCTGACACAGGGCTCTATCTCACAACCCCGAGATCAGAGCCTGAGCTGAAATGAAGAGTCAGATGCTTAACCAACTGAGCCACCCAGGCACCCCAATTTATCATTATTTTTTAAGATTTTGTTTTTAAGCAATGTCTACACCCAACGTGGGGCTCGAACTCACAACCCCAAGATCAAGAGTCCATGTTCCATCGACTGGGCCAGCCAGGCACCCCCAGACAGGAACTTTAAAGCCAAGAAAGCTGTAGAAACAAACCTTGTCACTTTTTTAAATAATCTATTTAGAACTCCTTACTAGTTAAAGCTCCCAAACATCTATTTTCTTTATCCTTTCAGTTCTTCACAAATTTATTGTCTCTGTCTAACAAAGTATAACAATTGCCTGCCTTGGTGTCATTTCTTTAGGTCTCAATTTCATTATTAGGCCTCCGTGCGCACATAATAAAACGGATTTTTTTTCTCCAGTTAATCTGTTTCATGTAAATTTAATTCTTAATCCCGCTGGAAGACCTTGAAAGGTAAAGAATTATCCCCCCTCCCACAGTGCTCAGTCCTTTCCGGGCTGTCCTTGGCATCCTCGGAAACAAAGTCAGAAAAGAACTCAGGCGCAGTGGCCTGGTCCCTCAGATGCTCAAGGAAGATCCCGCCCTCAGACAGGGCTCCAGCGGCCCTAAGAGAAGTCCTCTTCTACACCCCTGACCTCCCCCCATCCCCCAGCCTTTCTCCCTCCTCTCCCCATCCAGACCTAGGATGAAACTGCTCCGGAGAGAGAGCCACGAGCCCCCTTGTGGCCGTGCCTGGGAACGCAGGTCCTGTAAATCGGCCACTCCAGGCTCAGGCCCCGGAGCCCCTCTTAGATTGGAAAGCACTTGCCAAAACTGGATCTCCTAGGACAGCCACCCCCCTGAGGAGCATTGCCCTGAGGGGACGGCTGCGGGTGGCACAGCTCCCACTCCTGCATCCCCAGGTTCTTGCTCCGCAAGGACTTTGCCCTCCCCTGACAGCTTTACCCTGGTCTGGGTATAAGCCCCGCCTCCCCCACCATCTCCGCCCCGGCCAGGGTTTCCCTAGAGATTTAAGGGCTGCTCAAAAGCGATGGCCCAGAGTAACAGGCAAAAAGACAGAGCACAGCTCCCTAGGCTTCCTCCATGCATCCAGCAGGACTTACTAAACACCCACCTACCTACTCAGCACTCTCCGTACTTACAGAGCATCCCGCCTACGACAGGTTTCAAATCTACCCACTGAATTTCGCACTTACCAAAGGACCAAAGCCCCACTGTGAATCCTGTGTACCTCAGCGGGGGGCTTCTCATCCCTCCTTTCCCAGGTGTGAGCCCCAGGAGAAGGCCTCATGCACCTCTGATATTTAAGAAAGAGTTATCACGTGGGAGGCACACACAGCCCTCCACTAATCTGAGCCGGCACCATTCCCTACCCACATCGTACCTAAGAGCTGGTGTGTGACCTCAGATGTACTAGGAGTAAACCAGAAAGTTTGGGGAAGCCCATGCAGACAAGTTGCCTTCACAAGTTGGCCAGTGAAGAGCCTGATGCCATTTTTGAGATTCTGTGAAAGATTCCCAGATCTGTGATCTGTCCTGTTCCAACAAGTCTCTAAAGGAATTTTGTTTCTTTTGGTAATTATGCAAACATGGTGCCCTGGGATCTGTTGACATTCACTGGATGTGACTGTGAGAGTTTTATCCGTATAATTGGTGCAGACAGAGAAAAGCTGCTAAAACTTCTGGGAAACTGACTCTTAATATTGTAACATATGATGCAGAAAAAACAGAATCACAGCCATGATGAGACTTGTGGTTCCTGCATGGTTGGAAACGCATGCACTTGGAACCTTGATGATTTATGAAAGTTGTATGCTAGAATCTCCCCACTTCCAGCCTTTTCAAACTCCAAAGGGAATTTCCAGAGACTTGCTTCCGAAAGTTATAGCTGATGTAGTAGCAAATCAGAGCCTGCCTTAGCTGGTACAGTGAAACCCTGGCTCCCAGGCCTAGACCCTGCAGAGGACTGAGCAATATACACCCGGAGACTGGGGAACCCTTTGCAAAAGGGAGACCTCACTTTGGGTACACAGGGTTGTTCATTCTGGACTCCAGAAAAACAAACCTGCTTTCCCCTTCCTCCTCTCCCACGCTGGCAACACTCCCCTTCCCCAGCACTGTGCGTACACATACAGCGAACCAGATGTCCCAACTGGCAGAGCAAAGCTGTTTGGGAGTACTGAGCATTTTAGCCAAATTCTCCAAATCTAACCCAGCTTTGGTGTGGTTCTTATCGAGATCTTGAAAATCCCCTCTGGAACCAGCTTGTATTTAGAGGACAAGGACAAAGTTCCTCCCCTGGATGGCACAGAACATGCTTTGGGGTCCTGGGCATTACACATGACAACCACAGTGCCTTGTCCATCTGGCCTCTGGTGGGAGCCAGGTAGAGAAGGCAAATGGTCAGGACCCGCTCTGTGTTACAGAAATACAATGCCAGCCACGTAGGTAATTTAAAACTTTTTAGAGAACCCATTTAAAAATTTAAAAAGAAGTGAAATTAACTTTTATAACATATTTTATTTAACCTAATATGAAATAATTTATTTCAAATGTAATAGGTATAAAAATTATTAATGAAATATTTTACCTCTCTAAATATGAAATCTGGTGTGGATTTTATACTTACAAGACACCTCAGTCAGTCCAGCCACATTTCAAATGCTCAGCAGCTCTCTGTGACTCACAGCTACCTCATTGGACTGCGCGGGTCCGGAGTCCAACTCTGGGAGCCCAGGGCACAACCGAGCAACGTCACTGACATTCTCCAAAGTCCTAACCCGGGGGGTCAGGTCCTCAGTGCTGCTTTCAAAACATAACTGAGCCTAAAGTATTGAAATGTGGGAGACTGGGGCTGAAAGACCGAGTGGATAGAGTTTGCCAAAGCCTTCGCTCGCAGGGCATTTCCATCCCGGGAGCCGTGGCTCAGGAAGAGGAGGAGGAGGCTGAGCCGGGCTGTTATATAAACAGGCACACCTGTTACCCTGAAACCCTAGGTTGGCTTTTCCAAGTTAATGAATGTCCGCATGGAGGGCGTTTCTTAGTACTATCGTTGTTGAATGACTGATGAGGTCCAAGATCAGGCAAACTCTTGTGACTGACCTACTATTTTGGGGCAGTGAGTGCAATGGAACGCTTAAGTTTCCTTCTTTGCCTTAGCTACTAGGAAACTCAGAGTCATGTGTGTTCTCAGTGCAAAGATACTGCCTCAGTAATACCTCCATTATTAGCTAGTTACGCTTTCACTCTTATTTGAATACTTTGGGGATTTTGCCGGGTTTCTGTCTTCTGAAATTTTTAGAAACCTTGAAGTCTTCCGGAAACGGGTATGAAATGTATAAGGAAGTTTCCATATTTTACCACTAGATGGCAGCATCGTGTAATAGACTATCTTGGTTTCAGCCCCATCAGGCCTATTCTGCTATTCAGTAACTGTGTGACTTTGGGACAGTGACTTTAATACCCCAAGTCTCAGTTTATCATGTGAGGAAGGAAGCGCTATTGTGAAAATGAACTGAGATGAAATACAGCTTGAGAAGTGGGAATAACCCTGGGATTAGTTGCAAGAACTCTGAGCCAGATGGCCCGCTTTTAAATTCTATACTGTGTCATTTAATAACTGTAGGGTCTCAGGTAGGTTATTTAACTTCTCTGAGTCTCAGCTTCCTCTCTATAAAACAGAGATACTAGCACCTGCCTCATAGGATTGTTCTGAGAATTAGATGGCAGTATATAAGGTGCTTAGAACAGTAGGACACACAGAATTCAGAGTTATTGGCTTTTATCATTGTAATTAACACATAAAGTACCCATCAAAGTGCTTGGCACGGTGCCTATTTAGACACCAAGGTTTATACTACGGTGCCTGTGAATATCTAAGATGTTTGAAATGGGGCCTCCATATGGCCTATAGGCTCCTGTGTGTGTGAGGCTATGGGACTGACTCCTGGCCTTGTTGCCTTGGGGTAAGAGACACGGTGTGGAGGGATGCAGTGGGTGAACAGGGCAGAAAGATACCTCGGAGTGGCTCAAACGTGGGGAAGGCTTGCGGGAAGTGAGCTGGACAGGTGCAGAGACCTCTTTAGTAACGTTGCTGCAAAGACTTTGTATTTGGATTCCATCATAGTTTTTCCCAAGGCAAGTAAAGAATTTACACTACCGTGAAATTATTTTTGGTAGCCAGACTGCATTTTGTATTTTTCATTTCACCTAGCATCAACACTGAACAAAATGGGTCCTTCATTTATAACAGTTGCATTTATAAAGCATTTAACTCTATTCTTGCAAATAGAAAGCCTTCACTAAACATTAACCCTTATTATGTGCAAAGCTTCCTCATTGGGCACCAACCTGGGGGCCAGAGTAATGGTATTTCCCCAGTGTAGTCTCTACCAGCAAAGTGGCAGCAACCCCTACATTCCATGTTTCCTTTGACACTCGCAGTATCTTCTGCAGTTTTCAGTAACAAAGATGACTTTGTTGAATCTAATTTTTTTGTTTATACTGCAGCAAAAAGAGTTTACATTTGGAAAACAAAATTCAAATTATAGAATTGAATATTCTTTCTTTAGAGTGTACCCATCAGACATTGTAATCTACCCCAATGAAGGCAGCTTAACCTTCCTTAAAGTGTCTTGGTTCCCATGAAGAATAATCTCCTTCCTCTCACTCCCTACTCCTCATCTCTATACCTCTTACTGTGCTAAAAAGTATATATGTATCAGGCATGAGGCTCTATATTCCATTTGAGGAGCATATATCTAAAACCATAGGTCCTACAGTCTGGCATGCTCAGCTTCCCAAATGCCTCTATACTTTATTTCTAAGATTCCTAATATTTCAGTAAGGGAAAATACAGATGAATTTTATCACAATGTAGGGCCACCATTTGGGGCCTAGGCAGTCAGCACCTCTGGCAATGTGTGTTTGCAGGAATAAAATACTTAAAGCCTTCAGTGGGGCTCTCAGAACCAGGAGATCCCAGACTAGGGAGTCCAGAGGCTCTGCACACTTTATGTGCTTCCTGGCTCCATGGGCCTGTGTGACAAGCCTCTGATGAAGTGAGCACGGGCTTTACCCTCCTTGCCCTACAATGCTGTCCAGGCCACTAAAGACCACAGCAGGAGTTTGTGGCCACAGGGAATCTCTCGAGTTTGTCCCACATCAGCAGCCTGAGCCTCAAGAGGGCCATGCAATCAGACCAGGAAAAGAAGGAAAAAGACATCCACATTGGAAAGGAGTAAGTAAAACTGTAACTGCCTTTTTTTTTTTTTTTGCAGATGACATGACGCTATATGTAGAAAATCCCATAGAACCCACAAAAGCCCTTTAGAACTAATACATAAGTACAGTAAGTTGTAGGATACCAGATCAAGATGCAAAAATTATTATATTTTTATATATGAACAATGAATAATCCGAAAGGAAATTAAGAATGTAATTCCTTTCACAATAGTCAAAAAAATAAATAAAATCTTTAAAAGTAAATAAATAAATAACTGAAGAGATATTTCATGTTCATGGATTAGGAGACTTGGTGGTGTTAAGAAGACTATTTCCCCCAAATTGAACAGATCGCATGCAACCCCTATCAAAATTCCAGCGTGCTGTTTGCAGAACTTGACGAAATGATCCTAAAATATATATGGAATTATAAGAGGCCACGAATGCTCAAAATAATCCAAAAAAAAAAGAACAAATTTGGAGAACTATAACTTCCTAATTTCAAAACTTACCATAAAGTTACAGTTAGGGTAAAAGCAAGGTCCTTGTAAAAGGTTAGACATATGAATCCATAGACCCTAAAAGAGAGCTGACTGTCCAAAAAAAAAAAGTTCTTTATATTTGTGGTTAATTTATTTTCAACAAAGGTGCCAAGACCATCCACTGAGTAAAGGATAGCCTTAACAAATGGAGTTGGGACCACTGGATAGCCACATGCGAAAAGATAAACTTTAAAACTTTAACTCACACCCTACACAAAAATTAATGCAAAATGAATCACAGACTTATATATAAGAGCTAAAATAATAAAACTTCAAAAAGATGACATAGGGGAAAATCTTCAAGACCTTAGATTAAGCCAAGATTTCTTAGATATGATACCAAAAGTACAATGTATTTTTTAAAAATTGACAAAGTTGATCTCTTTAAAATTGAAAACTTCTGAACTTCAAAAAACATTACTCTGAAATGAAGACAAGCAGTGGATGGGGAGAAAATATCTGCAAAACACGTATCTGGTAAATCTAGAATATAAATAGAATCCTCATACTTCAATAATATGACAAGCAAGCCCACAAAAAAAAAAAGGACAAAAGATTTAAATAGACATTTTACCAAAGAAGATTTATGAATGGTGAAAAAGCCCATGAAAACATGCTCAGCATGGCAGTCATTAGGAAACCACAAAGCAAAACCACAATGAGACACCATTTCACACCTGGTAGGGTGGCTGTAAAAAAATACAAATGATAACAAATGTTGTCAAGGATGTGGAGAAATAAGAACCTTGTACGTTGTTGTAGGGACATAAAATAGTACAGCAACTATGGAAAACAGCTTTGTGGTTTAAACAAAAATTTGTCCTATGGCCCAGCAATTCCACTGTTTAAGGTATCCACCCAAGAGAGATGGAAACATATGTCCAAACAAAGACTTACACATGACTGTTGTTAGCAACATGATTCACAGTAACCCCAAATTGGAAACAATGTCAATGCCCGTCAAGAGCTGAATGTGGTGTTTCCATGCAATGGAAAACTATTTAGCAATGAAAAGGAATGAACCGATTCATTCTATGAATTGGATGAACCTTGGCACATTATGCTAAGTGGAAGATACTATACCCAAGAGACTATATCTTATTTGATTTCATTTATATAAAAAGTTCAGAAAAGGCAAACTTATAGAGACAGAAAGTAGAATAGTGATGCCTAAGACAGTTAGGGGCAGGGAGTAACATTAATGAGCATATGGGATCTCACCAGGGTGAGGAAAATGTTCTAAAACTGATGTATACTGAGGGATGCACGATCTGGCAAATTTTTAAAAAAGCATTGACTTGTATGCTTGGAATGGGTGAATTATATGATATGCAAAGTGTGCCTTGATAAAGTAGCATTTAAATAAAAAAGTAAAATGAGGCCACACAGCTTTGGAAAAAACAACCCACTTTATCTCCCTCCCAGTGAGTATCAGCTCTGGGAGGGCGAGATGTGACAGGCAGGGGAATGAGATCTTATTTAAGGGTGCTAAATCAACATAAAATACAAAGACCTCAGGGAGGCTGGGGCAACATCCTCTTGCCTATTGGGAACACTCAGAAACTGGAGCAAGAAAGTATAGACAGCAGGAATCAAAAGGGGTTAAAAGGGGCGTTGTGTCTTCTTGCCCACGTCATGCAGAAGAGGAGCAGCCCCTCGCCCCATTCCCCACAGAGCCACCCGCCCCCTGATCTGCACAGCTCGCTACTCTGAACATTCGTCTCTTCTCTCTTCTCAGCCCCTACAGAGAATCAGACGTTGGATGCATGTGGCACAAAAGCACATGTCTTTGAAGTGCTGAACTTGTCACATACGATTTACAAGTGTCGAGTGGCATAAGGACAAAATGGTTAAGCATGGGGGGCTTGTTCAGATAAAAGGAAAAATAACCATTTCCTAAGGCAGGAGAAACACAGTCCTTAGTCTAATAACTTCATTTGCAGTTAGAAGCTACTGGGGAAGTGGTGGTGAGGTTAGGCCACCAGCTACAGAAAAACAAGTATTGATGAGAGAGACACAGTTGTCATAGGAAGAATTCTTTCTGCACAGTGAGTGAATACACGCTTGGATTTTCACCAGGTTGCTTGTTAGGGATTCTTTTTCCTGTTCTGCTTCTCGACCGCGTGCAGTTGTGTGTGGTGTTCCTTAGGGGAGGAAGCTGTGAGCTGGCCCTGGACTGTTCAATCCTGGGGGCCTGGACTCTGGCAGACTTTTCCCACTCACTCCAAACTGCATTGAAAATTTAATGTTAAGGAAACCATCAATCAATGGTATAATATAAAGCGGAAGGTCTTCCTCCTTGGCTCAAAGCAAGCAGAGCTGGGTGGACTATTCTTCAGCTTGCCCAAGTTTGGCCAAGACAGGAGGCAGCAGAGACTGAGATGAACTGACCAGATGAGTCTTTGGTCTGTAATCAAAGCATGGCCAGGCAAAGCTCTGAGACTTGTGTGTTCTGGTTTCTAGCATCACTGAACCATACTTTAAAAATCTATACAAGCACATGATGATAGACCTGAAGGTCCGGTTATATAGGATGAGTTAATATCCCACAGCAAACAGCTCTAATGATGCAGTGGGACCCAGGTAAGGATCAATCAACCTATACAGATTTTCACTCATGGCACTGACATTTGAGAGCTTGTACATAAAACCAATGACTAATAAGAAAACAGTACAGGGAGAAGGGTTGGTATAGATATGAGTATCTCCAGGCCCAGTTAGTACATGCTAAGTGTGTAAACTATTCAAGTTTGGGAGAAAGATATTTTGTCACTGATAGTGGCCCTACCTCTGATACAAACCCCAATTACCAAACGCGAAATGGAGTAAAACAATGATGCAGTGGCACTACACTTGGTGTCAAACAATCTGCCACTAGCTGTGTCTTTGCATAAATGACTTAAAATTTGCTGACACATCACCCTATACCAGGACACCGTGAACAAAGATGGTTCACCACTCCGTGGCTGTACCCCTGTAACCAGAGACTGCTGGGCCTGGGGACCCTGCAGGGGGTTGAAGGAAGCCCAGGACACATCTATTCCTGCTCCAGAGAAGTGTAGAGGGACACAGGAGACAGGGAACAAGCAGCCGTAGGAAGGGGACAGTGCAGGTAGATTTAAACAGGTAGGTGAGAAGGAATTGGCTCTAATGGATACTGACCAATATACTGATGGGTTCCTGGGGGTCATGCCAGGGCAATGGGCCCAGAGGCCGCTAAAGGAAGGTTTCCAAAGCTCCTGCCATTTTCTTCTGGCTCGGACTCTCTCTACATGTAAGGATCATCACTGCCTGCCACATCTTTTTGGAGTGCCTTCCTCTAGGGTTTTACCCATGCTGTTGAGTGGGGCAACATGGTTAGTAAAAGTAACCATTTAAGAAAATGCAATGATTTTGTATGCCATGGATTTTAATAATAGTTCCAGTTCCTGTCCAATAGCCCCAAACGTATGTCCTTGCTCCACGTAAGTCTGGTGGGGCACAGGTGGTGAACATGTTGTGACATACTAGTGACATCTCACATTCCGTTTTATCATGTTCCTAGAAAACTAAGTATCTTCTATTTCAAATGTTTTAATTCACTGTTGCTAGTTAATAAGAGAAATTTTAAAGAATTGAAATGCCCCACTCCATCCCCCACCTTTTCCCAACTTCAGCTCAATTGGTTGGGGGTTTTCAAATTCATGGTCACTCTGCAGGTCTTATCCTGACCTTCCATTTGTCTACTCATGTAACAATGTATCAGTAACCAGATAGAGAGACATGAGTGTCAGTCCCAGAGGAGTGGTGGAGAGGACCAGCTCGCTCCAGGGTGTTGAGGGCTCCCACTGAGGAACGGCTTTCGGATGCTGTGCACACCCAGTGGAACCAAAAAAAGCTGGACAAGATGGAACCCTGAAGGATGAGTAAGGTTCAAAGGCAGACCAGGCAGCACCAGGAGCTTGGAGGAAGCCTGGCTGCACTAAGGATTCCTGTCCTCCTTAATTTTACTAAGTCACAGCCCAAGTCAGCTGGGCTCAGGGAAGGCTCTAGGTCTACTTCTGGGTTCAAAACTTAAATGAGGACTGTAGGATTGTGGTGCTAGCCACGAGTAAAGTCAGATTCCTAAGGACAAGGTGACCCAACTTTCCTTTCCCATAAAACTTTTTCTCTAGGCTCAAAATAGTGTGCGTGCTAGGGGAAGTGGGGTGTGGAATAAGGAGAATCAATTATTGAGTGCCTTTGTGCCAGGTGCTTTACAAATGCTGCCTAGGCAATAGAAATGACCTTGCTATTTAAAACAAACAAAAAATCCCCTTTCAGACTATAAAAGCACAGTCTCTTGATTTAAAAAAATATATAAGATGAAGATCAAAAAATAAAACCATCCATAATCCTATCACTATTCTTAACTATTGTTCTTTTATCTAGGTCTTCATAAGCACATATAAATTGGGATTGTCCTGCATTCACGGCTTTGTTACTTTGCTTTTGTCCCAGTTATGGTGTGAGTACTTTGAATAATTGTTATAATGTGAACACTCTATTTTTTTAAGACATTAAGAGACAGTCTAATTATTTTCATAGTGGATTTTCCTATGTGAATAATTTAATTATCCCCCTCCTGTCAGAAATTTATCTCCCATTCTTTTAAATCACTCTTTGTATACAAAGGTATATAAATGGCCTGCCATTCTATTTGCCTCACTCTACTTGCTAGCAAAGGTCAAGTTTTCATGTTTCATTATACTTTTGTCTGTGGTTGGTCCATTCTGCAACTTCAGTAATGTTTTTTAACATTCACAAATGATTGTAAGTCCATGGTCTCCTCTCCTCCCTTAAATTCTTGGGGAGCTCTGAAAGGCAGCTTACTATGCTCCCATTCCGCAGCCCTCAGCCCAAGCTCCCTTTAGAGGGAGAGCAGCCAGACCAAGATCTAGGGTTCTCAGGAAGTCCTGAGATGAGCTGCCTAGGTCAGGCCTAAACCCATTCCCAAAAGTCTCCTCTAAGCTCTGCCTAACCTTGGATGTTTGAACCGGACTGCGGTAGCAAGGTGCCTGGAGTACATGTGTTTGCATCTCAGCGTTAGTCTGGAACACAACTTAAGAAAAACCATGAATTAATAATTCATCAAAGATCCTCTTTTTTCTTTTCATTGTAATTAATGAAAACTACTTTTAATTTACATTACATAGATGTAACATTTCATCTAAAACTTGTTATCAAAACTCCTTAGAACTCTAAAGTATTTTGAACTAATCATGTCCTTAAAAAGGACTTAAGTTGGTTGAATGTATCATTACCCACTACATATTATGTGATAATAATTTTTACCTGTAGTTGAATAAAAAATTCTAACACAAATGCACATTTGCCAAGGGAGAATGGTTTTGGAGGTAGCCCTCCACTGTTTGGGGATCTGTCTGTTCTGCTGTAATGTGATCTCTTCCATAGCAGGAACGGTCTCATTCCTCCGCTACAAGATCAAATCCAGGGTTTGGCACACAACAAGCATTTTAACAGTATTAATTGGGAGGAATCAAAGGAAACTGATACCTTTTTCACTTTAACAGATGAACATTTTAGATGTATTTTTGCAGAAAACTATGATCACCTAAACTATTACCAAAGAAGCATTATTCATACTCAAAATGAATGCCTGAATAAATTTAGTGTGGATTAGATCAGATGACAGGTCACGTTCCCAAATCTGGAAAACAGCAGTACTGTTCTTATGGTTGGGAAATCAGAGAAAGGCCTGTAAGAAACAGTTTCTCTTTTGTTTTTTTTTTAAAACATGGATGCTAATTTGAGGATTTTGGGGGAGGAATTCATGAATGAGGAAAAGGCTCTTCCAGATGACCTAAATTTCTCCAGAGAGATCACACAGCAAAAAATGGCAGGTAACCAAAAATATCAACTAGGCCATACTAGATTTTGTATGTATATGAGAATGGGACAGAAGGAAAATAAAGCCTGGGCATGAACTGTGTGAACTGAATGTTAGACTTCAGGTAGACTTCAGAATGTGAGATCCTATGGGCCAAGGTCTAAAAGGGAAGGTGATTTAAGAGAGTTGAGAAGCCTCAAAATTAAATCCTGACTGATGACATAAGAAAGAAAGGGCAAAGATTTTAAGAATATTTGATATGGCTAAAGAAGGAATTCCTGAATCAAATCAGATTATCAAAGGGAAATGAAGGCATGTAACCAATAATTAATACAGAAGCAAAGATGTGAATAGTAAAAGGCAGTTAAAGCCCAGAATGGAATGAAATGAGGGGAAAGGAGTTTTCCTGTTACGTTCTAAACAAGATGATGAATAGGGCATTCCTGCACAGGATTAAAATCACCTGCAGCTCCTTCAGCTCCATGAGGCAGGAACCACATGGTCTTCACCTCAGTACACCCAGCAGCTAGCACAGGGACTGACTTCCGTAAGATATCCACAAAAATTACTTAAACCCCATTAATAGAAGGATAAGTCAGATTCAACTTCTATTTGTCTTTCTGTGGGGGGGAAAAAGGATTTTCAGAATGGAAAATGTGGAATGAACACGAGAAACAAATGAAATTACTACACTTGATAACAACCTGAAAAAGAAAAATTTGGAGTTAAACTAAGAAAGTATTTGCTAATAACTCAGAGGGCTTTAAAACTGATACAGATGTCTTAGGAGGTGGTAAATGTCATTATTAAATTTATTAGTAATGAAATTTCCTTCATTCTTTTTCCAGCATTTATAAAACCATTTGGAATTAATATCACTGCGTCAACTTTTTATATCCCATTATATGATTACCATATAAATTGGAAAATAAATTATAAATGCCCTGTTCCTTTTGTTCCTAAAAACTACATAAAATTTCATTAAGCCCTCTTGTTGCTTCAAGCTTTTTAATGTATGTTATGTTTAAAAAAAACAAAATAATTAAAATTATAATGTCTGCCTCTCTTATGCAGTATTCTCACTCAAGGTGCTAATATTTTAAGTAAAACTTATGTTATCCCAATCATTCGTCCGAGATAAAGCAGGCATTTGATTAAAACGGAAACTGATGTTTAGATCACTTACAGAGTCTGTGGAAACAGTACACTATTGTTCACCTCCTACTCAATCAGGGCTCAGAGTGTGGTATGTGTGTAGAAGGGAGCATGTAAAATGACACAGTTTGAAAATCACCCGAATGAAGAGCATTTTGGATCTTTGTGGAAAAAAAAGATATCCAAGAAAAAATACACTATGGAAGGCAGTGTTGAGGACAAGAAAACTTTTATAATTATGAACTTTATTTTTATTTACTATGCCAACATTTTCAGGGAAGAGACTTTACATCCAGTTTTTATAACTCATTTTACAAGCAAATTCTAATATACAGTATTTACTCTGGTTTTTAAAATCAACGGGGAAAACAATCCTGCAGGTATTAAAGACTGTGGTGTTTTTGTTTTTAATTAGTAATGACTTAGAGACTTTAAATTCGTAGGGTATTATTTTGTTATGGTGACGCTCTAACGAGGAGAAAGTGGGTAGCTTTTCCCCCAACACAGTTAAAATAGAAGATGTATCTTTAATTCATAGCATAGCTGTAGATCGGCACCCACCATCATAATCATTTATCCAAGTGTATTCTTTCAAATTGCTGCAGCAGAAAAACCGAAGGGAGGTGTGGAAAGAAAATTAGAAAATGTAATTCAAGCATCAGAATTAAGAAAAACAGCAAGGCCATCATCCTCAAGGAAAAACATCAGGTACTGGTATTACAGCTATAATTAATTTTCAGATGTGTGCACAGGCATGCAAACATAACCACCTGAACTAATTTATACACACGAAAACGACTGTGTAAGAGGAAGAGTAAACTGAAACTATGCTGCAGTCTTACTGAACTTCATTGCAAGCCTAGTTGGTGACTCCAAATTACATCATCAGTGCCCCAGAGACCAGGAAACCATCATGACAACTCTGCTCAGAAATGAAAAGTACACTTCTGTGTCTGTAACAACCATCTATGCTACAGGAAGACCAGAAGTGACAGCTATGGGAGGGATCGTGTTCCTTGACGCGCTGAGTAAAATACTTAAGGGTACCATGAAACATTCAAAGAACTTAGTGCTTTAATGAGTAAAGTGACATGCTGAGGATATAATTCTGTGAAAGGCTGTACTTCAAACAGCAACAATTATAGAGAAATTCATTTCAACAAAGAAAGCCACGCCCAAGAGGCATTTCGATATTTCAGGCACAACTCCAAGCAATTAAGCTCATTTAAAGTGCAAATCTGATACTTTCTCTCATTATTCAGATTTTTACTTGTTAAAATACTTACTAAGTTCCCTAACATCTATATAAATACAATGAACATAGTCTATATGCCTGAAAATATTGCACAAATTAAAATGAGACTCCAAAAGAAAAATGCTAGAGGGTCTCAGTTATTAGAAACATTCTAGATGATATAACTATATAATCCTTTGTTTAATGCCTTAAAATCATCTGCACCTGTGCTGATTAACTCCTTAGGCCAAGCTTTCGCTAAAGAATTTGATGTACATCCATCCCATCAACAGCTGAATGTCTAATTCTACATGATCTATTACTTTTCTCATTCACAAATGTGAAACTTCACCAACCCCCACAAAACTTTTTCTTCAGGATTTACAATTCATATACTGCAGCCATCTTCACTGAAATCACAAGAACTCAGGAAAAAAGTGATCTGCGTTCCCTTAGAGGAGGATTTTGGCACAGAGTTGACTTATAGAAGCACTAAACAGAGATCAAGCCAAATCTGAGAGTGATCCCTGATTATTCAGGTGAGTTAGAGCCTCACCTCATTTCTGACTTAATTACTATGGAGTAGTTTTTAAAGAAATACTCATGCAGTTTTAAAAAGCAAACTGCAGGCAAAACTCGTTTTGTACAAGCATCCTAGATTTTTTTCTCTTAAATATATTATGCTTCATAATTATATTGCTGAGCCAAGACTAAGGCTCAACAAAAGCACAGAGAAGTTGATAAACTGATGGGTTACTATTTCTATAAATTCATCAGGGAGAAAAAAATAGAGCAGGAAAAAGACTGGAATAAACAAATTGCAGGAGTCAACATTTTTATATAACAAAGATATTTCCCTCAGACTAGGGGGTCAAAAATTAAGCAAAAGTTTTGAACTTTTCTCTTAAAGGCCTACTTGTAAATAATATTTTACAAGAGTCTACACCAACTTCTAAATAAACCCAAAACCAATTCATCAATGTTTACTTTAGGAAAATACAGTGTGATAACATCCCATTTGCAATATATGAGATCAATTTTCTTTGTCCTTCAAGATGATACACCACATGTACCCACTTACAGCTGCCAGACATCACTTCTTGTCTCTATGAACAAAGAAGAGTTTGCTGAGACGTCTGAGTACTTTACACTAATAATATCTGGACTACGTAAAAATCTTTCTGACTTTTAGAGCTTCTCTGACAAAAGTGCTGTTCAATGAGACTATGGTACTAGATTTGTGTTGCTCACCTGTTACCAAATCCAAGAATGTTTTTTTTTTTTTTTGTATCCAGTGAATGGCAAATTCACTGAATGGTCCTCTGGTAGGTAAGGGAAGACTGCACCAAAATGACAGTGAACAGCTCTTCCTAAATTTCCACTAAAGCACTTGCTGATGTTTTCCTTAAAAGGGGCAATTTCACCAGTGTACATTTTTTAAATGAAATCCCTAGAACTCTGAGTGACTAACTTTTTGGTCATAATCACTTATGATACATTTTTGGTCAACTGATCACAAGAAAAACTGACTTTGTAAGAGGCTGTCTGAAAAACATTAATTCTAATTAAAGCAGCAACAGGTGAGCAGCCTAAAGATGACATGATTTGGGAGAACAGAGGGCAAATTTACTGAACCATCTGATGAGTGGCCCGCGGCATGATGGGGTAGTGCATATGGTCCCCTTGGCGGTTCCCCAGCTACCTTCCTAGAACATTAAGATAGCTTTTAACACCTTTTAATAAAACACAATGTCCCCTCTCCAATTCTATTTTTTGTCCCAAATCTACTTCTCAAGAAACTGCCATTCAAACACACTAACATAAAAGGGAAACCTGGAAAACTCAGAAAAACAAAAACTTAAGAATTCCAGCTTTCTTAAGATAGTCTTACTTAAATTTATAATTATTCTCAAAATATTTTAACTGTTTTGCTATAGAAAATAGTTTCAATTCTGTGGGGTATTTATAGCTCATCAAAGGTTTGTGCAAACATTTCAAGTCCATTATTCCAGTCTTCAGATATTAGCAGAAAGTCAATAAATATAAATATCATAATAAAGACTTAATTTAAAATATAAGCTGTGGAACCTTAAAACAGCTATCACGGATCCACATAAGCCTACAGGGCTCAAAACAATTACCAGCCAAACTCTAGCACCAACAACACATGTTACAAAATGAATACATCTTCAGGTACAGGTTTCAAGATGTAACCCAGGCTTTCCAAAATTTATGGAATAGCGAAAACAAATACAAATGGGGTGTGTGTGTGTGTGTGTGTGTGTGTGTGTGTGTGCACATGTGCACGCACGAACAAGATGCTAAAGCAACATATAATTGGTTTTCATATCACACGAAACATTTTTAGCCAGGGGAATTTGGTAAATAAATAAATACTGAGACTAACTGGCTGATCCTAGCAAGGAAAAATAAAACTTACATAGACTTCCCATTAAAAGCCTGATCTCTTTTATTCATCACAAAGCTTTTGCATAGACCTTTTGAATACACAAATCACTGGCCAGAATTTTACTCACAGTCTACCATCTTCAATTATCACCGTATCTTTAGTTAAAACAGTGACCATATTCACAGGAGGGACAAGTGAAAAAGAGTGAGGCTCTAAGAACCACATTTAATACAGACCTTAAAAGGACTATATGAACAAAAGCACATTTCTTGCCTGCTAAGTGGAATATTATGAACTTTCTGATGTGCAGAGGGATGGATAACATGATTACAGCCTTCTGCAGGCCTCTGAAATGGGTAAGCAAACTTTTGTGTTTACCTGAGACAAATATGCTCAAATGCTGTGTACTTCAACCAGGATATAAAATGGAAGAGCCAAACTATTAGAAGCTTCCACATTTTAATTTTAAGATTTGCAAGCTTTCAATGGAACCTCCATCATGGTAGCAAACTGCACGTAAAGCTATTACAGAACAGACTGTTTTTTAAAAAAACAAATTGGCAGGTGATGGCTATGCATTTAATGTATCTTTGGTTTAGGAAGACGGGAGTATCGATTAGAGGCCAAACAATCCCCAGAATTCAAATTGCCGTTCAGATTCTGCATGATTTCTTTTCTTCTTGTTAGAGGCCTTGGGATGCTTGTCTTGGCCTGGAAGTTTTGAGGCTCTAGTTGGGAGCTGCTTATTTGTTTTTGTCTGAAAGAGCCAGAAGGGGGGCGGAGCTTAGATGCTTTTGGATTTGGATTACTTGCAAGATTTGTTTGACTAGATGTTGGCTGAAGTTTTGATGAATTCCATGGTGTGATTATTGGTGACTTTTTACAAGTGGGAGTCCTACTTGGAGATGATTCAGAAACTGGAGGAGGTACCAAAGAATTTGAGATGGCTGGCTTACAAAGCGGTAAGGATTTGGGCTGGGATGTGTAGCCCTCCAGTGAAGACTGATTTTTTCCAACTCTCTTAGTCTGGTCTACTGTACTTGACTGGGGAAGCGTCTGAAGGGAAGTAGGTACAAATTGCATGTCACTAATTTGATTATTTGCCGAATGATAAGGCTCTTGAGCATTCGTGGTCATGTTCAAGTTTGCTTCAGAAGGTGTACTCTTAGTAGCCACATCCTCAGCGAATTGTGGGCTTGAAGAAAAAGGCCGGTCTTCCAGACCATAGCTGCTTTCTTGCTGTAAGCTGTGTGTAAAGCTTTCATCCAGATGTGCAACACCCTGCTGTATGCCCTGGACTGTGCATTCACTGTGGGCCTCGATATGTTGCGGCTTTATTAGTTTTCCCTGGGCGTGGTCTGTGGGTCTGGGAAGGCTGCTGGAAGGCTGTAGTACTTGAGGCTATTAAAAATAAAAACAACATTAAGCAACAATTCACTTTACAAATGCCACCCAGAATTTATATAAGTTCCAATTAGGCTGTGTTGATACTTACATTTTAATATGAGAAGTATATGGGTTTTTTAAATAGAAAAATGTACTGTATGGTGACTAACATAATATAATAAAAAATCATTATTAAAATAAATAAATAAATAAATAAATAAATAAATAAATAAATAAATAGAAAAATAAATTGCAATATTCAAGTGAATTCATGAGACACATACAAGAGTGATAATGCAAACAAAAAATGATACAGGCAGTAAACACTAAACAAGATTCTAAATCAAACAGGAAAAGATAAATCTTAAAGTACTTATTTATTATAGAAAAAAGATTTCCTGCCTTGATTCATTAAGTATTTAAAAATTTATATGTAAGATGGCTTGACAGAGTATCTATAGCACTTTGATTTAATCTTCAGAAGCACAGATAAAAACTATGACCATTCAGAATATTACCCATTTTAAAGACTTTTTTTTTTTTTAAAGGAAAGCTGTATAACACTTTATCACACTTGGCTAGAGAAAGTATTAATTTAAAAGTGTCAAGGTGCTGTACTTCTATCAAGAGTTAAAATTACCAGCAGATAAACAAAGCTTAGATTGATTATATTCTCCGTTGATGTGAAATTCTAATTATTCAAACAAAAACAGGTCAATACATTTAGCTAATACTAACCTACCTTTAACATTCTTGTTGAAAAGTTTCAGAATAAAGTGTTTTCACAGCTTATTTGTTCTGTCTCACTGCCATATGAGGAATCAACTAAGGTTCTGGTAAATGGAAAAGACTTACCCTGCCCAAGAGTGAACATTCATTTAAGATTTAAAATGATCAGTCTTTTGAATAACAACTGAGAGTAAAACGAATTTGAAATTACCTGTAACTTTTTTTTTTAAGATTTTATTTATTTATTTGACAGGCAGAGAGATAGCCAGTGAGAGAGGGAACACAAGCAGGGGAAGTGGGAGAGGAAGAAGCGGGCTCCCATTGGAGGAGCCCAATGTGGGGCTTGATCCCAGGACCCTGAGATCACGCCCTGAGCGAAAGGCAGACGCTTAACAACTGAGCCACCCAGGCGCCCCTGAAATTACCTGTAACTTGGAACTAAAGCTGAAGCCTACAATAGCAAAACTCTTTAGGCCAATTTGCCTCACACACATTTCTCTGGAGCTCACTGTGTGATTATATTCTATATAAATCAGAGTAAACATGCAACTCTTGGGCAGTCAGTAAAGAAATATGAACCTTAAAGTTATCTTTCAATGGCCCAGATTAAAGTTAGAGTATATGGGGCAAAGCCTACTGGTCATATCCTATTACAGGGGAGGTTATTATCAATGTATAAACACACTACACATAATTTTCTACTAAATAATGTGGGCCGAAAATATAAAAAAGTTTGCCAAAGGGCTATGAAACATAAACTTTAAAGGGTCAGCTTTTACTAATAACTTTTTTTTTTTTTGCTACACTAATCCACAAATAAATCTACACAGTATCTCTAATTTCTCCAACAAAAGGGGCAAATCTATTTATACTGCATCATTCATGTTTTGTCACTTTTTCACCTCCTTCACCAGTATTCGATGATGGCTGCTGGGGCCAGGAGTCAGGCAAATTATGGCAGGGTTAAGATGACTGCGAGCAAAGTTTAATGACTTGTAGTTGGAGGGCAGGCCAGGATGACTACTCAAAATTCATACAGAATATGTTACATTAAACTCTTATTTTAGAATATTTAAAACAAATAAGCCACCTCAGTTTCTGCTTCAAGCTAAATTTACTAAACTTTAAAGTCCAATGGGCATTTTCGCAATAAATCCCCACAGAGATGAATAAACTGTCCTTCAAAAGAAGGTACTAAAATCACCAGGTAATGACAATTAGCTGGGATTCCCTAGAAAAAAATGACAGTTCCAAAGTGATCATACATTTTAGAAAAATTACTAAAAATATACAGCGGGACGATATTAAGCAAAGCAAAATTTACCAAAAGGAAAAAAAAGCAACCAAAGAAGGGAAAGGTGGCAGCAAGAAATGGCTGATTGAAATGGGGATTTCCTTTCCCTTTTCACCTCTTTTCAAAACTTTCAAAAACATCAAAAGATATTCTAATCTTGGGTTAAAAATCACAAAGCAACTTAAGACCTTTGAAAATATGCATAACAATTGAGAAATGACTTTATTGTAATATGCTTATTGCTAGTGAGAAAAAAAGTATAAACATGTGCTATCAGCTCAAAGCATAAAAAGGTATAATTTCCTAATTAAGTAATAAACTTATCATTAAGATAACCAAACCTCCAGAAAAGGGGCACTGTGAACTGTAGATAAATTATCCATTTGTACTGATGATAGTTGTCCCCCCTTATCTGCAGGAATAGGTTCTAAAACCTCCAGTGGATGCCTGAAACCGCAGCTAGTTATGAACCCTATATTTTCTATGTTTTTCCCTAAACGTACATACCTTTGATAAAGTTTAATTTATAAATTGGGCACAATAGGAGATTAACAACAATTACTAATAATAAAAGAGAAAAGTATAACAGTAACTGTAATAAAAGTTATGTGAATGTGGTCTCTCTCAAAATATTTTATTGTACTGTGTTCACCCTTCTTCTTGTGATGTGAGATGATAAAAGGCCTACATAATGAGGTGAAGGGAGGTGAATGATGTAGAAGTTGTGACATAGCATTAAGACTACAATTGATCTTCTGACAATATGTCAGAAGGACAATCATTTGCTTCCAGATGGCAGTCAACAGCAGGTAACCAAAACCATAGAAAGCAAAACGGTGGATAAAGCAGGGGGACTACTGTACTTTTATTACCCAGCTGACTATTACTGCTTATCAGAGAACTAAATGCAAGTACAACAGGAAGTCGTGCTGCCTGTATTAAATGCAATAAAGCTCCATATCGAATATTAAAGAATTAGGAAATAATCAGGTTTTTAAAAATAACAAAATTTTTAGTTTTCTGAGAGTAGGTTAAACAATATATAAAAAACACCTATCACTTAATTACAGTGAATAAATTAGTGGTTTCTAAGTGCTTTATAAATAATGCAGATTTAATATTTTTATTAAAAGTTATTTTAGTGGTATGATCTAATTTCCCTATCCCCAGATAAATGTCCTGTTTTATTATTTATTTGGAAACTAGTTTGGAAATCAATTCCACCACTGTAAGAAAAAAGTCTCTCGAAGAAGATGAAGAAATGACTACAGGGAGGATCAAGAAAATGACTTTTACAGGCGGATGACTGTGTAGAACTGGTTATCCACGAAGGACTGAATTGTCATTAGCTACCTGCGGGCGAGTTAAACAACAAGCTGCCTCTTCACCTCTAGTAAACAAAGCAAAGATGCGTTCTGATAGCCTGTTGTTTGCAGCACAATTTCCCCCAAATTCTAAGCATGCAACTGTATTAACATAAAGGCAAGATATTAACAATTCTTCCTGCCCACATTCATTACTGATTCTATGCCCTCAGACACCTTTAGAATGAATTCTAAATAAATAAATAAAAAAGATCCCATATTCTCATGGATAATAAGACTAATAGAAGGAACATCAAAGACCATTCATTTTTTTTAAAGGTCTACAATATATTATGTGTTGTACTAGGTATAAAAAAATATGGAGCTGAATACAATGCTGTTCCTATGGAACCTAGAGACCTAGTGAGGGAGATAGGTAAACAAATGACAAGACCATGTCTCAAGCATAACAATATATGAGAACAAAAAGAAAAATTATGCCTGATTGTAGAGGTCATAGAAGGCATCCAAGAATCACAAACATCTGAACTGAGTTTTAGGATGAGTTAAGAATTTGCCAAGTAGACAAGAAGGGAAGAACATTCAGGGGAGAGCACCAGTACATGCTAAGCACAAAGGCAAAAAAAAAATATGGTATGTTCCAGTAACTTCCAACTGTTAGACTGAATTTGGAGATCACAGTGTTGGTGGAAAAGCACAGGCAAGTGCCAGCTCATACCTCCCATCAGGCTAAATGGTTCTGACTTTATGCAGCAGATAATGGCAGATGCTGATAAATTTTAAACAAAGGAATCATAAGATCCAATGTGTATTTTACAATGCTATTTTGGTAGAATTAGTGAGGAATGTACAGGAAGGGTGACTGTAGGCAGAACAGCCAGGCAGTATGTTATTGCTAATAGCCCAGATGATAAATTATAAGGGTCTAAAATTAATATACTGAAAGCAAAACTGGAAAGGATTGAAAGGTTTTTTTTAAAGGTGGTCAGGCAAGCAGCTGTTTGGAAGGAATTCAAGACGCGTTACAGGTTTCTTGCTTTGGAGATGCATGATGAGGTCCTAATCTGTATCCACCAGCCCATTCATTTCACAGCATCAGCAGCCGAAAAGACTCAGAGGACAAAAGGAATCCCACCACCTATTGAGGGGTGGGGCAGACTGCAGGAAATATCCTGTAGTCACAAATAAGTAGAGCTTTAGTACTCCATCCTTGCAACTTTCAGAATGGTTGGTTACTGAAGCTTCAAAATGTGGGCACATCCCCAGGCTTGAAGAGCTAAGCGCTTCTAACTAGACCCAGTAATTCCATGTCTTACTTTAGTTAGATACATAAACCTCAGCACACCATTCTGAGAATTCTCAGAAGCAATGGTTACAGGTGTCAAGGTCAAGAGTGAGAGCGGCACTACTGGATAACTGTGCAGGGGACTGGTAGGATCTTCAGTGACAATCTTAAACATCTATTCTGGGCTGCCTACAAAGATAACCAGAGATACGAGCTCCTTACAGGAATGTGCCATGTTTTATTTGTTGTTGTAGTTGGTATTCCTAGTATTTGGCACATTGTAGGGATCAAATACATATTTTCTAGATAAACTAATAAATAAATGAAATTAATAAGTAGTATATTCCAAAATTGCTTCTTTGGTAATAAATGACCAAAATAATACTTCCCTATTAGGTCAGTGATAAATAACCAAATAAAAAAAGTAAAAAAAAAAAAAAAACCTGATGAAAAAGAAATCTTATAACAGAAAAAAAAAGTTTTCTTTAAATAAGTTTGGGGTTAGCATAATGATTAATGTTTAGAAGGGCAGCAGGAAGAATTATAAGTTAACCAGAACACAGCACCTCTCATGACCTACTAGCTAAGCTACAAATATTTTTTATCTGGAGATCGACATTTCTGGATGAAATAAGCTGGGAAAACTATCTTAACAAGCATTCAACTATTTTCCATTTCTAATCCTAATCATTAAATATGATTATACATGTAAAACATGTAGCATAGAACCTCCTAGCACATCAAAAGGGCTCAATAAATGTTACCTATGATTATTAAAATGTGTGAGAATGATGAATTCAAGCCATCGCCCTTTTGTAACTGTGTTTTGAAAAAAGGGGGCAAGTTTTATAGCAGTATCCTAAAGTAGTGGCTATAGAATAAGAGCTTTCCAGGCTTCAAATAAGTATTTCAGTCATGTCAGTTATATCTAAGTGTTTTAAATCCATAGCAGGCATATCTGATATGATATAGAAGTCAAGGTTCCTTAAGTACCTTCCTGAAGATAAAACAGAGCTAGGACATGCAAGGCACTTTAAAGTATAGAAAGAATTTATATATGGCTATATGGAGGAGCTAGTACAACACAATACTGAATCACTTAGCTTTTGGAATCAGACTGACCTGGGTTTGAGTTTTGACTCCATCACTTACTATTGGTGAGTTACTGAGTAAATTATCTTACTACTCTGAGATGGAATTTCGTAATTTATAAAATGAGGATAATAACAGTATTTACAACTTACTGAATTGTTTTAAATAATAAATGATAACATGCATACCAAATTGCTTAGTATAGTGCCTAACACATTATAAATACTTGAGAAATGCTATATTCTGGGCTCTGAGAGAACAGCATTTCCCTTCTTCGAAGGGTGAAGAGTCAAACACTAAGTTTGCATGTAAGTTTGCATGTGTGATCTCTAATTATCACAAGAGCCTCAGGGGAAAGTACTGTCTCATTTATGTAGAGAGTAAACTGAGTTTAAAAGAAATTAAGTAACATATTGAAATTCACATACTTTAGCAAATGGTAAAGCCAGAATTTGAACTGACAGAGAATTTAAAATGCAGCACTAAAACTTTATTATTCTGTGTTACTTGGGTAATTCCAGTGAGTTCACAGACTTTCAGAATATGTAGTATAGCAGGAGGATTATTTTAAAAAGTTAACAGGCAAATTCAATACCAACATTCAGATACAAACTTCCCGGATAATACCCTATGTCTTTCTCAGCTGATCTATCCTACACAAGATAAGTTTCAGACACCAAACTCAAGCCACACTATGCAGCAGTATTTTGGGAAGAAAAAAAAAAAAAGGTCCAAGTGACCTACTGGAGGAAATACACTGAACACAAGGAGAGGCAAATTAGCACTCATCACTGAGAAAAACTTCACCTTCACTGTTTCCTACCATTTCAAAGATTTCTAGCATTAGCATAAGAAAAAATACTCATAGCAGTTTCTGTAAACATTTTTTCTAGAGTTACCAAACGATAAGATGCCAGTTAGAAATGTCAAATCCCGACTGAGAAAAATATGTCTAAGTGTGTAAGGTAGAAAGCAGGAAATGTTCTAAAGCATAATAATGCTACTGCGTAGCAGACAGGAATTACTTAAAATTATTTTCTTGGTACATAGAAGTTTATTATTATTATTATTATTATTATTATTATTAAATACATTTTAAAGGCTAAAAAGGAGATGGAAATGGAGCCATCTGTAACATGCCTGTATTGTCATGCAGGCTCTGACATGCATCATGCAAACTGGGAAAAAAAAACAAAAACAGAAAGTGACTATGAGGAAGGTGGTAGGAAAAAATCTGAAATTGTACTGTACCACGCTTTGTCAGAGAAGTAATGGACTAACTTCTCAACTCCTTGCCAATGGCATAATGGGAGAGCAGAGACAAGAAAAAGACAGGACAATGGTGTCAGAGACCACACACAACACCAAGGAACTGCCATGACTGGGTATAGCAGCCAACAGTATTTGCTTAGCTTTTGTTGTGTTTTTCCAGGCAGTATTATTTTATTTAGTATATTTATGTAAAATGAAAACATTTTAAATAAATTTATACTTTCTTGCTAAAGAGGTTTGCAAGTTAATATAAATATTCATAACCACAGAACAGTATATGTAAAACTACTCACACTTAAAAGGAATCACTTGAAGAATCTTACCAAATAAAATATTGAAAGGGTTTTGACACAATTTAATATTCATATTCCAAAGATCTAAAAAGGTTTAGCCACATGTAATCCCTTACGGAGCAAGTAGAAATTATTTCTTTAATAATTTCAGAAAGCCTTGCACATTATAAACTAAATACAATTCAATATTAGTTTACTTTTATTACTATTGCTGCATTGAAGACCAATTAAAGTATAATCTGATCTTCACGTATGTCTGTCTTAAACATGATGTTCTAATTTATAAGGGAAGCTCCACACATCACTAGAAAGATGGAAGACATGACTGGATCGCGAGTATAACTAGATGCAAAGAATTTTGCTCTGTAATTTACATGAACCCAATTACAACTTCCAAAGTTTTCTAGGAACTAGGAATGCTCTTATTCCTCTAGATCTCAGAATGATGCCTCTAGATCTTAGAGAATTTAGAGAAGATAACTGATTGATAAATAGAAATTACATATAAACAAATTCTGAGATAAGGAGTTCAACAGCTTTTCTAAGTTGATCAGTTAACTTCCTTAAAAACTATCAAACTGATTAATATTGACTTAAGTAATAAGCATTTACAACCGAGGCACAATCAGTGTGAGATGCTTATGTTCATGAGTCTTTATCTCTAAGACACAGAACTCATTAGCATTTAACCTCTGGGATTCAGAGTAGTTCAGAAAACAAAACTAAACATCATAATAGTACCATTCCATTGCTGTGACCAATATGCATGGTATATTTATCCAGAGTACGATACTGCAGGCATTATGGTACAACAAATACGGCTAACAATTTTTCAATCTACAGAGCAGGTTGTTATAAAAGTCTTATGCAGAAAACATCAATTGCTGTGTTTCTCATAATTACAAAGTGCCCAGAGAAACTAGTTTATGGGGCAGCCCCCTGGACCATGAGTTTAATGCACATTTCCAGTCAATTAACCAATGACTAACATAAACAGCACTTGAAATTAGCTACAAAAATGGACAGAGTGTCATATTCTATATTATTTGTTCAGTTTTTACTGAGTTACCCTAGTTTCCATTTCACTGAAAATATTTTATTTTTATGAAAAGTCACTCCCAGAGCTAATTTCTCATTAAAGCACTGAAGCTAATGCTACCCTTACATACAAAATTGATTACAGTCACATGGTAGAGCCAATCAGCTTGAGCCACATTAATGTACACCTTATGAACATGTTTGGCAGCTCAACAATACACATCAAGTGTTTTCAGAAAGTGCACAACCCTCTGATTAAGCAACATCCTTCCAGTAATCTATCTAAGAGAGACGGTGAAACTGATATATACACAAGGATAAATGGCATTGCAAGGATATCTCTATTTAATAGGGAAAAATGGAAACATCAATGCCAACAACAGGAAAAGATTAATTATAGTACAGCCACACAATAATGTATTATCATGTACCCATTAAAATGGTGCTTTTAAGAAATATTTACTATATTGAAAATGTTGATATAATGATACTATGTGAAAAAAGTAAAACAAAAAATTAAGAAAATATGAGAGTATTATATGTTCTAAGAGAAAGTACTATTTCATTCAACTTTTATCTGAATTTTAAACACACTCACATGTTTGTTGGGCTGTTAAGTACATAGTTTCATTTAG